>NW_026571299.1:7299952-7350452 GCF_026225935.1 Boleophthalmus pectinirostris | reverse complement strand
ACTAAAACCAGGTCTAAACTAGATCTAAACTAGATCTAAACCAGGACTAAAACCAGGTCTAAACTAAATCTAAACCATGACTAAAACCAGGACTAAAACCAGGTCTAAACTAGATCTAAACCAGGTCTAAACTAGATCTAAACCAGGACTAAACTAGATCTAAACTAGGACTAAATCATGCTGTGTGGACATGTCTCTTCTTCTTCTATCAATAATATTTTTAATTTGGTTCAGTAAAGTTTAGACTTTTTAATTTTCTTTTAACAACAAAACATCTCATGTTACGATATCCTGGTCTTTGCTTCTCTACAGCAAATCAAGTAATCCAAAGTATTCAGATTACATTACTCACCTTGAGTAATTTAATGGTTTACGTTACAATCTACTTTTTGGTGTGTGTAATCTGTAATCTGTAGGGGAAAACATTTTAAAAGTCACCTTCACAACACTGGCCAAAAGTAGTAATAGTAGTAGCAGTGGTAGAATAAATTTCGTTTTATCTAAGGTTTTAACTCTTTCATAAACATTAATACAAACTATGGAGTTAAAGGAGGATATTTAGCCTGTGCTCTCGTTCTCAGTTCATGTTCAGGCCTCATGTGAAAACTCAGAACCTCCAGAATTTCCTCCCTGAGCTGCAAAGGCTGCACTAGCGCTGACTCATGACCGGTGCAGGCGCTGGGGTTTAGGTAGAGACCGTTCAGATTAGTGAATTTTAGACAAGTAAGATCTTTTATGACTCTATATGCGGCACAAATGTTTTTACACTCCATGATTCTGTCTCATATAGACTCACTGCTGGAACAACACTCAAACCCTTCGATTCACTTTTTTAAAAAGCCATAAAAATACTGGACAAGAAACCATTCTCATTTCACCACTGCACTATTTTAGACAAGTACCACCTGCTTCATTTGAATAATTTTATTGGCTTTAAATATGGATGTTTTATCTATAAAGTTTTGCGTGGACTTGCCCCTCCTCCGTTACAGGATTTTATTAAAGTAAAGACTGTGAGTGAGATGGGAACTAGGACCACAGCTCGGGGAACTGTGAGCTCCACACAGATTTGGACAATTGTGTCTCAGTCAAACAGTTTGCCACTATCAATAAAAGAAACTCCAACACTTGCCACTTTTAAGTCCTACTTGAAATGTGGCTAAAGGAAAACCAGACTTGTGGATGTTTTTAGTGTATATCTGTCACTTGTTTTTGTTTTTTCTGTTAAGTTTGTGGTGTTACCTGCCGAGGGACGACAGATGGAAACGAGCAGTCTTGCTATAATCTGTCATATTTACACTGCAATGTTGTAGATGTTCATTAATATGCACTGTCCCTATTAAATAAATAAATAAATTAGAGACATTTTAGGTTTATACACACTGGACTTCAGCATTGAAACTGGCACCACAAATGAGAGTTATGTGAGGTTCATTCTGGTTTCAGACCAAAGAATCGTCTTAAAATCGTAATTCTCTCACTTAACCAGGACTAAACAAAGACTCAACCTTCTTTAATGAAACCGCAGACACAGACGTCTCTACACTTCTAGGCTATATTTACAGTTTTCTCTTTTACAAGTTTCTTTTACAGTGAACAGTTTTATAAAAAGTACAAAATTCTTTACAAAACAATATAAAAATACATCTATTTTCTGCAAATTTTAGGAAAATGTTTAAACAAAAAAAAAAAAATTCAACATTTACAGAGTAACGGCAGTAGTACAACACTCCAGGCTCGAAACAGGAACCCCCCCACGCTCCACTGAGACCTTCACAATAAAACTCCAGTTTGAGGGATTTCACAATAAGAGCCCCGTGTAAAACAGAAACGATGGAAATAAGGAACATTTTGAGATATATTCTGAACAGGAAACAAATGGATAAGCTTCGGGATTTCAAAATAAAAGCGGAGTGGAGTGGAGACAAACATTTGACCATAAATAACAAATTAAAGCAGTTTGTTTACACAGAACCGTTTTATAGTTTCAAATCACCAGCTACTAAATATTTTGGAGATTTTCTATAGTCTCATCACAAAGTACGAGCCCTAGAACAGTGGTCCCCAAGCTTAAAGTATCTGTTTATATATTTGAACAAATCCAAATACTACACGTTATTTGTCTGGGAAATACAGACTGAGAACTCTGTATTTATCAATTTAATATTAATTTTTATACAGAGGGATGTCCAACCAAAAGTTTAGTGCTTCTGCATAAATTCGTCTTGTTTTTCAGTGCCCTGTGATATTTTTTTTAAACTTTTTATTCCCCCCGGTGAGCAGCCGTATTTGTTTTGACGCAGACAGACCGTGCACATTCCTGATTGGCCGACCCAGCTGTCAATCACGCCCATCTGAACTCACGGCTTCGTAAAGTAAAGGCTCCGTTCGACGCTTACGTAACGAACCGGGAAGACGTTTGGAAACACGCGATGACGACAGCTTCCGGCGTAGTTCCCGACACTGCGATAAAACCCGGAAAATCAGCGGTAAAATGAAGACTGCAGACGTATGTGCTGTTTGGAATCATCTTAAATTTGGCGCCTCGTCTCTTCTAATCGCACGTACAGTATTTTTCTGACTATACATCACACTTTTTTCATGGTTTGGGTAAGACTTATACTCCGGTGCGACTTACAGATTAACATTTTCAGACTGACAGCCACAGTTTTCAGCAGAAAAAGCCGCTGTCCTGCTGCAAGTTGTCAAATATTCAGCCGAAAACGTTAATCGAGCAGCAGAAAGAAAGTTTGGAGTGAGCGAGAAACTTGTGAGGGACTGTCGGAAAGCGGGAATGGAGAACATGACTTCACGATAACCGGGAGGATGCACCGTGCAACTTTCCTGAAGTCACTGGATGGATCGACAAAGCCTGGACTTCAGTGACACCGGAAGTTGTGTGGAGTTGCTCAGAAGTGACACCGCGGATGAAGAAGTCTAGTCTGATTCGTCAGCCAGTTTTACTTCGTTTCACTTCGTAGAAACCGTCCGACCTCGCAGCGTTAGGATTCGCTCGCTCGACGATTGGTTAAATAAATAAAGTACCTACCTATCGCCGCTATTTGGTCGTGACGTATGTAAGGCGCCGCTAAAGGGACTAACTGGTGTATTAAGCTTTTCCCAAATCTTGGAAGGAGGACAATATCGTCTTTCCCCTTGATAAAATTCACCAAATATTCTCTTTATTCTGGCTTTAAATCCTCGATCTCGGGAATCATTGACAACACACAATGTATTCCTCTTCGCTGATTGGCTGGTGCCCAAACTCGCACTTCCATTTATTGTATTTTGATTCTTGACCTAGTCGCCGGAGAGAAATAAAATTGAGCGGAGGTACTAGGTGGTAGAATTCAATGGATTCAATGGATTTTGTGATTTGGAGTGAGATGGAGAGTTTGGTAAACTTATGTTCTGTTGTTTATAATGTAGTTATTTGAACAACTTAATATGTTATGTTAACATACCAGACGCCTATTGTTGTTACTATAACTTGCCTTTCAACGTGAAATGTCAGTTTCTGGTCCCTGAGTTTATAAAATAAAATTACCCCAAAAACTGCGACTTATATACCGTATTTTCCGGGCTATTAGGCACTCTGGATTATAAGACGCACTGTCATTAAATGGTCTATTTTCAAACTTTTTTCACAAATAAACCGCACTGGACTTTAAAGGAAACCCAACAGTGTGATGGGTGAGTGGTTTTGTTTGTTTGTTCGTTCACGGTGACTCTGGGCTTTGTTCAGTTGTGGCGTGTAGGGAGGGTGTGTCTGGGATCGCTGGATTGTCGGCGTGTTCGCAGTGACTCAGTTGTTCAGTCGTGTCTAGAAGCGGCACGTCGCACTCGCTTTTTCGGTTCGTTCCTCCGTTCCGTTCCTCGTCGGCGTGGAGTGATGAGTGTGTCTGTGGCTGTATTTCGCTGTGCGGTCGCTGTCTGCTCCGTGTGTGTTTGTGGCTTTGTAGTTTACTGAAGTCGTGCTGGGACGCCCGAGTGGATTCATGTATACGGCGCTCTGGATTGTGGGCGCAGTCGTTTTTTGATGGGGTTGGAGGCTTAAGAGCGCGTCTAATAGCCCGGAAAATACGGTATGTTTTTTTCTTCATCATTACGCATTTTTTGACTGGTGCGACTTATAGTCCGAAAAATACGGTACCCAGTGCGCTCGAAGTTCTGCGTCAGTGGGGAAATGATAAAAACTGAGGTTTGGTTGTAACTGTTGATTCGCCGAACATAACGGGACGCTACAACGACACGGAGATGAAGAAAACCGGTACATATCCTCATTTTTCCTACATTTTGTCAGACTTCACCGCAAACAGAACAGCCAGAAGTCGTCATCGCATGTTTCCAAACGTCTTCCTGGTTTGTAACATAAGCATGAATAGAGACAAAAACATTTTCAAAGCCATTTTTTCATGTCTTTGCGTCCCACTTGGTCATTCTCCGGACCCCCCAGAAGCACCAGCACCACCTATTGGGAACCACTGCCCTAGAACAAACACTGAACACAGTTTTATGGCCTTGAACTTTTACAAATCTGAACTGAAAATACATACATGTGATGAGAAGAGGGGGTATTATTTGTTCCTTAACACGTTTAAATCACCATGTTAACCTTTATTATTGCGTCAGGTTTGTGAAGTCGTAGTGTACAGTTTTATATCTTGTTTTTGTATATTTATGGAGAATTGTCGTTAGGAGTGTGCAAAAAACTTGAAATATCGATATATCGAATCGTTTAATTTGGTGATACAGCATCAATATCATTGGCTGCTGTTTCGATATATCGCCAAGAGTATTTTTAGGTATATTTTACTAAATTATTTGGTGTAAGAGCTACAGTTTTGTTGACATTTTCACTGTTTTGATGAGTGAAATGGATGTTTTTCATATTAACTTTGTACAAACTTAGTGGACTTAGTAGACCAGACATGTCAAAGTCAGGCCCGGGGTCCAAATTTGGCCCGTAATATAATTATATTTGGCCTGCGAGACCATATTAAACATGTATTAGAGCTGCCCAACGGCTACAGATACAGATTATTTATTTAAAATTTTGTTATTATTTTATATTCTGCTTGTTTTGGATTCAATGTTTAAGCAAAACTATTATTAAACATTTATTTTAGTAAGAAAAGGTTTACCGTTACATATCTCGAAAGAAGAGCAAACACGCAGATATTGTTGAAATTTGTCAGTAAATATTTAGTTTGGCCAACGACTTCATCCCAGTTTTTAATTTCGGCCTCTGTAAATTTGAGTTTGACACCCCCTGTAGTCGACTTTTAGTATCACAGCCATGATTTAGGCTTTGTTTTTCACTGAACCGTATCGAATCGATTTGAAAAATATCGTATTGAATCGAAAGTGCACTGTATCGAAAAGCGTATCGTATCGGCAACTTCTTAATGATACGCAGTCCTAATTGTCGTGTGGGAGCATGACGTAGGCTTGTGGGCGAAGCCTTGTACAGAATCTTTAACCCTACGGTTTAAATAGGGCCTGGGAGAGATCGCTAGATTAATCAAACATGCACGGATGCCTCTGAAAACCACTTCAGGCACGTTTTCAATGAGGGAACAACGTTATAACATGATAGAAAGCTCCAAAAAAGTCAATTTCGAATAATACCCCCCTTTTTTTTTTTTTTCAAAGGACAGCACAGTTTTGTCAATAAAAAAAACAAACATTTGAACGTTTTTATGCTGCTACAAACTTGAACGAAACTAAATCTGAACTGAAGCGATCAGAACACGGACGCACAACTAAAATAACTTCATCCCACGTATTGGATTCCAAAATAAAACTGTATTTTTATGTCTCCTCAAATACATTCACTATATTATGTTACGTAATCTTTCAAGTGGCCATTATAACATTTATTTGTGTCTTTTTTTTTTTTTAAATTAACGTGTTTGTAGCAGCATAAAACTGTCAAAATTAGAAGAACAGATTCCAGATTTCCAGGAACTTTTCACTTTGCAAACTTAATTACACTTATATGTATCCGAGCCCGTCTAATTTCTATTAATAAAATATATTTGACTTCATATATGTCTATTATTCTAATTATTTCATTTTCAAAAATATTTAAACTTTGCATTTGTTTCTGGCCAGTTCGTCTTCACTTATAATTCTAATGCTAAACGTGTCATACTGGAACCAATCACGAGTTCTTTTGGGACCTGTGCCCCCTGGTGGTCATTATGTTGAACTTCAGGCACGTCGTTAAGCTCCAAACTTCACCAAAGATTATTTATTTATTATATTTCCAAACATTTTACCCAATAAGACGGTCGTTCTTGCTGCATAAAGGGCCCATATTACACTATTTTCTGATTTTGCTACACCCGGAGTTGTGTTTATGTGTTTCATTCACATGTTTAACGAACAAACCCTGCAGATTTAGGTTGAGTTCTTCTCTCAAAACACTCAAAACGCTTTGTTCCACCTTGTGATGTCATGCCGTAATACAGGAAGTGCTCCACAGTGTTGCCAGTCTCTAAAAAGGAGTAAAAGGAGCTGTTTACTTGAAGACACTTGAGAACTTTAAGCCTTGTTACCGCGACAAAAACAGACCTGGAGTCGTGTTTCGTTTCATTCACACGTGTTTGAGTTACTCGTATTATTAGTCTGTCCATGTCTCCAAAGCTCAAAACGCTCTGTTCCACCTTGTGACGTCATGTCAAGTGGTAGTTTTCATTCAGTTTGAGAGAAGAACTCAGCCTAAATCTGCAGGTTTTGTGTTGTAAACGTGTGCGAATGAAACAAGAAAACACAACTCCGGGTCTGTTTGTGACGAGGAAACAACATTATAAACCTCAAATGAGAAAATAGTGTAACATGAGCAGCGCCACACGTGATAATCTTTTCTAATATCTCTGTTTTTTTTCATAGTTTGCGGTGTTTGGAGGTTAACGCCAACTCCCCCACACAAAACACACAGGGGCTGGTGTTTGGAAGTGTACCAGGAGTTCTGTTTGCAAACACTGGAAGGGTCTTATTAGTATGAGGTTACTTTCGTCTCGTTAATATTCACAAATGTACAGAGGCTGATCTACAAACAGCCATTGGTTTGTGCATGTGTTTGATATCCACAAAGGCAAATTTAATGTTTGTAGATGTGTATTTGTAAATATATCTTTTTTCATTTACAAGTAAAACTGAGGAATTCTGTTTGTAAAATGTGATTCGCATTTGTGGATCACCAATTACACAGATTCACAGGTTTCCTCTATGACGTACACAACCGGTCAAAAGCTTTAGAACACCACACTTTTTCCAGTTTTTTACTGTTGAACAAAACATTTTCTAAACCTTTGATTCATGAAAGTGTCTCAGCCACTCGCATTTCTGGGGGTTTTGCAAACCGTCTAGTGCACAGGTGTCAAACATAAGGCCCGGGGACCAGATCCGGCCCTCCAAGACCTTTAATGTGGCCCTTGGGTGATTTTCTACTAAAATATTTTAAATGCTGAAATTGAATTTTTCTTAAAGTTTCAGGTTGTTCATAATATTATAATATTATAATAAGAAAGAGTTAATCAATTAAAAAAGATTTCTATAATAGATTTGTGTTTCTCTGCACAAATATTTGAACTTATTGTTATTTTTGGGGTTTATATGACATGAGTTTTCTGATCCGGCCCCTTTGGGATCAAAGTAGGTTGGATACGGCCCCCAGACCAAAATGAGTTTGACACCCCTGGTCTAGTGTATTCCAATCCCTGACCTAGTCGCTGCAGAGAAATTAAATTGAGTGGAGGCACTAGGTGGGGTCAGGAATTCAAGTAAAAAAAACATCTCTTCATGTTGTCTGCATTGAAATGAATCATGGGATATGTATTTCCTGATATTTATAAGCTGTTGCTACTATAAAACCTGCATTTAAGCAAAGGAACTTGTGATTCGATATATTGTGACAGTTCACGATATTATTGTGAGACTTTTGACTATACGATATCATGATATTTTGGTTATTGTTAGTAATTGGTGATCCACAAATGTGATTCAGTTTTTAGTTTCACAAATGTTTTTTTTTTCAAATGAAAAAATGCATATTTACAAAATATACATCTGTTTATAAAGACCAAAATACAACTTACAAGTATTAAACTTGCATCTGTGGCTATCAAAACGCATGTACAAACTGATGACTGTTTGTCGATCACCCTCTGTGCATTTGTGAATATTAATGAGGCAAAAGTAACTCCAAATATTAGTAACTATTCACAAACCAAATCCTAACGTTTTGGTTTTGTATCTCTGCTTGGAAGATGCAACAAAACCTCAGCTAATACTGTAACTCAGTGGAGCGGTGGAATCTCGTCACCACCTCCCTTCCTGTTTACTCCCCCTGTAAGTCCCGCCCCTTCCTGTCCCCTTAGCGTCAGTGGTGTCTGGCGAGCAGCTCGTCCAGGTCGTCCATCCACTCCTGGCTGGTCTGTCGATTCAGGAGAGAGTCCACCAGCTCGCTCTCCTCGGCGAAGCTGCCCTGCGCCACGTTATACCCACAGGAGAGCTGCTGCTGCTGCTGGGCCTGGCTGCTCGTCCTGCCCACGCCGTAGTTACACTGCAGTCCCGTGCCCGCCGCCGCCGCAGCTGCCACCCCCCTGGCCCCGCCCCCCTGCCCGAACGCGCCCATGTCCGCCCCCTGCTGCTGCTGCTGCTGCTGGGACAAGCTGGTGGGCGCCCGCTGCATCATCTGCTGTCCCGGGTTCATGGCGTTGAGCGGTCGGTTGGGGGCGAACTGTTGCATCTTGGGTAGCCGCTGCTGCTGCTGCTGTAAGTGGAAAGCGTTCTGAGCGGCGTTGCTAAAGTTGCTATGCATTTGTTGGCCAGCGAGCTGACTGTTGGGCATTTGTGCGTTGTGGTTCGGGAGTTGCTGGTTTGCGAGCTGCGAGTTGGCCATTTGCTGGTTCCACGTGACGTTTTGCGGCGGTTGGTGGTTGGCGTTGAGCGCGGCGGACATGTTGGGTCCCATCTGCCCCGGAAGTCTCACCCCGAGCTGCTGCTGCTGTTTTAAAATGGCGGCATTGTTTTGCGTCTTCATCATGAGACTCTGGCGGTAGAGCTGCTGCTGCCGCTGTTGCTGCTGCTGCTGCTGCTGCTGTTGGCTCATGTTGGGGTTGCTGTACATGCCGTTCGCCGCCAGCATGTCCGGCTGAGGCTGAGGTTGTGGAGGTTGTTGGGGGTTCGTGGGCGGGGCTACTGAGGTGCCACCCATTCCCATCATGCCCTGGGGTGGAGGGAACATCCGGGAGGCAGGGTTAGAGGAGGCCAGAGAAACGACGCCTCCCATTGACGCAGATGAACCTAAAAGAGAGAAAGTGATTTAGTTTTGTTTACATTTACTTGAGTAATAATTAATAGTATTGTAATTTTTCATTTTTCATTTTTATTACTATTTTCATATTTTTACTCTTTGCTTCTGAAATATACTGTGATGTGTGAGCACCTGTGTCCAAGTAATTTCCCTTGTTTGTCCAAGTCTAAGTTACACAAGTGCCTAAAGCTGAACGTGTCTCACCGGTGAACTGCTGCTGGGTGAAGGCGTTCTGAGGGGGGGGCTGCCCGCTCTGGTCCTGGTACTGGGGAGGAGGACGTGACAGGTGCCTCTTTATCTGCTGGTCCTGCTGCTGACGCTGTTTCTCCTACAAACACACAAGTATATAACAGTTAAAGTAACATTCATACTTCCTGATAAACTATTGTGTAATTTAGACCAGAGGTCCTCAGCGGGAGAAGGTTGCAAAATCTTTGGTTGATGAGACATATTATATATATATATATATATATATATATATATATATATATATATATATATATATATATATATATATATATATATATATATATTTATTTTTTTTTTTTGAAGGATGAACAGATTTTCAGTGGGTTCTGTCTATTCGCTCCTTCATCACATCTCTCTTGTCTCAATAACAGTGTAGTTGTTTATACACGGCACTAGGCCCAACTGAATATAAAACACAATTAGATAGATATTATATATAGATATATAATATATAGATATATATAGTAGGGGGTTCCTGCTCCTTGGTCTGAAAAACATTGAAGACTTCTGCTGTAGACAGGTTTTGGCTCTTGTTTACATTATGGTTGCTAGCTAACAATTATGTAATGACTTCTGTGCATCTCAAATCTGCTGCCCACGTCCAACCACGAAGTAAAATGATAAACTTCACCAAAAGTCACCAAAAAAATAATTTATAATCTAGGTAATTCTCTGCAATTAATAAGTTTGATAAGAGTCAATAAACTAGGTCTAAAGCAGGTTTATAGTAGGTTTAAAGCAGGACTAAACCAGGTCTAAAGCAGGTCTAAACCACGACTAAACCAGAGCTGGAATCCTCTGAAGTCTGTACCTGCTCGATCATCTGTTGCCTCTGCAGGTACTGTTGCTGCTGCCTTTGCTGCTGCTGTTTGAGTGCTGCTGCCATCTGCTGGCTGTTCATGTACGCTGCAGTTCCGCCCATAGCTGCTGCGGGGTTTGCGTGGTTGGCCCCCATGGTAGCGCCGGCGCCCATCCCAGCGCCGCCAGGGCCAGGCTGCTGCTGCTGCTGGAGAGCGGAGCCACCAAAACTGTTCTGCTCCTGAAAATGTAAAAGCAGGATTATACAAACATACTGAAGAAGAGTTAGAGCGTTTGGTCAAATGGATACAGAGGTCTGGTAAAGTGTAATTATTGTCTTGACAGTAGAATAATGCAGTCACCTGTGGGTGCTGTGGGTGCTGTGGGTGCTGAGGGTGCTGTGGATGTTGTGGGTGCTGTGGGTGTGGCCTGTAGCCCAGGTTCTTCTGCTTCAGGAGCTGCTGTTGTTGTTGTTGTTGCTGCTGCTGCTGCTGTCTGAGGAGATTCATGAGCTGGTTCTTGGTCTGGTCGCTGCTCGGTGGAGCTCGGGCCTCGTAGTGGGACAGAGGCTTGGTGTTGTTGTAGCTGAGTTGAGCTCCAGGCTGCTGCTGCTGAGGAGGAGCGGGGTGACCCAGAGAGTGGCCCATCACCGGGGGACCGCCCTGGTGGAAAGTGCCCGCCTTCGGAGAGCCTTTCCCGGGCTGAGAGGGTAACAGTAGCTGGTTCTGGTTCTACGGTAAGAAAGAAAGTACAAAATTAAGATGTGCAAAATGTGAGATTTATTGCAGTGTTTAAGGCTACGTTTATATGATGATGGTCTGAACAGAAAGTGGCGTTGCATCTTCACTTTTTATTCCGAGTTTAGACGAGCGTTTTCAGGAGGAAATCTGCGTGCATTTTTAGACATATGGAACTTTTCACACCACGCAATTTTCATCAGCTACTCCTTCCGCAAAGTTGTCCCACCATCGACTGGTTCTCCAGGTCTCGTCCATATCCGTCTGACTCTCCTGCGACCAACTGGTACATCCAGAATTTGTCAGAGGTGATTGCAGATCCTTCTCTGTTCACCAATAGTATCTCTGCAGATTCTGTACCTTTGTTGGGAGCCTCCTGTAATTTTAGTAGAGCTGCCAGAGGAAATGATCCGACATGTTTGTTTCTGTGTACTGTGTATGTGACGTAAACACGTACGTGACCTGAGCAGAGTTTTGTGTCTTGGGCAGTGTAGACGGAAACACTACAGCGGAGCATTTTCAACTTTTCCACTCTGGAGGGTGGCTTCTGATTTTTGCATTTATAAGCCCCAAAAACACAGTCAGCGTCTAAACAAAGGGCCCTTCTGATAAAATATTTTGTCGTTTTTACCCACAAGCGTTCTTGTGTAAACAGGGACTAAATTAACCATGTCAGATCTGAGCCAGGACCTGGTCAGAAAACTTAAGAGTGACACTGAGACTGTACGACTATAACGCTAATAACAGCAGACGAGCTTCACAGCAAGAGTGTAAGGTTAAAATAATATTAATATAAATATATCATAACTATAAATTTGGTGCATGGAAGCAGCTTAATTCTGACACAAGTTTAGTTTTCACAGATGTTTTGAAAGAACTCAGAGCTCAATGAGACACTCACAGGGTTGTACATCATGTCCTGCTGGTACACAGAGGGGCTGGTGGGCTTGTCCATGCTGAAGGCTCCTCCGATGGGACTCTGCGCTGTGGCTCCCATCTGTGCCCAGGCCGGCGGGTGCCCGTGCTGCGTCTGCGGGGTGGAACTTGGCCCCCGGCTGGTTCTGTTTGTGCTGCAGGGCTCCGTGGAGGTGCTGCTGCCTCTGATGCGCAGCCAGCTGCTGCAGCTGCTGGGCCGGGGTCAGGTCTTTGGAGGGGAGCAGGTGGTTCTGGAGCGGCCGGGACCCCTGGGACTGAGGGTGTAACGCCGGCGAGGTGGAGGAGGGTGGGGGCGCGGAGGGGGCGGAGCTAGGCAGCGAGGAGTTAGGGAGCGAGGAGTTGGGATGTGAAGAGGAGGGAGGGACAGAGGAGCGGATGTTCACCATGGGAGAGTGAGAGTCCTGTCGAGAGAATAAACACAGTAACATTAATTCATACGCTCATGTCTGTTGCCATAGTCACTGAAACATTTCTACTAGTGCTGTCAAAAACATCACCTTATTTACAAGTTAACACAAAACAATTTTAACAGCATTAATCATAAACTTTTTTTTCATAAGCTGTGGCCACTGCTGAAACGTTAGAAAAACTACAGCATCCGTCTGTAAACAGAAAAACAATTTGTACAAAACTGAGAAGCCCTGTCAGGTGCACTGATGTTATTCATACAAGGAAAACATGAAATAAAGTCCGCTCCAAAATATACGGCGAATCCACGCTGACCTTTGATAAATACTGTAACAGAAACAAAAATTTTACAGGCTCTCTTCCAGCTGTTTTCACTGCTTCGAGCTGTTTTTATCTCCATACACTCACGGAGGAGAGTATCGCAGCAGGACTCATATCGGTCTCACTATTTAATAAATATTTCTGCCGCCGGACTTATTTTCTACACTAAAAGCGTTAGCTCTGCTGCTCCACATGTAAACAAACAGCGCCGTGTGATGACGTCATTGCCCTTAGTACAGCAGCGTTGGGGCAACAAACACGGTTACAAACACAGTTGCAATAAAAAAAAAAAAGAAAAACATTTGCACAAAGCCTATCCACTTTTCCATGTTGATAAGAGTATTTTTCAAGGGACAAAAAATGTGTGATTAATTTGCGATTAATCGTGATATTCATGAGATTAATTGTGAATAAATATTTGAATCGCTTGACAGCACTAATTTCTACAAAACAAAATCTAAAATTAAACAAAAATAAATCTAACTGATGGCAAAATAGGAATAAAACCAAACCAAACAAAATGGAAAATAAATAACTGAATAATAAATAAAATAAATAAATACCAGAGCGGCCGGAGAATACTCTGATTTGACAGTGGACAGATCCGGGGGCATCAGACCTGGACCGGCCTGTCTGCCCCCTCCTCCAGATGCCCCAGACCCCGCTCCGCCCGCACCCCCGGACAGAGCCCCCCCTGCGGCCGCCTGCGACCCCGCCCCGGCCCCTGGTCCCTGCGGGTCGGTGGAGGCTCCGGGGGTGAGCTCCAGCGGGTCCTTGCGGTCCTCGAAGTCGTCGTTGAGGATGTCCTGGATGTCCTCGTACGGCACGGAGCAGTTGAGTTCCTCCATGAGCTCGCTCCACTCCTGCTCGTTCAGGTTCAGGTCGGGGAACAGGCTGGCGGAGTGAGAGCCCGACGGGGGCATGATGGGCAGGATGTCGTCTGGCTCCTGGGCACAACACAAGAGTTTATTTAGAAGAGCTCAGAGGATTTAAAAATGTATTTGGCTTTATTTTGTTTTGATTTGATGATATCTGGACTTGACATTTACATTTTTCAAATCCACCATCTTAACAGGACTAGAGTTGGCCCAAACCAGGTTAAACCAGGACTAAACCAGGACTAAACCAGGACAACACCAGGACTAAACCAGGACTAAACCAGGACTAAACCAGGACTAAACCAGGACTAAACCAGGACTAAACCAGGACTAAACCAGGACTACAGTTGGCCCAAACCAGGACTAAACCAGGACAACAACTGGCCTAAACCAGGACAACAACTGGTCTAAACCAGGACTACACCAGGACTACAGTTGGCCTAAACCAGGATTAAACCAGGACTAAACCAGGACTACAGTTGGCCCAAACCAGGACTAAACCAGGACTACAGTTGGCCTAAACCAGGATTAAACCTGGACTAAACCAGGACTGCAGTTGGCCTAAACCTGAACTAAACCAGGACTCAACCAGGACTACAGTTGACCTAAAGCAGGACTACAAGTGGCCCAATACAGGCACTACGGCTGGTCCAAACCAGGACTACGGCTGGTCCAAACCAGGACTAAACCAGGCCTGCAGTTGGCCTAAACCTGGACTAAACCAGGACTAAACCAGGCCTACAGCTGGCCTAAACCTGGACTAAACCAGGACTAAACCAGGACTTCAGTTGGCCTAAACCAGGATTAAAACAGAACTACAGTTGGCCCTAAACCAGGACTGCAGTTGGCCTAAACCTGGACTAAACCAGGACTGCAGTTGGCCTAAAGCAAGACTACAAGTGGCCCAAACCAGGACTACAGTTGGCCCAAACCAGGACTAAACCAGGACTAAACAGTTGGCCCAAACCAAGACTAAACCAGGGACTACAGTTGGCCTAAACCAGGACTACAGTTGGCCCAAACCAGGACTAAACCAGGACTAAACGTGGACAACTTTTTCTTACCTGTTTCATCTCTTTGGGGTGGAAGTCCGCTCCTGGATCTCCATCGCTGCTCTCGTGTTTCCCGTTGGCACTTATGGACTCGATCAGGCCCAGTTTAGAGTCCAGGGGCGACCCGTTGGTGGCGCTAATGTCCAGGCACTGCTTTTTATTTGGAGGAAACCCGTCCCCAAAGCCGTTCACCTGCCCCGGAGGAGAACCAGCGCGCTCGATCTTACGCTTCACAGTCTCCTGGAGCTACGGAGAAAAACACAAAAACTCAACTTCAGACTAAAACACACAGATTATATTTGAGAATGTTCTGGGAAACTGTGTGCACTGTGTAAATAAGGTCTTAACTTGTCTCTACAACGACAATTATGATCTCTGGAAATACTGGGCCTATCCAAATTAAGCCAAAAATTGTTAGAAATAATTATTACACTCTTAGTTTATTATAGGGTAGCTCTGGTGCAAATATTGGTGTGAAGATCAGATCAAACTCCATTTTTCAGGGCTCATGATCAGCCACTTCTGTAGTTTTCAGACTGAAACTCACACTTTTTTTTTATGGTTTAGGTGTTTCCTGCGACTTATACTCAGGTGCGGCTTTTATATTAAAATATATAATTTCGTAAACCAGGACTACAGTTGGACTAAACCAGGACTAAACCAGGACTGCCCTTGGCCTAAACCAGGACTAAATCAGGACTGCACTTGGCTTAAAGCAGGACTAAAGCAGGACTAAACCAGGACTAAACCAGGACTAAACCAGGACTAAACCAGGACTAAACCAGGACTAAACCAGGACTGCCCTTGGCCTAAACCAGGACAAAACTAGGACTAAACCAGGACTAAACCAGGACTAAACCAGGACTGCGCCTGGCCTAAACCTGAACTAAACCAGGATTAAAACCAGGACTGCAGTTGGCCTAAACGAGGACTAAACTAGGACTAAACCAGGACTAAACCAGGACTTCCCTTGGCCTAAACCAGGAATAAACCAGGACTCCCCTTGGCCTAGACCAGGACTAAACCAGGACTAAACCAGGACTGCAGTTGGCCTAAACGAGGACTAAACCAGGACTAAACCAGGACTGCAGTTGGCCTAAACCAGGACTAAACCTGGACTATAGTTAGACTAAACCTGGACTGCACTTGGCCTAAACCTGGACTAAACCTGTACTAACCCAGGATTAAAGCAAATATTGGTGTGAAACTCAGATGAAGCTCCATTTTTTCAGGGCTCATTTTCAGCGACTACTCAAACCACAGATACTGTATTTTTGTAAAAATACTAAAAATGACAGAAAAGAACATTTGTGTCGCGTCTTTGGAGTGAAAGCAGAAGTTTGGTCGAATGAACTGCATAGACTGACAACATAATTGTGCATAATTGTCCATGTGCTCTGAGCTCACTGTTGATTTTATCTTTATCCACACTCGGAATGCACCGGTCTGATACTTTAGAACCGCTGGATCAGAAATCTGCTTCTAAATATCGGTTTAGCTCTTATCCTGAGTTAACTGTTCAGTCGTCTCTTCAGAAATGAATAACAGCTACATAGCACATTTAGATCAGTTTTATCATATTTTATTTTAGTTTAGAATATGTCTCTGCACTGGTATTGGCAGATCGGTATCGGAATTGAAAAATTTGTGTTACAAGACTGGTCCCTGGTTCAACAGACTGAGGCCAAGTATCAGTATCGGATCCAAAAGCAGCTCTAGTATTAAGACAGTCCAATTAATTGAATTTTGATTGAGATTTCAATTTGTGTGTCAAACGATCTCTAAACTCATATAATCGAGTTGAAACAATAAAGCTTAACAAAGTTTATTTTGGGATATTTTTTATATAAATAAGTATGTTTATTTAATTTTTCAAATATAGAGATTATAGCAGATTGACATATAGTTTATTTTGGATACATTTATATTTTTCTATGCCTTATTTCATGTTCAAAGTACAGTTGAGCGGTATTACAGTATCCCACAGTATCAAAAAGTAGCATCGGTATCAGTTTCATTGCTGTCATTAAAAAAATCTGCAGGGCATAAGGACCTGATATAATATTATAATTATATCAGGTCCTACATTTGTTTGCTCAACACAAATTAATGTGTGGTTGTATTTTTTATTTAATTCTATCCCGATTTAAGTAGTGTATTGTCTATAATGTTTCTTTTAACGGCGCAGGGAGATGATGTTCGATTAGTTTCGTTCCATTGTTACGCGATGCTCATAAGGGAGACTAAGACAAGACGGCAAGTCCGACTGCGAGCGAGTTGATCCCCAAAAAATAAATAAATAATAGTACTTTTGCAATTTGGCAGCATTTTGGTTTCAGGCGCACATTTGTTTACGTTTTACAGAAACAAAACTTAAAACCACACGGCTCATTTGCATAAACTATAAAGCACTGATAAAAAACAACTCGCTTCTTGTGCACTGATGTGGTTCAGCTTCTGTCGGACTAAAGGACATGACTCAGTGGAATATGTTTGTGTGTGTTTTTTCAGTGACAGAATGTGTAGCTGATGGTTCATGTAAAACTTATCAGAGATTATAAGTCATAAAGGTCAAGCAGCGTGGCTTTGTAGCTTACCAAAGTCGTACTAAAACATTTTGGTTATACGATAATACCATAATACTGTATACCCCGGTAAAATCCTGAGAAGATTTAACAAAAATCAAAATTTGGATACTGCCCAACCCTGGTTCAAAGTTCATTTTATTAATTTTTCAAAACTGCTCTAAGTTACATATTTTTAGCCTATATTTATTTCAAAGTGTTTTATGAGAGAGAGAAACGCTAAATAAATGCATCGTGTAACTAAAAACTAAACTACAAAATAATCATTTGAATAACTGTGATTTCAAGATTGACCAAAATAATGGTGATTAAGATTTTTCCCATAATCATGCAGCCCTATCTAGTGTATACACAACAACACAAACACAATAATTGGACAGGTGGACTCACAGCGATGAGCGTGGTGTTGCGGCTCTGCTCGGGCCCCTCCGCCCCCTCGGGCCCCCTCCCTCCGGGGGCCTCTCCCACACTGGGCTGGCTCTGCCTCTGCTTGCTGCTCCTCTTGGCTTTGGCCTGGAGGCAGCGCTGGTGCAGGGCGTAGGTCTGCTGCCGCTCCAGCTCCAGTCGCTCCAGAGACGCTCGGTCGTACCGGGACTCGCAGCTGTGATGGTGCTGCCGAAACAGCTCTATCCGCCGACGCAACCGCTCCATCACCGCACTGTGCCTGGGGGTCACACAGTCGCCCATCATAGGGACGAGCCTGAGGGAGGGACAGAGACAGGGGTCAAAGGTCACGCACACTTCAACTCATCTGACGTTTCTGTAGAAGGGACAAAACTGCACTGACATGGACCCTGATACAAGTTACAGGTGAAATAATGTTATTTCCTCGTCACAAACAGAACTGGAGTTGTGTTTTGTTTCATTCACACATGTTTAACACACAAACCCTGCAGATTTAGGTTACGTTTACACTGAAACGAATCACTGTATCAGAAATTATTTGCGTCCAAACACATCGTTTCTGTGTGCGCAATCAAAGCCTGAAACGCTAGACAAACGACTAGGCTGGCGTCATGACGTCACGTGGGTGGTAAAAACAAAACAAAAAAAAGTAAGTGGAGCAACATGTTTGAAGATGCAGCAGCCAATTTTGGGCCGAGGAAGATGGCAGGCGTGAAAACAGTCTTTTCGTGGACCAACAACGAGGTTCAAACACAGATGAATTGGAGGGAGCTGGCGGTACCAGATCATTCTGTTTCTGGAGCCGTTTTCAATTAGTTTCAATTAGAAGATTAGTGTGGACGAAAACACTGCATCTGCAAAGAAAACAACTCGAATATGTACTCGTGTGGATGGGGCCTTAGTTCTCCTCTCCAACTAAAAACACTCTGTTCCACCTTGTGATGTCATGTGGTAATACAGGAAGTTCCCTAACAGTGTTTTTAAACTACATACACCTTCTCTAGAATCATTTGGATGATTTCAGAGCAGGAATTGCCGATCTCTACTGAACTAAAGGTAAAAGGAGCTGTTAATTTGAAAACTACCACTTCATGACATCACAAGGTGGAACAGAGTATGTGAATGAATCAAAACACAATGCAGGGTCTGTTTCTGAGGAGGAAACAACAGGACTAAAAGCTCGTAAGAGTCAATTTTGTGTAATATAGGACCTTTAAGTTGTCTGCTTTTCACAGTATTTTTTATCACACAAATTTACAAGAGTAAGCCAGGACTCGACCGAGACTACGCCAGGACTCGACCGAGACTACGCCAGGACTCGACCGAGACTACGCCAGGACTCGACCGAGACTACGCCAGGACTCGACCGAGACTACGCCAGGACTCGACCGAGACTACGCCAGGACTCGACCGAGACTACGCCAGGACTCGACCGAGACTACGCCAGGACTCGACCGAGACTACGCCAGGACCCGACCGAGACTACGCCAGGACTCGACCGAGACTAACCCAAGGACTCGACCGAGACTAACCCAAGGACTCGACCGAGACTAACCCAAGGACTCGACCGAGACTACTCCAGGACTCAACCAAGACTATGCCAGGACTAAACCAAGACTACGCCAGAACTCGACCAAGACTACGCCAAGACTAAACCAAGACTAGACCAAGACTAAACCAAGACTAGACCAAGACTAAACCAAGACTAAACCAAGACTAGACCAAGACTAAACCAAGACTAAACCAAGACTAGACCAAGACTAGACCAAGACTAGACCAAGACTCGACCAAGACTCGACCAAGACTAAACCAGGACTCAACTAAGACTAAGCCAGAACTCAACTAAGATTAAGCCAGGACTAAACCAAGCCTAAACCAAGACTAAACCAAGACAAAGCCAGGACTCAGCCAAGGCTAAACCAAGACTCGACCAAGACTAATCCAGGACTCAACTAAGACTACGCCAGAACTCGACCAAGACTAAGCCAAGATTCCACCAAGACTAAGCCAAGACTCGACCAAGACTAGGGATGGGCATGATTAGTCAATTAATCGATAATTGATCATTAAGAATTTCATCGATTACATTCATTTTAATCGACAAACCGAATGTAGGTTGCTGTGCGTAGCGTAGAGTGACCAAATAGAGTCAGTACATGTAGCTCTCTGCACTCAGAAGGAGCGAGACACAAACAGTCGGTCAGTCTGCAGCGTACTGAAGTGCAAATGCGAATGATGTGCAACGATGATTTGTACAAGAAAGTCCACGCTTTCCGATTGGGACAAGTGTGAGTCCATGTGCACAGTGTATAAAGCAGCACATATGTTTCGGTGTCCAGTGGGAAAAAGCTTTGCCAGGTGAGAGTCGCTCAATGTCGATGACGAGTTCCCACCTCCCTCCCCCCGTACGGTGTCCTGGTTTTGACAAACGCAAATATGGTCACACTAACCTGTATTCACCTGAGTCATGTCTTTTAATCCAACAGAAATTGACCGCATCAGCGACACAAGAGCTGTAGTTTTATCTTCATTTAGTTTATGCAAATTAGCGATGCGGTTTTAAGTTTTGTTTCTGTGTGAGCTGCGCAAAACTGAATTAAACACATTATAATGTCAAACGGGCTGATGTGGCTCCAGAGTGGTTACGGTTTATATGTCGTAAATTTGAATTTATTTATGCAGATTAGTAGTGCAGATAGTAATAATAATGATGATCATTTTAATATAAAAACGTTAATGATTAATCGATAATCGATCGTTAATTCTTCTGACGATCGATTAAGAAAATTTCACCGAATGCCCATCCCTAACCAAGACTAAACCAAGACTCGACCAAGACTAAACCAAGACTCGACCAAGACTAAACCAAGACTCGACCAAGACTAAACCAAGACTCGACCAAGACTATGCCAGCTGACCAAGACTAAGCCAGACGACTCAACTAAGACTAAGCCAGAACTCGACCAAGACTAAGCCAGAACTCGACCAAGACTAAGCCAGAACTCGACCAAGACTAAGCCAAGGCTCAACTAAGACTAAGCCAGAACTCGACCAAGACTAAGCCAGAACTCGACTAAGACTAAGACTAAGCCAGAACTCGACTAAGACTAAGACTAAGACAAGACTCAACCAAGATTAAAACAAGACTACGCCAGGACTCGACCAAGACTACCCCAGTGCTTGTCTTCCTAATACATTTCTGGACTCATATTTCAGTCGGCCAGTACTGCAGCAGAATTGTGTTTTTATTAGTAAACTCTGTGGAAGTCTCACACAGGCCTAAACCCTTCTCAGTGAGTCTCACTTGTGCAGAGAAAAGTGAGTCTTTCAGTGAAGTCCTCGTCACGCCGTCCCTCTCACTTCGGCCCGTGTCTGCGGCTCACTTCATTTTTATGGACAACTCTATTGTTTTGCTAATGTCCCCATCTGCTGTGGACAGGACAGTATTTACAATCGCCCCACAGCGCTGGAAGAACTACTGCAGAGGACAGGAGCAGACAGGAGCAGACAGGAGCAGACAGGAGCAGAGACAGGAGCAGAGAGAGACAGAGGTAGAGACAGAGGTAGAGACAGAAGTAGAGACAGAAACAGAGGAGTAGAGACAGAAACAGAGGAGTAGAGACAGAGAGAGACAGAGAGACAGAGACAGAGAGAGACAGAGAGACAGAGAAGAGACAGAGACAGAGACAGAGGAGAAGAGACAGAGGAGACAGACAGAGAGAAGAGGACAAGAGACAGACAGAGAGAGACAGAGTAGAGACAGAGACAAGAGAAGAGAGACAGAGAGAGAGACAAGACAGAGAGAGAAGACAGAGAAGACAGAGAGAGAGACAGAACAGAGGAGTAGAGAACAGAATAAGACAGACAGAGACAGAAACAGAGGAGTAGAGACAGAAGTAGAAACAAACAGGATTAGAAACTGAGGAGTAGAGACAGAGGAGCAGAGATAGAAACAGAGAAAGAAACAGACAGAAACAGACTGAGGAGTAGAGACAGAAGAGCAGACACAGAGGAGCAGAAAAAAAAAAAATTCCAACTTCATTCTGCACACATTCTCCACACAGCGCAGAATGAAGTTGGATTTTTTTTTTGTTCTTTTTATCTTTTCTGATCCAAAGACGACAACTGGACGATACAATATAAAAACTACGACAACCCTGAAAGTCTAATAACATCAGGTCTAAACCTAAAACTATTCAAGATCTATTCTAACCAGGACTAAATCACAATCAATGGAGCTCTAAATTACATTATACACATATTCTAAACAAATTAATATAAAAAAGTAAACCATGTATATTGATTAAAAGGTATTAAGGGTTCGTCTGGTTATTAAAATTACCATTAATTATTTAAAAATCACTATCTCTGCTGTACAGAAATGACAAAGTAAAAGTCAGAGGCAGTGTTAAATGTAAATAGTCTCGACACAGAAGCCTTCAGTTCGCTTTTTCCCCTTTCTCTTGTTAAAAACAGATTAAAAAGCTGAATGTACTACGGCAATAATTGTTGGAAAATTCGACGATCCAAAAATAAAAACTAAAAAATTACTGCCTTGACAAAATAATCGTTAGTTATTTGTAGTTATGATTTTTTTTTCTGTAGTGATTAATTCTGAACCAACACAAGAACCTTTGAATCATTTTAAACAAATCTGAGCCTCGGTCATTTGTCTGTGTTGTTAAAACGAGTTCTAACGTCGGCTTCTGTCGTATAAATAAGCATAAAAGGAACCACTTTTCGAAATGAACGGATCCAGAAGATTCAGATGCCATGAAAGAGCCGAGTCACTAGTTGCTTGCATAGGCTGACCGCAATTTCAAAATAAAATCGGTAATAATAATAAAATTGTGGAACGAGCGCGTAATTAAGGAAAATTGTTACGCTCTCAGCACTAGTATGAGTCAGTATAGTCACATTTTCTTTGTGTTTTTTGTCATGTTTTGAGCAGCTTTTCTGAATTTTAACTAAACAAATGACAAGTTACTGTTGGCAGGGATCAGACTGGTCAAAAATAGGGACATTTCTTGTATAAAACTGGGACAAATCAGTGGTTTTGGATAAATCTGCTGGGACAGGGGACACAAAGATCAAAACTGGGACTGTCCCGGGTAAACAGGGACGTCTAGTCACCCTATGCTTGGTATAAATAAAATTGAAAAGAGCGTGCAAGATTGTGCATTCTCGTGTCAGTCATAATATGAGGGAGTTTTGTTGCTGCATTTTTTTGCTTTATTGTCATTCGCAAACACAGATTTAAGTATTTTGGCTAAACAAAGTACAATTTATGCTCCTTTTTAGTGTTAGTGGGGATCAGATTAGTCAAAAATTGTGATTATCCTGTTTTAGTCCTAGTTTAGACCTGATGTAGTCCTGGTTTAATCTTAGTTTAGTCCTGGTTTAGATCAAATTGGTGAAAAATAGGGACATTTCTTGTACAAAACTGGGATAAATCACTGGTTTTGGATAAATCTGCTGGGACAGGGGACACCGGGCTCAAAACTGGGACTGTCCTGGGTAAACAGGAACATCTGTTTACCCTATGCTTGGTATAAATAAAATTGAAAAGAGCGTGTAAGATTGTGCATTCCCGTGTCAGTCATAATATGAGGGAGTTTTGTTGCTGCATTTTTTTGCTTTATTGTCATTCATTCATGTCATAATCTGACTTCTGTAGCTGCATTTTTTATTACATTTTTTTGCTTTATGATCATTTGCAAACACAGATTTATGTATTTTGGCTCAACAAATTACATATTATTCTGCTCTTTACTGTTGGCAGAGATCAGATTAGTCAAAAAAATTCTGATAGTCCTATTTTAGTCCTGGTTTAGAGTTGAAGTAGTCCTGGTTTAGTCTTAGTTTAGTCCTGGTTTTCATCAAAATGGTCAAAAATAGGGACATTTCTTGTACAAAACCGGGACAAATCACTGGTTTTGGATAAATCTACTGGGACAGGGGGACACAGGGCTCAAAACTGGGACTGTCCTGAGTAAATAGGAACGTCTGTTTACCCTATGCTTGGTATAAATAAAACTGAAAAGAGCGTATAAGATTGTGTATTCTTATATTAGTCATAATCTGAGGGACTTCTGTTGCTGCATTTTTAATTTTTTTTGCTTCATGGTCATTTGCAAACACAGATTTATGTATTTTGGCTCAACAAATGACAATTTATGCTCCTCTTAACTGTTGGCAGGGATCAGATTAGTCAAAAATTGTGATAGTCCTGTTTTAGTCCTAGTTTAGAGTTGATGTAGTCCTGGTTTAGATCAAATTGGTCAAAAATAGGGACATTTCTTGTATAAAATTGGGACAAATCAGTGGTTTTGTATAAATCTGCTGGGACAGGGGACACAGGACTCAAAACTGGGACTGTCCCGGGTAAATAGGAACATCTGTTCACCCTATACTTGGTATAAATAAAATTGAAAAGAGCGTGTAAGATTGTGCATTCTCGTGTCAGTCATAATATGAGGAAGTTTTGTTGCTGCATTTTTTTTTTTTTGCTTTATTGTCATTCATTCATGTCATATATCAGTCATAATCTGACTTCTGTAGCTGCATTTTTTATTAAATTTTTTTGCTTTATGATCATTTGCAAACACAGATTTATGTATTTTGGCTCAACAAATTACATATTATTCTGCTCTTTACTGTTGGCAGAGATCAGATTAGTCAAAAAAATTTTGATAGTCCTATTTTAGTCCTGGTTTAGAGTTGAAGTAGTCCTGGTTTAGTCTTAGTTTAGTCCTGGTTTTGATCAAAATGGTCAAAAATGGGGGCATTTCTTGTACAAAACCGGGACAAATCACTGGTTTTGTATAAATCTGCTGGGACAGGGGACACAGGGCTCAAAACTGGGACTGTCAAGGGTAAACAGGGACATCTAGTCACTCTATGCTTGGTATAAATAAAATTGAAAAGAGCGTGCAAGATTGTGCATTCTCGTGTCAGTCATAATATGAGGGAGTTTTGTTGCTGCATTTTTTTGCTTTGTCATTCGCAAACACAGATTTAAGTATTTTGGCTAAACAAACTACAATTTATGCTCCTTTTTAGTGATAGTCCTGTTTTAGTCCTAGTTTAGAGTTGATGTAGTCCTGGTTTAGTCTTAGTTTAGTCCTGGTTTAGATCAAAATGGTGAAAAATAGGGACATTTCTTGCATAAAACTGGGACAAATCACTGGTTTTGTATAAATCTGCTGGGACAGGGGACACAGGGCTCAAAACTGGGACTGTCCTGGGTAAATGGGGACGTATGGTCACTCTATGCTTGCAGCCCAAATCATGAATGAACCGAATAACCAAGACTAAACCAAAAAATGCAACTTTATCAGGCGTAAACATGGACTAAACGAGACCAAAGTGAAAACAATCTCTGCCAGCAGGACTGAGACTTCCCCGTACAGATATAACAGTACTTTGATTACAAAATTAGCCCTGTGATTTGCCCTGTAATAAACGTGGGTGGAATTCTGCACTTCTTGCGGTTTATCAGCGCAACTGCACACAGTGATTCAGATTTTACGGACATAAATTTCCACTTAGTGATGGTTCACTCGTCAATATAAAAGCTTGGCGTGCGTGCAGCATCAAAACTAATAACGTGTAGGAGGTTTTTGTATGAGAAAAAACTAGAACAGCCCCATTCTTTCGCCCCCGTCCAACTCACTCAAATGCCATTGTATTGAAGCACCTTTGGCACATTCCTCTACTCTTAAATCAAACTTGCACCGTCACGAAATCCAAATAAAAACACGCGAATCCGAATGAAATATCTGGCACTCGTAATCCGATTTTGCCTCAGCTCGTATTTCATTTATAAAGATGAGAAATCCGGTGAAACTAGAGTCAAAAAGGCAGCCCAAAGTTGTCACAAAGTTTGATTCTCTTTGCACTGGTAGCATGGTTAGCGTTCTGTTGAGTTTGATCTCACTCTCATGGGTAAATCTAATGAAAAATCCACGATCGGTGACACTGTTTTAGTTGAGAATGTTTGAAAAGTTTGCAAAATGAATAAACTTACTGCGAGGCTGCGGTTGTTGCTACAGCTGATCCGCGGAGTTAGCAGTTAGCCGCCTAGCTGCTAACTGTGTTTTTGCCTTCAGACGCTTAAACAAAACATGGTACTTTCAAGCTTCCTCCGCCGAGCAGCCGCGTCGGATGGCCCCCCAGTCCGGTCAGCTCCGGGCCGGGGACGTGTGTGCTCCGGGCCCGACGGAAAACGGCGTAAAAATGCAGATATTCCCGTGTGTTTGGTTTCTATTGTTTTCAGCGAAAGAGCAGTCCTACGCCGCCATCTTGGAAACTTTCAATTTTTTTTTTTTTTTTTTTTTCCAGCCGCGACAGGGGGGAGGGGCGCCGGCGCTACGTCACCGCTGATTGACAGCCGCGCGAGCCAATAGGAAGCAAGAGATTGGAGCCAGGACAGAACGTACCCCAAAAAAAAACCGGTTTAAATAAATAAATAAATAAAAATTAATTAACGAAAACAAACAACCAAACAAAACATACAAATAAAAAATAAACAAAACATAAAATAAATAAATAATAAAAAAAATAAAAAAATATATATATAATAAAACGTCTCAAAGCACACCCTGGTTCTGCGCTACAACGTTAATTCTGGTTTATTTAATTCTAAAAAAAAAAAAAAAAAAAAAAAAAAAAAAAAAAAAAAAAAGTATGTAGGTAAATGTCAAATGTAGGTGAATGTACCCGAGTGTATGTCTGATGAGGATATTATTATCGAACAAAAATCCTGTAAGACTGTATTTTTCAAATTGTGAAATAAAAAAAAAAAAAAATAAATAAATAAAAATCTGTTAAAAATTGATTTATGTTAATTAATCTAAACAATTAAAAGTTCACTTAACATTCTGACAAGCCGTATTAAAATACTTTGACTTATAAAAAAAATTAGCTACACAGACCAAAGGGACTAAACTTGCGTTAAGAACAAGTCCAAAGTCCCGCCCCCGTCGGGATGTCGCTCTTTTTCTTTTTCCATGACAGCTTGGGCGCGTTTTACTCATAGACTGTTGCTCAGACTAATTCCACTCGTGTCACTGGATGCACGCCCACGTAGTGCTGAGTTACGTGTTTCAAAGCCATATTCACCTCTTGCCTTTCTGATTAATCAACTGAAAATGTTTATTAAAGGTGCACTACCATTTTCGGTGGAGGGTATGTCACTGGTTTGATCACTTCGCCAGCAGAAAGTTACTTGTGGCCCAAGATGACCAGATCTTCAGAATTAAAAAAAAAACTGGGGCACTCCTGGTTTGTGATGGTTGGTAATAATAAAATAGTGAATCAAGTGCGTAATTAAGGAAAACTGTTCTGCGTTCAACCTATTCATGACTAAAAAGTGAGTCAGTATAATCACATTTTCTTTGCTTTGGTCATTTTAAAGCTGATTTTCTGATAATTTATGCCTCTTTTTACTGTTGGCAGGTTTCAGATTCATATAAATAGGGACACCTGGGACATTTCTTGTATAAAACTGGGACAAATTAATGGTTTTGGATAAATCTGAGGGGACAGGGCTCAAAATTGGGGCGGTCCCGGGTAAATAGGAACATCTGGTCTACTTATTGTAGCCAAATCTCCTTTTTAAAGCCTAATTTCAGATCTCAGAAGCGAAGCAAAGGGCCGGGAATGGACTTGGATGGGAGACCACTGAGAAAATAACAGTGGTCCTTTGGCCTTTAGGCAAGACACTTCCCCCACATTGCTTAGAATGACGGTGGGTGTGAGTGTTGGTGGTTGGAGGGGCTGATGGTGCAGATTGGCAGCCTCTTTTCCGTCAGTCTGCCCCAGGCCACAATAGTATCTTACCAGCACTGAGTGTGGAGTGAATGAATAATGCATGAAATTGTAAGACTAATGCGTTATAAGTGGTAGAGCTTGTAACTATTTCCATGGAGATGAGCCACCAGACCAAGCAACAGGTCAGATCTGTGGAGAGCTGTCCCCACTTATAGTAATAAAGCACGTTTTTCAAAGTATTTTTGATCATTAAAAACATTTGTAGAGTAATTAACGCTGGATATATGTGGATAGCTGCAGTATAGACCTGTGTAATTTCCTCTGTGGATCAATAAAGTTTGTCTAATTTTAAGTATCAGGCAAAGCAAGTGTCGGACAGTGGCCGCCTTTAAAGGTCCTATATGCAGTGTTGTGAAGGTGACTTTTAAAATGCATTCCCCTACAGATTACAGATTGCATATCCCAAAATGTACTTTGTAACAGAATCTATTAAATTACTAAGTGAGTAATGTAATCTGAATACTTTGGATTACTTGATTTGCTGTAGAGAAGCAAAGACGAAGAAATCTTCACATAAGAAGTTTTGTCTGCTAAAAGAAAATGAAAAAGCCCAGACTTTACTTAACCAAATTAAACATATTATTGATAGAAGAGGAGGAAACACAGTCCATGCAGTATGATTTAGTCCTGATAAATCCTGTTTTAGACCCGTCTTAAACCTGGTTTAGTCCTAATTTAGTCCTGGTTTAGACCTGGTTTTAGTCCTACTTTAGTCCTGGTTCAGACCTGGTTCAGACCTGGTTTAGACCTGGTTTAGACCTGGTTTTAGACCTGGTTTACACCTGGTTTACACCTGGTTTACACCTGGTTTTAGACCTGGTTTAGGCCTGGTTTAGACTGTGTTCAGGCCTGGTTTAGACCTGGTTTAGACCTGGTTTAGTCCTGGTTTAGACCTTGTTTTAGACCTAGTTTAGTCCTGGTTTAGACCTGGGTTAGACCTGGATTTAGACCTGGTTTAGACCTGGTTTGGACCTGGTTTAGAGTCTGGCAATGAGTGGAATTACCGGGAAAAAAAAGGGATATAGCCCGAAATGTGAAAACAGGAAAATACCACTGTGTAATCCATTTATTTCAACAAAGTAACTGTAATCCAATTACCACTCACTGAAACAGTAACTTAATCAAATACAGTTACTCATAATTTGTACTCTGATTACATAAATCCGGTACATGTAATCTGTTACTCCCCAACACTGCCTATATATCACACAAAAACGGACTCTCATGAGCTTTAAGTCATGTTATAATGTCGTTACCGCCTCAAAAACGTACATGGAGTTGTGTTTTCTTTTGTTTACACGTCACTTATTATCAGTCTGTCGACATCTACAAAGCTCAAAATTCTGTGGTCCATGAAGTGTTAATTTTAAGGTTATCAACTTTTTTTTTTTTTTGCATCAACTGATTTGTTTTGCTTTGCATTTTTCTAGAATAACCCTCAGCTGTTGCCTTTATTTTATTTTAGAAAAGTCTCTAAAGACTGGTCTCACTGTACCTGATGCCTGGTCCACTGCTCTTAAACTTGTTTATTGAGGATTTAATGTTTTGGCAGCTATTCTGGAGGTCAAGATCGGGGTTGATCCGGATGGTTTTATTCAGTTTACAATGTAATCATGGTGCCTTTAAACAGCGCAAACGACATAAAACTCTGTCTGAAATCGCCAGCTCGTTAGATCAGCCGTTATTAGAAAGGTATAAAGCTAAAGTCGCCCCTCAGGGTTGTGAAATAGATCCCGATCTAATTCCGACTGTCCGCTTTGTTAGTTTAATCAACACTCGCTCTGTGTCCAACCTCCAGTATCACTTCATGACATCATACGTTCTTTTTTTTCATGGTTTGGGTGTTTCCTGCGACTTATATATTAAAATGTTGACACTGAAGCGGTGAGAGGTTCTAGTCTTGTGTGTCAGTATCTGCTGCTCCTGTTCCTCTTGTACCACTGTCACTTGGCTCTACTGCACATGTCTCCTGAAGAAAGAGCCTCTGTCCTGCTGCAAGTCGTGAAATATTCAGCCAAAAACAGTAATCGAGCAGCAGAAAGGAAGTTTGGAGTGAGTGAGAAACTTGTGACACCGGGAGGATGCGCCATGAAACTTTCCTGAAGTCACTGGATGAGTCGACAAAGCCTGAACTTCAGTGACACCGAAACCATCCTGTCGGGATTCAGAAGGACCAGACAGCTACACAGAAGAGGAAGCGGCGCTCTGTTTACCTCCGGAGGTCGTGGAGTTACTCAGAAGTGACGCCGAGGATGAAGAATTGAATGGATTTAGTGATTTGGAGTGAGATGGAGAGTTTGGTAAACTTATTCTGTTCTGTTGTTTATGTTATAATTATCTGAAGAACTGTTCATATGTGACGTTTTAACAGTCTGTTGTTCTCTCTTCTACTGTTTTTACTAGAGCTTGACTTTCAAAACAAACAAAATAAATAAACAAATAATCCGCCCATATATATTCACCGCATCATTGTTTAAGTCACAGTTTTCAAAATGTGAGAAAAAAAAGAAAAAAGTAGCATCTTATAGTCCAGAAATTACTAGGGATGTAACGATAATCCAAATCTCACAGTACAATATTTCCTGTGATATTTTGAAGAAGCTGATATAATTGTAGATAAGACACTTTTTTGCTTTTAAAAAACCTTGACAAGATTTTGGTGTGAATTATTTCCGTCATAATCCCAAGAATTCAAGCAAAAAAAACTATATTTCTTCATGTTGTTTGCGCTGAAATGAATCATGGGATATGTAGTTCCTGATGTTTATGAGCTGTTGCTACTATAAAAGCATGCATTTAAGCAAAGGAACTTATGATATCGATATTGTTGTGAGATTTGACAATGCGATATCACTATATTTCAGTTATTGTTACATCCCTAGAATTTACAAAACTTTATTGATCCCGACGGTGTGCATACCTGTTAGAAGAATCACACTGTTCCTTATACCTGAAGGTTTTGCTGCCACATTTGGTGTAAAAAAAAAAAATCGTGCAACATCTCAGACGTCTATAGTCAGCTCCTTAATCATCTTGACATTTGGAGCTGGTGAATTTTGACCTGGTTCAGTATCAGGATAAATAAAAAAGGAGCCGTACCTTCCCAGTGCAGCAGAAAACTTGACTTTCGAGATAAACTCAGAGACCAGGAACTGACATTTTATGTTTTTTTTCTGCTTCATTACACTTTTTCTTTTGGCTGGTGTGACTTATAATCCGGGGTGTTATAGTCCAAAAAAAAGACAGTAATAATAAAGGATTACTCAAACATGTGAATGAAACTAAACACAAATCCGGGTATGTTTTTGGTGAGGTAACACAAGCCAATTTTGCGTAATATAGGACCTTTGATGACACAAGAAGGAACAGAGTGTTTTCAGTTTGAGATAAGAACTCAGTCTAAATCCGCGTTAAACGTGTAAATGAAACAAAAACACAACTCCAGGTCTGTTTGTGATGAGGAAACAACATTATAACATAGACACAAAATAGTGTAATATGAGCTCTTTAACGCAAAGTCGGTGTTTACAAGAATACACACCTGAATGCAGATTTCGTTTAGTATTTTTATTCATCAAACATCTGTTCCATGCACACTCAGCCTCGGTCACAGTATCTCAGCGTCACGCCTGTCTCTACAAACAACATTGCAGGAAAAAAAATATTACAAATAAAATACAAAATTTAGAAAAGATGACAGCAATCGACAGCAGAAGTCAGACTAGAGTTAGACTAGGCAGATCTAGGCCTGTTACATGTGCAGGGAATAGTTTTAAAATTCCAACTTTTCTGTTCAGACGAGAGGAAATCTCCAAAAAAATTCAAAATTATTAAACATAAATACTGAGAAAATATGGAAAATTATCCGTGTACATGTAACTGGACCTACCTAATTTAAAAAAGAAAAAAAAAAAAAAAAAAGGGAAAAATACCAAAAAACGTGAATGTATCAAGACAAGACAAAAAAAGTGTTAAAAAAAGAAAACATGGAGCTTTGAGGCTAAAAAAAAAAAAAAAAAAAAAAAAAAAAAATCGTCCAAACAATTTTATTAATAATTATTTTATTTAAACAAACCTACTACAAACCTACCCACCGCCCGCCAACCATTCAGTGCACAGTATTCGGAGTAAAAATTTAAAATAAAAATTGAAAAGTTGCTTGCTTAAAGTATAAAGCCAACAGAGCCAAAAGAAAAAAAAATGATTTAATTTGAATTCTGGGAAATTTTAAATAAAAGTTTGAATCATTATTAGATTTGGAATTCACTTTTGAAAATACTAATGACTTGCTGATTAGTTCATGATTCAAAATAGAGCAGATTTTTAAGTTGAAATTGTTAAACTGAAACCATAGGCTGTAGTGTTCGGCTCCAGTCAAATGAAGCTCATCAAGGCTTGCGGTTATAGAAGCGAATTTGGAGTCGGGTTTCATGTCAGGCGTCGATTTACGGTCAAAATACAAAATAAAAACCCTCTGTACGTGATCCTGGTGTTAATATGAACATTTTAACCATGCTCACTTCCTGTTTACAATGATGCGGCTATGGGTTGGCTATGTCCATTTATATATGTGCAGTCTACGATTAAAACAGAACACAGGTTACAAGCTAAATATCGGCGCCAAGAAATTTCGTTTTTAGTAAATTTTTGTCAATTCTTCAGTTTATTTTAGTATAAAAATTGAAAGTACAGCTTCAAAATTACACAAAATTGATTATTAAAAGTTGCACTATGTAACTTTTTGGTTGGCGATCAGTCGAAATGTTCCACAGTGTGACATTAAACAGCTCTATTTTACATTTATTCAGTTACAGGTGGTTTTATAGCTCAAAATTACCTACAAAAACAGGCATTCTGACTGTGTGCGGCATCGCCTCTCCACAGATCTGACCTGTAACTTCATCTGAATTGAGTCTCCATACAGATAAACGTTTAATGCCATACTGCGAAACATTCCAGACTGAGCAATAAAATTTTACGGACTCTCCACTGGAAAAGTTTCAATGCACCTTCAAGCTACTTTTTCCTAGTTTACGCTATTTAAACACTTTTTTTTTTGCTTTTTAAATTTCTTTACAAAGTTGGGCATGGTCTATAAACATTTTAAAAATCGAATATTTTCAGAGCGGGGTAAAAGTGCCATGCCGATAAAACCGTGGGACAGATTTGGCAGTGGGTTTTTGGGGTAAACAGGCGAACAGTGAATAAGCGCTGGAGTTAGTGCCGGTATCTTTACAAATGGGGTCGTTTCAAAAAAAAAAAAAAGGGGGGGATCGTTCACCTGTCACAAACTAATTTAGATTTTAAAAAAAAAAAGGTGCATTGTGGAACTTTCCAGGTAGAGGGTCCGCTCATGCGACTGCTCGTCTCCACGGTGATGGTATTCCTACGTCTGAAATGATTCACAGCGCGGCATTAAACTCATCCAGCTTCAATTCGTGAAATTGTTGGACAGTCAGCGGGCCGTCTTCTCCACAGATCTGACCCGTAACTTGGTTTGGTGGCTCGTTTCCATGGCGATAGTTAAGTTTACATCGTCACGGAGACAAAAATGTAAGCAGATCCTCCACCCCAAAAGTTACACAGCGCACTTTTAAACAACTGAAATTAATTTTAGCCGAAATAAACCTTAAACATTTTGCATTATTTCTAAACTCGTACATATGTAAGTGGGTTTAGTTATGTTTAGTCATAAAATAAATATGACTTCACATTTTTAATAGATTTGATATTTTATTAAGTATTTTTCCATTTTATTTTGACTTGTACCTTTACATTTACATAATTATTTCTTATTTGACACCTGTCTCTTGCTCTTTTTTGCTGCTTATTTAGAATTTATTATTACCATTTTTATTTTTTACTCTTTGTTTTTATATTATATTGTGATTTGTGGGCATCTGTGTCCAAATAATTTCCCTTGTGGATCAATAAAATTTGTCTAATTCTAATCCTTGGCTCTTTTAGCTTAACCTACTGAGACTGATCAGGATTTAATTTGTCGCAAAAATATTCTGTTTTAGATTAGAGATGGTTTATCAATGGTTTTTAATCGGTTCTATTTCTAAATCAACAGATATCTGTATCAGCTAGAGACTGTATAAAAACATACCCATAGCATTTGGCTCCAGTCAAATGAAGCTCATCGAGGCTTGCAGTTATACGAGCAAATTTGGAGCAAGTTCCGTGTTAGGAGTATGAATTTATTTATTTACGGAAAAATTTTGTGACTGAGTGAGCACTAGGATCATGTAGAGCGGGTTAATACGAACATTTCAAGACCAAAATGGTGAGGCTCACACCAGCAGTTCCAGAAAGAGGGGTGATGATTTTTCAATAGAAAGTCAACTGGAGCCAGAGTCGATGGAGCCGGAATCGTGCCCACACTCACTTCCTATTTGGAGCGCGGCGGCTACCGGGTTACCCGGGTCCATTTATATTTACAGTCTATGGTATCAGCCCGATATTGAAAAATTTGCAGGTATTTGAACCGATTTTTTTTTTTTGCACTGTATGAGTTTTGGTGTGTCCAAAAATTAAGCGAAAATTCAGACCTTCCTTCAGATTTTAAAAGCTTAATATCAGTATCTGTGAATATCGGTACCGGTGAATTTCGGCATCGGCCCATATCGGTATTGACAAAAATCACAATCAGTGGATATCTGTATCCACAAATACTGGCATCGACAAATACCGATATTGGTGAATATCGGTATCCACAAATATTGAATCGACAAATATCAGTATCAACGAACATCGCAATCAGTGAATATCAGTATCCACATATATTGACAGTGACAAATATCAGTAAAGACGAATATCGGTATCGGTGAATATCGATATCGACACATATCGCAGTAAGTGAATATCAGTATCCACATATATTGACATTGACAAATATCAGTACAGACAAATATAGGTATCGGTGAATATCGATATCGACGAATATCGCAATAAGTGAAAATCGGTATCGGTGAATATCGGTGACCCGCCACAACAGATCAGATCCTCCCTAATTTGAAAAACAAATAGTTTAATAATGAAAATCTTGAGTCTGTTCCCAAGACCATTTTAATCTATTCAAACATTTTAGCAAGTCATTAGCATTAGCGTTAGCATTAGCCTAGCATACATTACTGTTGACATGACATTTTCACGAAAGTATAGATTAATTTAGTTTAATATTTGGTTATAGAACATAATAACAGATTTATTTTTATTTGACTGTGGCTGTTTTTTTTTTCTTTTTTCTTTCTAACTTTATTAGCTTTAGCATATTAGCTTTAGCATATTAGCTTGTCTCGTGTTAGCTTAGTGACGGACGGCGGTTCTCGATGTTTTTTTTTATGGAATGATACAGTTTCTGAAAATTCTCTTAGTCCCAGGCTTTTCGTCCAATCAGATTCTTCCTCAGGGCGGAGGGGGAGGGGCTTCCGGCGGCTGTTATCCAATGCCCTCAGAGAGAAGGGGCGGGTTTAGGTTGTTGTTGTTTTTTTGTTTGTTTTGTTTTATTTTAGGGGCAGAGGAGTTCGTTTAGTCCTTTCGAGGTCTCCTGTTTCTGGGAGATCTGCGCAGAATGTCCTCCTCCAGTTTCTACAAAAAAAAGAGAAAAAAAATATAAAAAATTATAATTACAAATAGTGCGTTAACAATCACATAAGACACCGTTTTCTGATCCATGTTGTGTTGTTTCCTCGTCAAAAACAGACCTGGAGTTGTGTTTTGTTTCATTCACATGCCGAGTTTTTCTCTCAAACTGAAAAAACACTCGTACCACCTCGTGATGTCATGTGGTAATTATGGATGTAACGATATCCAAATTTCTCGGTACGATATTATCACGATACGCATCTCACGTTACGATATTTATTACGATATTTTGAAGAGGCTAATATAATTGCAGATAAGACACGTTTTTGCTTTTTAAATACCTTGACAAGATTTTGGTGTGAATTATTTCAAAATCCCAAGAATTCAAGTAAAAAAAACACATTTCTTCATGTTGTCTGCGCTGAAATGCATCATGGGATATGTAGTTTCTGATGTTTATAAGCCGTTACTACTATAAAACTAAACATTTAAGCAAAGAAACTTGTAATTCAATATATTGTGATGGTCCACGATATTACTGTGAGACTTTCGACGATACGATATCACGATATTTACGTTACTGTTACATCCCTAGAAGAGCTCTACTGCGTTTTTAAACTCCACACACCTTCACTAAATAGTAAATGGTCATGTCTTTCTATTTTTTTCCACCTTCAAGGCCCTCAAAGCGCTTTTACAACAAGGAACTACTCACTCATTCACACACACACACACACACGTTCATACACATGGGGGCGAGGTGGGTAAAGTGCCTTGCCCAAGGACACAAAAACAGCATTAATCTGTGGGAGCTGAAATCGCACCACGCTCTACCAACTGAGCTCCTGTCGCCCTGTCACTAGAATCATTTGGATAATTTCAGTCCAGGAACGGCCAATCTCTACAAAACTAAAGGTAAAAACGAAGCTGTTAACTTGAAAACAACCACTACATGACATCACAAGGTGCAACAGAGCATTTTGAGCTTTGGAAATGTAGACAAACATGTACGAATGAAACAAAACACAACTCCAGGTCTGTTTTGGATGAGAAAACAACATTATAACACGACTTAGAGCTCTAAAGAGTCGAGTAAATTGCAAAGATGATTCAAATACAAAGTGCAGCTGTAGAAGTAAAACGTCCCATTTTTTTCAAAAGACCCATCACATAAATATATTTAAAGGTACAGTATGTAACTTTCTGAAGGACAGAGGAAGATTATAGCCAAAGGGAACAACATTTCCATGGAGACAAGCCCGCTCAGAGTAAGTAAGCTTGTTTTTTAGTTCAATAAACACAACCAAAATGAAATAAAAGAAAAAAAAAAACATGCTTCATTTTAGTGTATTTCTTGGCTAAAAAGTTACATACTGTGGCTTTAAATCCTTGTTTAGTCCCGTTTAAGTGTGTGTTGAGTCTTAGTTTAAGCCTACGTGTTTTGAACGATCCAGAGCAGGTTAAACGTTTAAAGTTAAGGTTATGTTTCCATGGAGATAAACCACAAAAATCCAAATTAAATTAACCCTCTTTGGTTTAGTTCGAAGTTCAAACCTGTCCTGGATTAGTCCTGGGGTTCGTTTAAGGAAGAGACAGAAATGTTGAGCTTTAGAGGAACCAACACCTTGAAATTTAGCACAAAAGAAGTCCTATTTTCAACTACCCCCTAGCCCCGCCCCCAACGGCGTCACAGAAAAAGAAAAAAAATCAACAGAATTGTCTAAAGATTTGAAGATCTCGAAGGACAAAAAGCACCAAAGATGATCTGAACATTTTTAAAGAGAGCTGGAAATCAACAAATGACTGATTTTATTAATTTATTTTTGTTTACCTCTTTGTAACATCCAAAATTATTTTTTCTGCAAAAAATAAACAATAACATTTGATCAATTAAAGGTTTCCTCACAGTTCCCTTAACAATGGAAAATATTATACGATTAAAACACTACTAGGCTTGTCACAGCAATTACTATACTGATTTAAAGGTGCATTGTGTAACTTTTCTGGTGGAGGGTCCGTCACTTGTTTGTTTCTACGGATATGTGATCAATCTGCCTGAAATGTTCCGCAGTGTGACATTAAAACTGCTCTACATCACATTTATTCAATTACAGGTGGTTTTATTGGGGCGAAAATATGAATAAAAACAGACTTTCTGACTGTGAGCAGGGTCGCCTCTCCACAGATCTTACCCGTAACTTGGTCTGGTGGTCAGTATTTATGGTTTGTATGTTTTCTTTGTGAAATTGTGGAGATTTGTGGTATTTTTTTTTTGTAATACGATAAGATTTGAGCTGTAGAGGATTGAATAAATCACTTCTCTGGCAAATTTTTGGTTCATTCTGGTATTTATTTGTTGCAGGATTTTAACGATACTTAAAGGTGCGTTGTGGAACTTTTCTGGTGGATTGTCCGTATTTTTCTGCAGAGTTTATGTTTATTTGTTTTAGTTTGGTTAATTTATGTTTTCCTAGGTTTAGTTTGTTTAGGGTTTTCCTTTTTCTCCTGGTTTAGTCCTCCTCTTAAGTTTAGTCAAGATTAGTCCTGGTTAGTCCTGGTCTAGACCTCCTGGTTCAGTCCTGGTCTAGACCTCCTGGTTCAGTCCTGGTCTAGACCTCCTGGTTCAGTCCTGGTTTAGAGCTAGTTTAATTCTGGTTTAGTCCTGATTTAGTCCTGGTTTAGTCCTGGTTTAGAGCTGGTACTGCCTTGGTTCAGACCTCCTGGTTCAGTCCTGGTTTAGAGCTAGTTTAGTCCCGGTTTAGTCCTGATTTAGTCCTGGTTCAGTCCTGGTTTAGAGCTAGTTCAAGTCTTGGTTTAGTCCTCCTTTTTCAAGTCTTGGTTTAGTCCTCCTTTTTCAAGTCTTGGTTTAGTCCTCCTTTTTCAAGTCTTGGTTTAGTCCTCCTTTTTCAAGTCTTGGTTTAGTCCTCCTTTTTCAAGTCTTGGGTTCAGTCCTCCTTTTTCAAGTCTTGGTTCAGTCCTCCTGGTTCAAGTCTTGGTTCAGTCCTCCTGGTTCAAGTCTTGGTTCAGTCCTCCTGGTTCAAGTCTTGGTTCAGTCCTCCTGGTTCAGTCCTGTAGATTTTCTTTTCCTGGGAATTTCTGAGCTATAAAACCACCTGTAATTGAATAAATGTAAAGTAGAGCTGTTTCATGTCACACTGTGGAACATTCCAGGCCGAGCAGTGACGTATCCATAGAAACAAGCACAACACGACAACCCCAAACGAAAAGCCACACAACGCAAAAGTTACAGAGTCAAAATGGTTTATCACGACGGGCCAAACTACTACTCATGATCAGGGCTGTTTTGATCCGATATCACTCTGGATTTTTCTAAAGTTCACGTAGTTCAGAGCTTGTGTTTGTTGTTCGCCGTTTGTGGCCGACACGAACGCCCAGAGCGGTTTACACACTGTAGACTGTAGTGGTTTTGCAGACTCGAAAAAAAAAAAAACACAAACAATGACAAAAAAGAACATTCCGATTTAGTCGTAGGAGTAGAAACAGAACTTTGGTCAAACGAACTGCGCGGACAACAGCTCACGTGGACTTTGTTTATTCTGCCATTCGCTCCACAGGTGACAAAAGTAGTAAAGTGGATGTAAATAAAAGATGTATTGTGTAACTTTCCGCTTGTCTTTATGGAGATTTTACAGTTTTGCCTTGAATATTACAGTACGGAAATAAACTTGGTCATAAAAATGGAGACTAGGAGTGTGCAAAAATACTGAAATATCAATTTATCGACTCGTTTAATGTGATGATACTGCTGCTGTATCAATATATTCCCAAGAGTATTTTTCGATTTTGTTAAATTAAGTGATTTTTGCTAAATAAAACTAAATGATTTTCGTTTGTTTTGTTTAATTTGCAGGCTGAACAAATCGGACAATGAAATAAAAATGTCACACAAATATGAGATTCAGTGCAATAAGATGTCAGGTCAATACGCGGAGACACTGGTGTGGTTGTCTTTTTAAAAACATAAATGTTTGTTGTTTTGTAATGTCACGGTTCTTGTATGTTTTTAAGAATGGATCATGAGTCCGGAATAAAGATAAAGATGATGATGATTACAGAGCTACAGTTTTGTTGTTTGTTCAGAGGAAGGAAACTCGACACATTTGACATTTTCACTGTTTTGATGAGTAAAATTGGTGGTTTTTTTTCATATTAAATTTGCACAAGAAGTGACTTTTAGAATCACAGCCATGATTTAGCCTTTATTTTCATTAAACCATATTGAATCGATTTGAAATATATCGTACTGAATCGAAAAGTCAGTGTATCAAGTAGGGATGGGCATGATTAGTCGATTAATCGATAATTGATCATTAAGAATTTCATCGATTACGTTCATTTTAATCGATAAACCGAATGTAGGTTGCTGTGCGTAGCGTAGAGTGACCAAACAGGGGTCCGTACATGTAGCTCTCTGCGCTCAGAAGGAGCGAGACACAAACAGTCGGTCAGTCTGCAGCGTACTGAAGTGCAAATGCGAATGATGTGCAACGATGACTTGTACAAGAAAGTCCACGCTTTCCGTTCGGGACAAGTGTGAGTCCATGTGCACAGTGTATAAAGCAGCACATGATTACGTTAATTTTAATCGACAAACCAAATGTAGGTTGCTGTGTGTAGCGTGACTAAACAGGGGTCCATACATGTGTCTCTCTGCACTCAGAAGGAGCGAGCAAACACAAACAGTGGGTCAGTCTGCAATGTACCGAAGCACAAATGCGTATTTAACAATGACTTGTACAAGAAATTCCATGCTTTCCGTTGCGTTCGGGACAAGTGTGAGTTCATGTGCACAGTGTACAAAGCAGCACATATGTTTCGGTGTCCAGTGGGAAAAAGTTTTGCCAGGTGAGAGTCGCGCAATGTCGATGACGAGTCCCCACCTCCCTCCCCCCGTACGCTGTCCTGGTTTTGACAAACGCAAATCTGGTCACACTAACCTGTATTCACCTGAGTCATGTCTTTTAATCTGACAGAATTGAACCGCATCAGCGACACAAGAGCTGTAGTTTTATCTTCGCTTAGTTTATGCAAATTAGCGATGAGGTTTTAAGTTTCGTTTCTGTGAGAGTTGCGCAAAACTCAATTAAACACATTATAATGTCAAACGGGCTGATGTGGCTCTAGAGTCGTTACGGTTTATATGTCGTAAAGTTGAATTTATTTATGCAGATTAGTAGTGCAGATAGTAATAATATGATGATCATTTTAATATAAAAACGTTAATGATTAATCGATAATCGATCGTTAATTCTTCCGACGATCGATTAAGAAAATTTCACCGAATGCCCATCCCTAGTATCAAGATACGCATCGTATCATGGCCTATGTATTGAGGTATGTATCGTATCAGCAACTTCTTAATGACACCCAGCTCTAATGGAGACAGGTTTTTTTTTTTTTTTAGCTATTTATGTTATTTATTTTATTTAAAACAAGGACAGAGCGCAGGAAACATTAATCTCAGACAGAAAAAACGCTCTGTGTCAGATTTAGCTACAAGCTTCTTTCCATGTGTAGTTACCAGGCGTGACAAATGTGAGAGAGATATGTTTAATGCCCTACTACGGAACATTCCAGGCAAAGAAATAGCATCTCCATGAAGACAAGCAAGTAGAAGCTATACAGTCAGTGCACCTTTAAGTATAAATTTTCAGTATCTGTACTTTACGTAAGTGCGTTATAAGTGGATACTTTTTTACTTTTCCTTCACTACATTTGAGCGCAGGCGTCTGAACTTTTCTACTTTCTACACAACATTTTTGAACTGGACGAAAAAGTAAACAGATTTTTTTTAATATTGTTTGAGGTCTGCTGAAAAGTCTGAGGGTTTATTTTTAACTTATTTATAATTGAAGCAAATTAAAATATACAAATAAAAACAGCTACAGGAAAAAAAATCAGCACAAATCTCTCAAAATATGCACAAAATACTTTAAATATTTACTCCTGTTACTTACTTTTAATACTTTTTTTTAGATTTTTTACTTTTGCTTGAGTATTTTTTGCTCTGGTATCTGCACTTTTACTTCATCTTCCCTAAGGTCAAGTATCAGAATTGGATCAAATTTTAAAAACTGGTATCAGAACGAGTCTGGAGATGTGCAGTCCCGTGATTTACCTCATCACCCTCTGTGTCCTTCTCTGGCTCTTCGGCCTTTTCCTCCTCGTCTTCTCCTTCATCTCCTTCTCCTTCTCCTTCTTCTGCTTCTCTGCTTCAGCTGCGTCCTCCTCCGCCTCTTCAGTCTCCTCTGCTGAAAAAACCAACAAACACACACAATATAATTCACCATCACATCTCAAAAAAATTATAGAGACAGAATGAACCGCAGTCTGGAGGATTAAACTAATGTGTAAATCTGGTGGAGGATCCGTCAAATTCTTTTCTCTGTGGAGATTATTATTTATTGCTTTGTCTGGAATGTTTCGCAGTGTGGCATTAAACCTTTCTATCTTCACGGAGACCAAACCAGACCAAGTTACAGGTCAGATCTGTGGATAGGAGACCCCGCTCACAGTCAGAATGAATGTTTTTCTAAGTATTTCTGAGCTGTAAAACAACCTGTAATTGAATAAAATGTAAAGTAGAGCTGTTTAATGTCACACTGTGGAACATTTCAGGCAGAGGAATGACATCTCCATAGAAACAAGAAGGTGACGAACCCCCACCCAAAAAGTTACATAGTGCACCCTTGTCAGTAGAGGTGTGCAAAAATATTGAAATATCGATATATCGTCTCATTTAATGTGATGATACAGTATCGATATTGTGAGCTGCTGTATCGATAAGTCTCCAAGAGTATTTTTTGGAATATTTTACTAAATTATTTTGTTACAGAGCTACGGTTTTGTTGTTTGTTCAGTGGGAGGAAACTTGTTTGTGCAGCACATTTGACATTTTCACTGTTTTGATGATTAAAATGGCCGTCTTTCATATGAATTTGTAAAGAAGTGGTTTAACAAAGACTTAGCATCACAGCCATGATTTAGGATTTATTTTTTAAGGAACCGTATCGAATCGATTTGAAATATATCGTATCGAAATGAAGGCTCACTGTATCAAGATATGTATTATATCATGGCGCATGTATCAAGGTATGCATCGAATACCGGCTCGAGTGTCAGACTGGCTTGAAAGTCCCAGTTTGACGGGCGCCCCCTTCCTCTTGGGCAGCACACAGGTGACTGCTGTGCCCGGGAGAGGGGGGACATTCTCGCCGTGTCATGCACTGTGATGTATTGAGTTAGAAAATCAGCTTCTATATCATAATAAAATGAAATGTGAATATAGCGATACCAAATGTCTGACCTCGTTTATGTCATATTACCGATCTTCCTGAAGCGACACACATTTTTTCAGTCTGTAATATCAATATAATCCTCATTTGCTCACAGAAGTTTGCTATGAAATCGTATTTTACTATTTTGTTCTTGTTCCCCGTGTCCTACAGCAGGGGTGTCGAACTCATTTTGGTCCGGGGGCCGTATCCAACCTACTTTGATCCCAAAGGGGCCGGATCAGAAAACTCATGTCATATAAACCCCAAAAATAACAATAAGTTCAAATATTTGTGCAGAGAAACGCAGATCTATTACAGATTTTTTTTTTAAATTGATGAACTCTTTCTTATTATGAACAACCTGAAACTGTAAGAAAAATTCAATTTCAACACAATGTTTTAACATTAAATTGTATGCAAACAGGAATAGGTCATTTTTTCTTGGAAAATCCTGCACTCTGTGTTCACTTTTCTCATTTTTGACATTTTTCTGATGAGTGTGTCACGGTCAATAGTCAAAACGATCGTCCTTTAAGAGCGTTTGGAAAGAGACAAGTCTTAATTTGTGCTGCTCTGGTGGGAGGGGCCACGTACAGAGACACTGGAGACGCTGCTGTGATAAACACCACAGAAAATTACTAATATTTTAATAGAAAATATAATTTAAATATTTTAGTAGAAAATCACCCAAGGGCCACATTAAAGGTCTTGGAGGGCCGGATCTGGCCCCCGGGCCGTTTGACACCTGTGTCCTACAGCATCTGTAACTGTTGATTTGGGAAGAAACATTATTTCCTTACCTGCTTGTCATGAACATAATCAACTCATGTCAGGTGTCATGTCATGCAACAGAGGATAAAAGCAGGGTGCTCATCTTTGCTCAACATGAACAAATGTGTTGAGATATATTATAACTTGCGCGTGTAATTAATAGAAATATATAATCAAAGAAATGTTTTTTTTTTATTTATATGTATACTGTACAGATGAACTTAGTTTCAAAAAGGGTACAATTCAGGGGACTTTCCAGCTGATTTCCTATGTATCATATCGGCAATGACAGCCAGCCCTTGTGGTCAGGTGACTTGCTTAACACCAGTCGCCATATTTATGAAGAGGAAAACTTCACTCTCCCCTTTAGTCCTCCATCTCACAGACTTGGTTTTGCACAAAATCAGAATCACATTTGTCGCAGTTAGTCAGACTTGAATGGTTTGAATGCATTTGAAACACTGCCCCCCACAGTTTTAGCAGAGTATCGCAGCCGTAGTACCTGCTGGGCTGGCCTTGTCTTCCTCCTGGCCCTCCTCCTCTTCCTCCTTCACGTCCGGCTGTGGCTCATCTGTTTTCTTATACTCCGCAGCTGGGGTCTTTTTCTGTTAAACACACAAAAACACAACAGTTATTATCGGTAAAGAAACACACAAAATGACGGTTTACAGGTTTAAACAGCCAACACAAGCGTTACTGTCACCACCAAAGCTGCAAGGTTTATTTAAGATATAAAAAGACCAAAACAAAAACAGCCACTGATATTCTGGACTAAAGCACAACACGACAAGTTAAGCTTAAAGGTGAACTGCACTTTTAAAAGAACAACAAGCTGTACTCCAGATTCCCCAACCAAAAAAATAAAATAAAGTAAAATTTCGTATTTAATCTAGGGGAAGGTGATATCTGAATAAAATGTGTTTTACAAAATTCACGAGACAAAAGGCTGTACGTTAATCCATGTATTATTTGTTCATTCGTTTTTAAAAATAAAACCAAAAATAAGAAAATGAAAAAACAATTTTCTTCATTATTTGTCTCCAAAAACAAAATGAAAAAACGGATAATGATTCATTTTTTCAGTTTTCGATTTTGTGTTTAAATCAATAATGGAAAAAACGGATAAGGGATGTTTCCTGTTTCTGAAATTTAAACTGCAATGCCGGACTGAACCAGGACTAAACCAGGACTAAACCAGGACTAAACCAGGACTAAAACAGACTAAAACAGGACTAAAACAGGACTAAAACAGGACTAAACCAGGACTAAACCAGGACCAGAACCAGACTGGGACTGAGACCGGTACCGGGACTAGGGACCGGGAGCAGGACCAAACTGGGACTGAGACCGGGACCAGGACCAGACCGGGACTGAGACCTGGACTAGGGACCCGGGAACCAGGACCGGACTAGGGACCGGAACCAGGACCAGACCGGGAACAGGAACGGGACCAGGACCAGACCGGGACCGGGACCAGGACCAGACCGGGACCGAGACCGGGACCGAGACCGGTTTAGTCCTGTTTTAGTCCGGCATCGCGGTTTAAGTCTCAGAAATGGGAAACGGCCGTTATCCATTATTATTTCCATTATTCATTTAAACACCAGAATCGAAAACTGAAAAAACTAATAATTATCAGTTTTTTCATTTTGGTTTTGGAGACAAATAATAAAGAAAATAGTTGTTTTTTCACACTGTTTTTAGCAGCATATCACCGAGCCCTAGTGTGATCTACTCTACGGCTTAGACTGGTCACCGAGTCCTGGTGCTCCTCCTGCAGACCGGGCAGACTGAGCTGGGACTGAGCGCTGGACTTCTGTGGACAACAGTCATGGATCACTACAGGGAGACTACTACTACTACTACTACTACTACTACTACTACTACATCAACCAGATGAGAGGATGGATGGAGAGATGAGAGATACCGTAATTTTCAGACTATTGAGTGCACCTGAATATAAACTGCATCAACTAAATTTTAAAAGAAAAATAAATTGTACATATATAGGCCACACTTGTCTATAAGCGACAGATGTCCACGTTGTAACTTGAGATATTTACCGTATTTTTTGGACTATAAGCCACACTTTTTTTTCATGGTTTGGGTGTTTTCTGTGACTTATATGTTAAAATGTTGACAGTGAAGTAGTGAGAGGTTCTAGTCTTGTGTGTGAGTATCTGCTGCTCCTGTTCCTCCTGTACCACTGTCACTTGGCTCTACTGCGCATGTCTCCTTCAGAAAGAGCCTCTGTCCTGTCTGTATCATGTCAGTCAATCTCAACATACACAAATGCCTCCAAAAAGAAAATCTGATTTTGCGGATTACAAACGGCAAGTCGTGAAATCTGCAGCTGAAAACGGTAATCGAGCAGCAGAAAGAAAGTTTGGAGTGAGAGAGAAACTTGTGAGGGACTGGCAGGAAACGAGGATGCATGAAACGTTCCTGAAGTCACTGGATGGATGGACAAAGCCTGGACTTCACTGACACTGAAACCATCCTGTCGGGATTCAGAAAGACCCGAATAATTCTAACTGGAACTGATGCTGAGTCTGACGACAGCGACACAGAAGATAATAGGAAGTGTTTACATCTGTTTACCTCCGGAGGTCAAGGCCGAGTTGCTCAGAAGTGACACCGAGGACGAAGAATTGAATGGATTTAAGTGATTTGGAGTGAGATGGAGAGTTTGTTAAACTTGTTCTGTTCTGTTGTTTATGTTATAGTTTATCTGAAGAACTGTTCATATGTGACGTTTTAACAGTCTGTTGTTCTCTCTTCTGTTGTTTTTACTAGAACTTGACTTTCAAAACAAACAAAATAAATAAACAAATAATCCGCCCATATATATTCACCGCATCATTGTTTAAGTCGCAGGTTTCAAAGTGTGAGAAAAAAGTAGCGGCTTATAGTCCAGAAATTACTAGGGATGTAACCATATCTAAATCTCTCAGTACGATATTATCACGATATGCATCTCACGGTACGATATTTACTGCGATATTTTGAAGAAGCTGATGTAATTGTAGATAAGACACTTTTTTGCTTCTAAAATACCTTCACAAGATTTTGGTGTGAATTATTTCCATCATAATCCCAAGAATTCAAGTAAAAAACATATTTCTTCATGTTGTCTGCGCTGAAATGAATCATGGGATATGTAGTTCCTGATGTTTATGAGCTGTTGCTACTATAAAACCATGTATTTAAGCAAAGGAACTTATGATATCGATATTATTGTGAGACTTGACGATGCGATATCACGATATTTCAGTTATTGTTACATCCCTAGAATTTACAAAACTTTATTGATCCCGACGGTGTGGATACCTGTTAGAAGAATCACACTGTTCCTTATACCTGAAGGTTTTGCTGCCACATTTGGTGTAAAAAAAAAAAATCGTGCAACATCTCAGACGTCTATAGTCAGCTCCTTAAACATCTTGACATTTGGAGCTGGTGAATTTTGGCCTGGTTCAGTATCAGGATAAATAAAAAAAGGAGCCGTACCTTCCCAGTGCAGCAGAAAACGATGATGAGGACGAGAGGAAGAGCCACTGTCAGGACGTACACGATCCACAGCCACGGGCGCTCCTCCGCCGCAGACAGCATCTGAGTGGCCAAACCAGGCTGGAAACACAAGAGACGGGTCAATGACAGGAGCAGACAGGAGCAGACAGGAGCAGACAGGAGCAGACAGGAGCAGGAGAAGAACCAAAGGAGAAGAGTCAGAGGAGAAGAGTCAGAGGAGAAGAGTCAGAGGAGAAGAGTGAGAGGAGAAGAGTCAGAGGAGAAGAGTCAGAGGAGAAGAGAGTCAGAAGAGGAGAGAGTCAGAGGAGGAGAGAGCCACAGGAGGAGAGAGCCACAGGAGGAGAGAGCCACAGGAGGAGAGAGCCAGAGGAGAAGAGAGCCACAGGAGAAGAGAGCCACAGGAGAAGAGAGCCACAGGAGAAGAGAGCCACAGGAAGAGAGTCAGAGGAGAAGAACCAAAGGAGAAGAGTCAGAGGAGAAGAGAGTCAGAGGAGAAGAGTCAGAGGAGAAAAGAGTCAGAAGAGGAGAGAGTCAGAGGAGGAGAGAGCCACAGGAGGAGAGAGCCAGAGGAGAAGAGAGCCACAGGAGAAGAGAGCCACAGGAGAAGAGAGCCACAGGAGAAGAGAGCCACAGGAGAAGAGAGCCACAGGAAGAGAGTCAGAGGAGAAGAGTCAGAGGAGAAGAGAGCCACAGGAGAAGAGAACCAAAGGAGAAGAGCCAGAGGAGAAAAGAGTCAGAGGAGGAGAGTCAGAAGAGGAGAGAGTCAGAAGAGGAGAGAGTCAGAAGAGAGTCAGAAGAGGAAAGAGTCAGAAGAGGAGAGAGTCAGAGGAGGAGAGAGTCAGAGGAGGAGAGAGCCACAGGAGAAGAGAGCCACAGGAGGAGAGCCAGAGGCGAAGACCTGGAGCAGAGCCAGAGGAGAAGAGAGCCAGAGGAGGAGAGAGCCACAGGAGGAGAGAGCCACAGGAGAAGAGCCAGAGGCGAAGACCTGGAGCAGAGCCAGAGGAAAAGAGAGCCAGAGGAGAAGAGAGCCAGAGGAGGAGAGAGCCACAGGAGGAGAGAGCCACAGGAGGAGAGCCAGAGGCGAAGACCTGGAGAGCCCAAGGAGAAGAGAGCCAGAGGAGAGAGCCAGAGGAGAAGAGAGCCAGAGGAGAGAGAGCCAGAGGAGAAGAGAGCCAGAGGAGAGAGAGCCACAGGAGGAGAGAGCCACAGGAGGAGAGAGCCACAGGAGGAGAGAGCCACAGGAGGAGAGAGCCACAGGAGGAGAGCCAGAGGCGAAGACCTGGAGCAGTGCCAGAGGAGAAGAGAGTCAGAGGAGAAGAGCCATCGAGAGGAGCAGAGAGCCAGAAGCGGAGTGTAAGGCGAGGCAAATTTGTAGCACAATTTATACACAAAGTGATTCAAAGTGCTTTACAGAACACGAACGACATTAAAATCACAATACAAACAAATCAAAACATATAATTAATCATCATAAAACGTCCTCACCTCGGCGGCGCTCTCAGCAGTCTTCTTCAGGGCCCATCCTTCTGACGCCCACCTCTCTGCAACGTTCCTGTCGTCGGTGATGAAGAAGTTGTCGAAGAAGATGTCCGAGGACATGGACCACAGCTCCAGACCCACTGCGCTGAAGGCACTCATCTTAAACGGCTCCAAGTCCTCGAAGAAGGCCGGGTTCGGGATCTTACGCGGTTTCCACACCCCCTGGGGAGAAAGCAGGACCACAGAGGGTTCAAACTGTGCTCAAGAACAATTTAGGTAGACTTTAACAAGGCATATGCTTCGTTTGTTTATCCATCAACTATTTTATTATGTTTTGTTTGTGTGACTTGGAGAAAAACATGAACACTAACTGGAAAGCTGTTGTTGCTTTTGCATTGGGCGAGTACCAGGCGCTCCAAAATAAGTCTGTGCTTCAACTACACAACCTCAAGGAAGAATTCAGTATATTAGTGTATTAGTGAAGTTAAGTGTTGGTGTCGCATGTTAGTAGATCATTTTGGCACTTGGCAAGCAGGAAATGGGCTAAAAACATGAGCGATACCGACAACCAGACCCATAGGCAGTTATATCGGACGCAGTAAAGTCCTGCAGTAATAAGACTGACTGAAATGATCATTTAAACCACCAAAGCGTCCAAACATAATGACAACAGTTCATTCTAAAAGTGACACTGGGCACATCTTGGATTCTATCTCGGAATCCTTGCTCGGTCTCCTCCGAGTTTGGAGGTTTGCTGTCCGAGGAAAAAGGATGTGTCAGTGTGTGTCACTCAGCAACGTCCTCGAATCTCTGAGTCGGACGGATAAACGAACGCACAATTAGCAAGGTCTTGGGAACACTCATAGAGCTACAATAAAAGCTGTAAGATGAACCCAAGATGGCGTTGTATTGATTTTAGAGGCGCCAATGAGCACTCACTGGCTAATCACGGCAAGAACGATTTTTACTTTTGCTTTACTTCCTGAACACTGGTCTTATGCTGCAAAACGTGATGTCAGAAACGTGCAGTTCGGACCAATCAGAGCAAAAGCTACTAGAGTGGAGCTAGGTTAAGTCTTACAAAGCAAACTTGAAGGCACATTGACGATTTCAACATTTTTTTTAAGTTCATATTACAAAACTACCTACAAAATCCGACCTTTATGAAAGCTGTTGATGCCCTGTCAGCCAAACATGGGCAGTTTGCTTTCATAAAAAATGCATTGCGCTCTACAGGACAATTCTTTCTGGGCTGGAGCTGCAGTACCCGGAGCGGCCACTAATCAATTTCAGACAGAGGGGACGTCTCTTATCCAGTTCTTATTACAAATCGATGACAACACCTAACAAAAAGCCTTAATTTAGCAATGTTTCTACATGCTTCTTGCCATATCTGTGCCACAGTTACTAAAGCAACCACTCTAAACATCCAGGACACTCTGATTGCGCATGTACAGAGGGTTGTAAGTATCCAATTTCTCTGAGCACTCTGAGAGATAAGGCTAATAACAAGGATACTGTAGGTGAACCTGTGACCTTCTGGCCTTAGGGTGAACACTTACAAATTACACCACCGTTTGTAGTGTCCTTTGTGCACAGATCTGAGTTAAATCTGCTCTTCTCCGCGGGGTCTCACCTGGTAGTTGGGGTTGTCGATCATGGGGGGCTTCCACTTGCCCTTGTAGCTGGGGTTATCCACCATGGGCCTCTTCCACTCGCCGCACCCGGGAGCAGTCTCACATTTGGGGTTAGGGACCTGGGGAGCCTCCCACTCGCCGTCCATGTCCTCGTCCCTGAACACACACACAAACACACACACGTCAGCTCACTATAGCAGTTACATTGAAAACAAATCGGTATTTTTATACAGACACAGAACAGATATTTATTCACATTTCTGTTGTATTTATAACGGAACTAGATGAGCAACAAACCTAAAAATGCGGCTCTATGTTTCTCAGATACTGTACATGTGTTGTACTTTTTATAACATAACAAAAACATCCTGTTATTTTCCACAAAAGTACCGTATTTTCCACATTATAGGGCGCACTTAAAAGCCTTTAATCTCATCAAAAAACGACTGCACTCTTATAATCCAGAGCGCCTTATATATGAATTTATTGAGGTGTCTTAGTACGACTTTAGTAAACTACAAAGCCGCACCACTTTAGCATTATGGCTCCGTAGTCAGGAGCATCGCGGAGTAATACATACTATGATTCTTTTTAATATCAAAATTAGGGATGGGCATGATTAATCGATAATTGATCATTAAGAATTTCATTGATTACGTTAATTTT
>NW_026571299.1:7237452-7297452 GCF_026225935.1 Boleophthalmus pectinirostris | reverse complement strand
AACTAGTAACTAATCTACTAATTATTCACTTTGCAGTTGTAACTAGTTACGACAGATAGATACTAGACCATTTGTGTTGAGTGTTTTCAGTTTGTCAGAGGGGCTGTGCTTGTCTCACCAGTCCTCGGGTTTGGTGGCGTCTGGGTCCTGGATCTTGGCCCTCTCGTCCCAGTCCTCGGGTTTCTGGTCGTCGGGGTCTTCGATCTCGGCGGGGGGGTTCACTGGGGGGGTCACGTCTGTGAGCAGGTTCCCGCTGTTCACCACGGTCTGATCCACCAGCACCTCGAAGGAGTTATCAGGGTTTATCACTGGAGACGAGACGGGAGACAAGGAGACAGGAGACAGAAGGTCAGGGACAGAGCTCTTCTCACACAGTCATTTGGTTATAGTTAATATTTACTTAAAGGGACAACATGTACCGTTTTTATTTTAAATTACATAAACACGTCCTAACTGGTCATAACTCACATGACTCATTTGTGTTGCCAGTTTTGATGCTGAAATCCAGTTGATTTAAACCTAAAAACCCAAATCAGGTCTGAACCAGGTCTGAAGCAAGTCTACACCAAGACTAAACCAGGACTATACCAGAACTAAACCAGAACTAAACCAGGACTGAACCAGATCTGAACCAGGTCCGAACCAGGTCCGAACCAGGTCCAAACCAGGTCTACACTAGGTCTACACCAGGTCTGAAGCAAGTCTGAAGCAGGTCTAAACCATGACTAAACCAAGACTAAACCAAGACTAAACCAAGACTAAACCAGGACTACACCAGGACTACACCAGGACTGAACCAGATCTGAACTAGGTCTACACACCAGGTCTGAACCAGGTCTGAACCAGGTCTGAACCAGGTCTGAACCAGGTCTGAACCAGGTCTAAACCAGGTCCAAACCAGGTCCAAACCAGGTCTACACCAGGTCTACACCAGGTCTGAAGCAAGTCTGAAGCAGGTCTAAACCATGACTAAACCAAGACTAAACCAAGACTAAACCAAGACTAAACCAGGACTACACCAGGACTACACCAGGACTACACCAGGACTACACCAGGACTACACCAGGACTACACCAGGTCTGAACCAGGTCTGAACCAGGTCTGAACCAAGTCTAAACCAGGTCCAAACCAGGTCTACACCAGGTCTAAAGCAAGTCTGAAGGTCTAAACAAGGACTAAACCAGGTCTGAACCAGGACTAAACCGAAGTCTAAACCTAGTCTATACCAGGACTAAACCAGGAGTAAACCAGGACTAAACCAGGACTAAACCAGGTCCTTTACCCAGAGTGTAGAGGTGGGTCTTCTTGTCAGTGTAGTACGTTCTGAGGTCTGCGTCTGGTTTCTTGGCGTGTTTCTCTTCATATTCTCCGGTTTTGGGGTTCTTGTGTCTGAAGATGAAGTGCAGCTTGTAGTCCTCTCCACATTTGTCTGGTCCGAACATGATGGTGTACGGGGTCTTGTCCACAAACTGGGCCTGGGGACACACAAGGAGGACTACATTACCCACAATTCAGCACAACAAAGCTACACCTTCTGCCTGGTTTTTATTAGTGGGCACAGAGTATAGTGAGTAATATTAGCTGTAGCAGTAGTAGTAGTAATGGTGTCTGTGTCTTTTATGTATTTTAACCAACTTTAACAATAATATTTTAATTTTTTGTTAGTATTGTTTTTATCCAGTTCTGTGCAGCACTTTGGAAACTGTTCATAGCCTGTGCTCTATAAATGAAGTGGTTTGGATTAATAGTAGCAGCAGAAACGGTAACAGCAGTAGCAGCAGTAGTAGAAGTAGTAAGTAGGGCTGTCGCGGTGAGGGAATTTCTCCTGCTGTGCGGTGTAGCGGCTCAACAGCGCAGTATGCACTGACATCGCCCCCCCACCCCACATTCCCCGAAGTTTCAATATTTCCGGCGCCACTGAAAACTCTCTCCAATGATGCCCTTGTTGCAGATGCACATGTGTCCTGGTTGTCGTGTGGATATAGAGGCTTTGCACCGTCACGTGACCCGTAAAGCAACAGTACCTACGCCGCCATGACACCGGGCACGATATGTCATTGACTTCAGTAGCATTGGAGAAACATGGGCAGGTTTTGTTGTGTATTTGGTTGTTCTAGACGCTCTGAAAAGGATAAAACGAATCGTTTCTTCACTGTTCCTCTGGAAATTACTCATCAGGAGATCAAACAAGGGAATTATCGAAAAAAAGACGCGGATTATAGCCAGCAAAAATAAACCGCAAAGAGATTTCCAATGTTACCATCAAGACACCTGAAGTTTCATCAAGGTATTTGCTATTTAAATTGTTTCATAGCTCATTTAATGAAAGAAGCACATTTACTGAACTAAAATTTCATTAATTTATCCAGGAAAACCCGCACTAGTTTATGATTCAACGAAAACACACTGAGCTCCTGTGATCAACATGTCACACGAGTCGAAGAGTCTGTGAGCCGAACCTCGAAAGAATCGGCCATGAAAAGATCCTTGTGAACGTTAGAAAGATCTGCTCACAAAAAGAGATTAATTCTAGAAGACATAGTTGTGGATAAGCAAGGCAATAAAGAAAACATGGGTCCTACGACAAGTGACATGTTTTATATGTGCGCTGGAAGATACAGTTTCTACTGCCACTCACACTGCAAATGTTTTCTTTTTAAATTTTAGTTCAGTAAATGTGCTTCTCTCATTAAATAAACTATGAAACAATTTAAATAGCAAATATCTTGATGAAAGTGACGTGAGTGTGTCTTGATGGTACCATAGGAAATCTCTTCGCAGTTTATGTTCTCGAGCCATAATTTCCTTTTTTTTTTTCGGATAATTCCCTTGTTTGATCCTGATGAGTAATTTCCAGAGGAACAGTGAAGAAACGAATCATTTTATCCCGTTCAGAGCGTCTAGAACAACCAAATACACAAAAAAACCTGCCCATGTTTCTCCGATGCTGCTGAAGTCAATGACATAGTGTGCCGGTGTCATGGCGGCGTAGGTACCGTTGCTATAGGAATCACGTGACGGTGCAAAGCCTCTATAGTGTGTGTAGCAGGAGAAGTAATATTTGGCTTTGGAACAAGTGCCTGTGGTCACTAGACGGTCTACGCGGGCACACCTTAGTCCGGGGTTAGTCCGGGGTTAGTCCGGGGTTAGTCCGGGGTTAGTCCGGGGTTAGTCCGGGGTTAGTCCGGGGTTAGTCCGGGGTTAGTCCGGGGTTAGTCCGGGCAGTAACAGGTGGAATGTTAACAGGTTCGGGTGAGCATGGGCCTCTAAAAATGAACCCGTGCAGGACTCTGGGTCGGGTCACGCTGGTCACGTGCGGTGATCGCGGTGGCCCAGCCTCTTAGTACTGCGATGATTCATTTGTGTGGTTATTGCAACAGCCCTAGTAGTAAGGGTGGTTTTTAGCTGTAACAGTACATTATATAGATAAAAGCTGTATCAGTGGTTTTAGTGGTAATAGTAAACACAGTAATAGTAGTAGCGGTTTTAACAGTAGTAGTAAGTATAATGTTAGAAGTTGTAGTAACAGAAGTAGTACTAGCAGCAATAGTAGTAGTAGTAATAACAGTAGAAGTAACAATAGTAGTACTAACAGTAGTTGTAGTAACATTAGTAGAAAACAGTAATTGTAGTAATAGCATAGTGTATAAATAAATATTTTAAATGTACAAGCGGTAATAGTAATAGGTTTATAGACTTTATACTATTTTAATCTTCTGAGTGGCAGTAACAGCAGTAGTAATAGTAGCAGTCACAGCAATAGCAGTAGTGGTGGCTTTAACAGTAACAGTAGTAGTCGTAGTAATGGTAACAGTAATGGCAATAACAGTAGCAGCAGTAGTAAGTAGTAGTAGTAGCAGTAGTAGCAGTAATAGCAGTACCAGGTCCAGATCTGGAGTCTGGGTGAGCAGTTTGACGTAGGCTCCTCCGCAGTCGATCCCAGACTGGAAGTTCACTTCATACCTGGAAAAATCGTTAGGATGTCGTTAGAACCAAGGTACAAATGACAATACCAGTTTTTCCCATTAACTGGGGAGACTACGAAGGCCCCCCAGAGTCTAAAAACAACCTGAGCAAAAAAAAAACAAAAACGGGAAAACAAATTATCTGTGATCGGTGCATTTGCGTTCAGCAGAGGCAATAAGTGACAACAAAACAACAAAATACTGAATAAAATGATTCAAATTTGTGTCACTTGTGCCACCATAGTCTTAAATAAACCTCAGGAAACACTGCAGTACATGTATAACTTTTTTACTTTTTAAACCTTTTTAATTTAACCATCATGGAGATAAGCAGCAACATGACCAGGCCAAGTTACAGGTCAGATCTGTGGAGAAGTGGACCCACTCACAGTAAGAATTCAGGTTTTTGTGGTCGTTTTGAGAAATAAAACCTTCTATAATTGTATAAATGCAAGATATATTTGTGTAATGGTATACTATGGAACATCCCAGGTGGCAGCAAGCAGGCAAGGAAATTTAGGTTTGATTACATAAAAACATAAGTATAGGTACGAGGACTTACTGCACGATCAGGGGTTTGTTGGTGAAGGTGAAGGGGCGGAGCAGCTGGGCGGAGATGGCGTGATGTTTGGCTTTGGACTTCAGCACCAGGCCTTTGTCTCCTGAAAGTTTAGTGTCCTTCATCTCTTCAACGGCCCATTTACCTGAAAAGAAACAATATCACAGATCAGAGAGGAAACAGAGACTCAAACTTTGGTCCAGAGTCCACAAACACCAGGAAGTCCAGGGTGAAACCTTTTAATGGCGTTTTAATATCCCACTTACCGTCGTATTTGGCGATGTCTTCATCTGCATCTTCCTTCTTGGCGCTGGACAGGACCCATCTGTGAAACACACATTTGGATCAGTAATGAGACACAAAATAAAAATAAATACATAAATAAACAAAAACTAAAGTAAACCATAAGCCAAAACATAAAAGAAAAAAAAGAAGAAAAAAGAAGAAAAAAAAATGAACACAAAAAAAACTAAACAAAAAAATAAAATAAACAATTTAAAAACTAAACCAAAAAATAAAATCTAAAAACTAAAAAAAAAAAAACAACACTAAACTTAAAAACTAAAACAAAAAAACTAAAAGTAAACTTTAAAAAATTAAGTAAACCAAAAACAAAGATCTAAACTAAAAAAAAAAAAAAAAAACAAAAATCTAAACAAAACTAAAAAGTAATAAATAAAAAAATAAAAAAAACTTAAAAACTAAACTAAAAACAAAGATCTAAACAAAGCTAAAAACTTAAAATAAATTATAAAATCAAAACAAAAAACTAAACTGACCTAAAACTAACTAACACAGTGCCTATGACAGATCAGATTATGTATTTTATCAAAACACAGTTAAAATCATGACATTTAAGATTTAAGATGAAATTTCACTCTATTGTTCCCAGTTTGGCAAATTTGTAGGTTTTAAAATTTAATTTTCTTCATCACATCACGCTCAGTAATCCCATAACTGTTACCTGCAAACATGACGTACTCTGAGCCAAAACTCCTCATGTACACAGACATTTTTATTCGACAAATAAAAATACAAGAAAACACCTTTATTTTATTTAAATAATGCTCAAAGTTTAAGAAAAATTTGTTTCTTGCGTGTAAATAGTGACAGAATTCAGAACTATCGACGTCCTGTCATTTAAAAAAAAAAAATTATGTTTTTCTTCACAAATTGCTTCTTTTTGGTGAAAACTATAATGTAAAATAAAAATAATAGTTAATAATATTATATATAATCCCGCCAGATTCAAAATTAGATAATCTTAAAAAACTGTCATTTGCGCTTTTTAAACCTAAACCAACCCTAAAACTAAACGTATCCTGGACTTTCCAAATACTGTGTGTGTCCTCACCCGTCCAGCGTGTCCCTGTCAAAGGACTCGGCGAAGTAGTGTTCTCCTCTGGGCTCTGGAGCTTTGTACGTCACCTGCACAAACACAAACACAGGAGCAGGGAGGCAGTTAGTATATTTAGCAGGTAGAAAAAAAGGATACGCAGCACTTTATATTTACTTCAACTTTAACTAACTTTAGCCGCCTTGACAACAAGTTGCCCTCGTCTTGACTACGTCCCTCCAAACCACGTGAATCCTCACAAAACTGCGGCCGTCGCACAGAATCTCCGCGCACGCACCCCCCTGCTCCTCACCAATATTCTATGGGAAACACTGATGCTGTCTTTTCTAATGTTTATGTAAAGACAGCTTAGTGAGAGGTTTGCTTTGGCCCGAGGAACGGACATTTTGTACATTTTTATTCTAAGGATGTATTTCATTTCAAAAGGAGTTGGCAGCAGATCTGTCAATATTTATCATGGAGATTTTTTCTTTTTTCTTTGTACTAGTGGGAATTTTTTCTTATCTTTCTGTACTGCGATAAGATTTGAGCTGTAACGGCTGAATAACTGAATTTGATTACCAATTATAAGTACAGGCTAATTAAGTGTTTCATTCTGCTGTTTAACTAAAGCAGGTTATGTTTTAAAAAATAAATATATTGTACATTTAGGATTGTTTTTTAAGGATAATCCTGCTTTAGGGTCATTTTTCAGTGGCATACATTAGTTTCAATATTACAGTTTTTCGTCTATATTTAATTTATTAAGATAATTTATTCCATTAGATTTTGAATTTTACATCCTGCTGAATTTCTCAGTTTGAATTTTTTAACTCTGTAAAAAAAAGTTTAGTAAAAGTAAACATTTTGTAAAAAGTTTAGTAGTGCTGAAATGTTTACTATACTTTTTCAATATGCTTCAAATTAAAAATAAAAAATTCCAAATGTTCAATAGTAAACCAGTAGTAAACAAATAGAAAAAAAAAAACACTGAATGAGTTTATATATTTAAAAAAAAGATTCAAATAAATGGACATAGCAGGAACAAAATCTGCAAAAAATCCCTGGCTGCGTCTCATTTCTCTTTCCTCACTTCCTTCTCCTCGATTCCTCTCCTCGGTTCTGCAGGAAATGGGTGAGGAAGTCCCGCCCACAAAGGAGACAAAGCGAGTAGAGAGGATATAAACTCCTCACTGGGACCAATAAAGTTTGATTCTTTTTCTCTGACGTGTGCTCCTGAAGCCTCCCTCAGGTTTACTCCTGGTGGTTTTCTCTGGGATAAAACTTAATATGACACATTTGACTGACAGCTGAAACATGAAGGATCAAGGAGAAGGAAGCGAGGAAAGAGAAATGAGACGCGGCCCTTCTGAGCCACTAGTGCTCTGATTGGCCACTCTGAACTGCTGCGTGGATCTTACTTTGGGAGCGGGCGGAGCTTTGGTCTCGGGAGGACCCGAGTCTTCGTCCTGGTCCAGATCCAGATCCTGGTCCGGGGCCAGTTCCAGGTCTTCGTCGTCTACGTCCACATCGTTGAGGTCCTCCAGGTCCTCGTCCTCCTCGGTCTGAGCGGAGACTTCGACGGACAGAGAGAGAAACAGGAGCCCCAGAGACAGGAGCAGGGCCACACGACCAAGAGACATTTCTGTAGGAGACAAAGAAAGAGAAAGTTATAAAAAATATATATTTCTAATGTACTGCATTCTTGTCTTGATAATGAGTCACAAAGTTACTTTTTTCACTCTCTACAGATCAAATCTTTTTATTAGGAATGTAACTATGGTTGAGTATCATTAAGAAGTTACCAATGCAGTACTAGGGGTGTGCAAAAAATTTTTAAAAAATCAATATATCGTACGGTTTAATGTGGGGATACAGTATCGACATCGTGGACTGCTGTATCAATATATCAATATATATTTTACTAAATTATTTTGTTACAGAGCTACAGTTTTGCTGTTTAGTACAGAAACCAAAAACAGCATTTATTTCCTTGATACAAAAATAAAATGAGACAAATACATTACGTAGCTGCTATTCACCTCTCAAGTAAAAATAAAAGCTGTGTAGAAATAAAAGTTAAACATTCTGAGACTTTCTGGAACAACTACAATCAACTCACTCATTTATAACAGACGACCCTATGTCCTGTCAATCATCAACTCATTTTTGCACCGTTTTCCTTATGACCTCCTGTATACTAGGGGTGTGCAAAAATATTGAAATATCGATATATCGTTTAATGTGATGATACAGTATCGATATCGTGGGCTGCTGTATCGATATATCGTCAAGAGCATTTTTTTGGTATATTTTACAAAATTATTTGGTTACAGAGCTACAGTTTTGTTGCTTGATCAAAGGAAGGAAACTCATTTATTCGACGCATTTGACATTTTCACCGTTTTTGATTATTAAAATGTTTGTTTTATATTAACTTTGTAGAAGAAGTGGTTTGACAAAGACTTTTAGTATCACAGAAATGATCTAACCTTTATTTTTTTTATTGAACCGTATTGAATCGTTTTGAAATATATCGTACTGAATCGTATCGAAAAAACACTGTATCGAGATATGTATCGTATCGTGGCCTATGTATCGAGGTATGTATCGTATCGGCAACTTCTTAACGATACCCAGCCCTACTGTATACAGCTGAGATTTATTATTCATTTTATTTTGACTTGTGCATCTACATTTATATAATTACGCCTTATTTGACACCTGCTATCGTTTTTTGCTGCTTATTTAGAATTTATTATTACCATTTATATTTTTTATCTTTTTGTTATTATATTATACTGTGATGTGCGAGCTACTGTGTCCAAATAATTTCCCTTGTGGATCAATAAAGTTTGTCTAAATCTAATCAGTAAATCGTTTTATTACATCAATTTATCTGGAAGGAGGATTTAACCAATCGCAGTAAAACGTAAACTCTCAGAAGACGGAAACTACGATTAAAACACCACAACAAGGCTCAATTTTATTTTATTCGTTTTCTTTTTTCTCCATATGACGCAAATAAAATAAATTCTCAAACTAAGAGATGGTTCTGAAGGACTGTGGGTCTCCGGGTGTCTTCCCAGTCCCCGGTCTGGCCCCCCGGTTTAGTTAGTCTCGGTCCCTGTTTGTTTCCAGACGGCTCCCAGAGGCCCCGCTCTTTCACGGCAAGCGTTGGTTTGTCGCCAGGGCAACGTCGGCCTCAAGGGGGCGCTGTTTTAATGAGATTACACTGGGGTAATCCCTCATTTAGCACCTCTTTACCCGCACACAACACGCAGGACAAAAGAGATAAGTGTGGAGAGGTGAGAGGGCAGGAGGGAGATTTCAGAAAATAGTTAATGGTCAGATGGTCTAAAACTCGGGATGTAACGATATCCAAATCTCTCTTTATGATATTTATTGCGATATTTTAATTGTAGATAGGACACTTTTTACTTTTAAAATACCTTGACAAGATTTTGGTGTGAATTATTTCCGTCATAATCCTAAAAAATCAAGTAAAAAACATATTTCTTCATGTTGTCTGCGCTGAAATGCATCATGGGAAATGTAGTTCCCGATGTTTATAAGCTGTTGCTGCTATAAAACAACGCATTTAAGCAAAGGAACTTGTAATTCGATATATTGTGAGACTTGACGATAAGATATCACGACGTTTCGGTTATTGTTACATCCATATCTAAAACTATTTCAATACCGATTCCGATACCATGATCATAGGGGTGGAACGATATCCAAGTCTCACGATACGATATCGTCACGGTATGAGCCTCACGGTACGATATTTATTGCGATATCGTGTTAAAGCTCACGATTAGAGATGTAATAATATCCAAATCTTTCTGTACGATATTTTCACGATATACATCTCACGGTACGATATTTATTGCGATATTTCGTGGAGACTAACAAAATTCATTAATATGCTACTTTTTCCTCTTAAAATGCCTTGACAAGACTTAATCCAAAGACTTAAAAGTGTTTAGAACTGTTATTTCTTCCTGTAGTCTGGACTGAAATGGAGCAAAGGATCATGGTCTATGTAGTTCCCTACCATAAAAGGATTCTGACCCCGGGGTCACCTCACCGTAGGGTCAAAATCGTATATCACACCGGTACAATATCTAGAATCTAAGGGCCGCTGTGGATTAAACCTACACTTCCCGATGATCCATGCAACGTTTTCCTCCACTCTACTGATTGTTTACTCATTGCCGCCGGCATCAGAAACCAAAGTATTGTGATTTCACGTTGTTTTTTCCCCCTCCTTCCATTTAACGTCGCACCGAAGCCCGACTGAGTTCACACAAAAAAATAGGCTATGAAATTTAAAACCTGTGTGAAAAAAATAAGACTTTGACAGTGTAATTTAAGATTTTTTGAGGTCTTATTTCAGGAACATGAAATTTAAGACCTTTTTAAGACTCTGCAGCTACCCTGGTCTCGTCTCGATCTCGTGGAATGAATCTCGACGCATTTCTCGTTGCAGAAAATGTGCGTTGTCCCATACCTACTGAACAGCTTCGTATTTATAAAAGTTTAAACATTATAAAACGTTCACGACCAAAATCAGTCTGTAAATAGTCTTATTACATCCAGTTAAAGGCCCAACAAAGATAAAAGCTGAACAGATGTAAGGGAACCAAAACACAATCCAGCAAATTTTCATTTTCCGATATTTGTTAAAAGTATCAGTATAGGTGAATCTCTATGAAAAACGACTAAAATAATTGACTAAAATTACAGCGTTTTTTTCCAAACAACCTTAAAAATACTAAAAGAAGAAGAGATGGGTGGTGGAAAAACAAGTGTTAGGGTAAAAAAAAAAAAAAAAAAACTAAATAGCTGGTGTCAAATGAACAGATCCATTTGTTAAACGAAGATCCCAGAAGAAAGCCGGACTTAATCAGATTAAGTCCGGATTACAGTTCTGACAGACGCCTGTAGCTCAGTGTGAGTAAATATAAGTCCACTTCACACTTCAGACAATTTATTCAGTAATATTGTCATAAAAAAAAAAAAAAAAGGAATACTCAGACGCTCGGGCTGTAAAAAAATTCGACTAATCATGACTAGAAGGTTCAAAAATAATCATAGTTGTATTTAGGGATGGGACAATAAACAATAATAGTTTATCGCGATAAAAATGGTAGATGATAATGGTTGGTGGGACGTTTTATATAGTCGTGATAATCGTCAACACAAATAAAGTTTAATTATTTTTATGCTTTTTTTTTATTTCTATTGGATAGGGGTGTAACAACATCCAAGTCTCATGATACGATCTAGTCAACCTCACGATATGATATTTATTGCGATATTGTGGGAAAGCTCACGATACAGTGGGGGGGTACGATATTTATTGAGATATAAACTTAAAATGCCTCGACAAGACTTAATCCAAAGAACTAAGACTTAAAATTGCTTAGAACTGTTATTTCTTCTTGTAGTCTGCACTCAAATGGAGCAAAGGATCATGGTCTATGTAGTTCCCGCTGTCTTTTTTTTATAAACTTTTTTTTGTAAACGGTTTTGTTTATGAACTGAGCTATAAAACAAGTGGACTGGATGTTTTGGAAGTACAATACATTTTCATTTTATCACCAGAATACGCAGGAAAAAAAGCTTAACCATAAAAGTTACCTGCTGGATCATTGCTGTTATATAATACTAAAATTATAATTATTCACATCCATAATCATCTTTGGATGGTCAGAAACTTTAATAATGATCATGATGTTGTCGTTAATCACAATCCATTAGGACAGGGGTGTCAAACTCATTTTGGTCCGGGGGCCGTGTCCAACTTACTTTGATCCCAAAGGGGCCGGATCAGAAAACTCCTGGCATATAAACGCCAAAAATAACAATAAGTTTAAATACTTGTGCAGAGAAACGCAAATCTATTACAGAAATCTTTTTTAATTGATGAACTCTTTCTTTTACAAAATATTATAATATTATTTACAACCTGAAACTTTAAGAAAAATACTATTTCAACACAATGTTTTAACATGAACTTGTATGTAAACAGGATTAAGTCAATTTTTCTTGGAAAATCCTGCACTCTGTGTTCACTTTTCTCATTTTTGACATTTTGCTGATGAGGGTGTCACGGTCAACAGTCAAAACGATCGTCCTTTAAGAGCGTTTGGAAAGAGACAAGTCTTCATTTGTGCTGCTCTGGTGGGAGGGGCCACGTACAGAGACGCTGGAGACGCTGCTGTGATAAACACCACAGAAAATTAACAAGATCTGAATAGAAAATATAATTACAACACCTTTAATCTGGCCCTCAGATGACTTTCTACTAAAATAGAAAGTCAGCTGAGGGCCAGATTAAAGGTCTTGGAGGGCCGGATCTGGCCCCCGGGCCTTATGTTTGACACCTGTGCATTAGGACGTGATAAAAATCGTGACACGAAATTGCAATATTGTCCCATATCTAGTTGTATTTTGATCAAGTTTATCTGGACTATTTAGTAGAGATGTCACAATAACCGAAATATCGTGATATATTCTTAGCTATTGCTGCACAATAACAATTAATTGAAGCAGAGAGACTTGTAATTCGATATATTATGATGGCCCACGATATTATTGAGAGACTTTTGACGATATGATATCACAATATTTTTTGGTTATTGTTACACCCTACATTAAACGATACGATATTTTGATATTTTTATACACCCCTGTTGCTGGTTGCTTGGATGAGCTGCAAGACTCCTTCCACGCAAGAAAACTTTGTCCAGTTTTGTCCACAGAATTGATTTTTTTTCTTTTGTTAAAGCAGACTACTAAGTAATCAGTAGTTGCAGTCGTGGCAGATTCTAAAACTAGTATAAAAACAAGGGTTAAAAGGTCAATCTCCGAATGCCTCCACTCGACCATCTCAGATTTGACTGAAAAATTTCTAGGAGGGTCACACTTTAAAGATCACAACAAATACACATTTTTCATTTTTAATACTTAATATCTTTTACAGCTTTTATCACAGAGGGTGAGTTTTAAAATACAAAGTACACACCTCTGTCTTTGAAATCGCACTTTCCACAGTCCTTCAAAGTTGCCCTCAGATTTGAAGAGTAGAATTTTCAAGCAAAGTCAAGTACCCAGAAATCTGTGATAAACCAAAAGCACATGTGTAAAAAGTCCATAACTTACAAGTACATTTGACAAATTTTAACCCTTGAAAATTTGAAGGACCGACCTAATAGACCGAAATAATTTTTTAGATACAGCAATCGGAAAATGGCTCTTCGGAAAACTGCTCAAAACAGGTCAAGGCGAAGTTAACTAGGAGTGTGCAAAAATACTGAAATATCGATATATCGTACCATTTAATTTGATGATACAGTATTGATATCGTGGGCTGCTGTATCGTTATATCACCAAGAGTAATTTTTGGTATATTTTAGTAAATTCTTCTGTGTAAGAGCTACAAAAGTGTTGACATTTTCACTGTTTTGATGAGTAAAATTGGTGTTTTTCATATTAACTTTGCACAAACATAATGGACTTAGTTGACTTTTAGTATCGCAGCCATGATTTAGCCTTTTTTTCACTGAACCGTATCGAATCAATGTGAAATACTGAATCGAAAGCTCACTGTATCGGAAAAGCGCATCATATTGTGGCCTACGTATTGAGGTATGCATCGTATTGACAACTACTTATTGATATCGAGCCCCAGAGTTGACAAAATATTTTCTAATGACAAAACTATAAGGAGTTGGGAGTTAAAAATTGGGACTTTTCCTATTAGGAAATGTGTGAACCTCCTAGAATCCACCTCAAATCTGAGATGCTGAAACGAATCCGCGTATCACCGTATCGGAAACGATTTATGTCCACACACGTAGTTTACTTTTTACAGAAACAAAACTTAAAACCGCATGGCTAATTTGCATAAACTAAGCACTCTAATCAGCTCACTATTGTGCGTTGACGTGGTTCAGCTTCTGTCGAACTAAAGGACAAGACTCAGTTTAATATGAGTGTTCTTTCTGTGACAGGGGGGTGTTCTGCTGATGGTGAGTCTGTTCTGTGTTTCTATCGCGTTGGAGATGGTTCATGTGAAACTTTTCAGAGATTATACGTCTGCAGGTCGTACACACAGACACACGTTTATATGAATGGACATATATTCTAGCCTCTTAGCGTTTTGGCGGTGAATTACTTCGCGGCGCATAGACCTACGTTAGGCGTTTTCAGGCGTCCACACAGTGCCGGATCAGATCTGTACTCAGATGAATTCGTGGGAGCTGGCAGCACCAGATCGTTCCGTCTCTGGAGCCATTTTCAGTCGGATTAATGTGGACGAACAATGCAACCACAATGAAAACGACTCGAATATGAACTAGTGTGGACAGGGCCTGAGATGGTCGGAGATTTGACGTGTATTGACCCTTAAATAAAAATCAAAAATGTCAAAGTTGGAAATCTGCAGATTAGTTTAAGAATGAATTGGAACTACTACACAATGATGGTGCAATTAAAAAACTACTATTGCTTGTTTTGAAATTGCCATTCAACTATATAAACATCCATGACTACTTCTATTATGGCCTCCTGGTTTTATTGTTTCTGTGGTTGATAAAGAGTTTGTAATCTAAGAATGGCATGTGTTGACACAAGCTGTACCAGCCGAACCAGCTGGACCAGTGCTGACAGACCAGTCCTAAACTGAAACTACAAAAACACGAGGGCCCTGATAACACGCTGAGGGTAGAACTAACGGGAAATCTCATTTGTTTTAGGCTGGGTCCGGGTTCGGGTTCGATCTTTGTTCACTGACAAACACAAACATTTGATTTTACTCTTGTTTATGTTCGTTTGTTTACAGTGTTCAGACGAGGTTAAATTGTGTCAACAAATGAAAAAAACACGGCATTAATCTGAGTAAGTATTGCTCCTGACTATGAGAGGGTGAGGGAGCAGAGGATGAAGAGGACAGGGTCAGATTGAGCAGAGGATGTAGAGGAGAAGGTGAGAGGAACAGAGGTTGAAGAGAAGAGGGTCAGTTGAGCAGAGGATAGGGTCAGATTGAGCAGAGGATGAAGAGGACAGGGTCAGATTGAGCAGAGGATGTAGAGGAGAAGGTGAGAGGAGCAGAGGAAGAAGAGGAGAGGGTCAGAGGAGCAAAGGAGAGGGGTCAGATTGAGCAGAGGATGAAGAGAAGAGGGTCAGATTGAGCAGAGGATGAAGAGGAAAGGGTGAGAGGAGCAGAGGAAGCAGAGGAGAGGGTCAGATGGAGTAGAAGATGAAGAGAAGAGGGTGAGAGGAGCAGAGGATGAAGAGGAGAGGGTCAGAGGAGCAAAGGAGAGGGGTCAGATTGAGCAGAGGATGAAGAGGAAAGGGTCAGAGGAGGAAAGGATGAAGAGGAGAGGGTGAGAGAAGCACAGGATGAAAAGGAGAAGGTCAAAGAAGGTCAGAGGAGCAGAAGATGAAGAGGAGAAGGTCAGAGGAGCAGAAGATGAAGAGGAGAGGGTCAGAGGATGAAGAAGAGAAGGTCAGATGGAGAGAGGATGAAGAGGAGAGGGTCAGAGCAGCAGAAGATGAAGTGGACAGGATCAAATGTGTCAGAGGATGAAGAGGAGAGGGTTAGAGGAGTAGAGAATGAAGAGGAGAGGATCAGATGGAGCAGAGGATGAAGGTCGTAGGAGCAGAAGATTAAGAGGAGAGGGTCAGACGGAGCAGAGGATGAAGAGAAGAGGATCAGTGGAGCAGAAGAGAGGGTCAGACTGAGCAGAGGATGAAGAGGAAAGGGTGAGAGGAGCAGAGGAAGCAGAGGAGAGGGTCAAATGGAGCAGAGGATTCACGATGACTGTGCAAATCTCCTCACCACACGAAATCCATCTTGTGTTTCTGCACCACAGGATACACATGTGCACGGCACTGACAGCAGCCCGACGCATCGTGGGATGTGCAGTTTTGAAAGGGCCCTCTGTTTCTCATAAAGACGGGCAGATATTGAACAGATCTCATTTCAAAAGACCCAAAGTGGATTCTCCCTCTGAACCATTTCTAATCAGCTCCGAGCAGAGCAGCCGAGCGCACCACATCCCCCTATCTCGCCATCTTTATGACCAGGGACCACAATAAAACACTGGCAGAGTGGTCAGCCTCTCGGTCAGGACATTGTGGGTTAGAATCTGTGAAGTTTCTAAGTGCGTACCCCACCGCAGGCCCACAGAAGCTTTCGAACAGTAGCCCTAATGTTTTGTGTACACATCGTTTGTAGTGTAAACATGAGCAACAATGGCCGTAACAGATAACTGACAACAACAAAAAAAACGCTGTGGAGATACATTTAATTAAAGCTCGTATATTACATAAAATTAATTCTCGTGGCCTTTAAACTGTGTTATAATACTGTTATTTCCTCAAAAACAGACCTGGAGTTGTGTTTTGTTTCATTCACACATGTTTTAGTAACAGTTTATCATTATCTGACTACATCTCCAGACCTCAAAATGCTCTGTTCCACCTTGTGATGTCATATAGTGGTAGTTTTCAAGTTAATACATTACCTTTTATGTTTAATTCAGTAGAGATTGGGGATTCCAGGGCTGAGATTACGCAAATGATTCTGTATGCATCTTAAAAACACAATGGAGCGAAAGGTGGAACAGGTTTTTTTAGTCTGCGTGAAGAACAGAGAAAATACATACAGGATTTACGCGTTAAACATGTGTGAATGAAACAAAAAGGTCTGTTTGCGATGAGGAAACAACACCAGATCACAAAATCATAACATGGACCCTTTAATCAACAAGCTACTAACTACACAAACACCATCAAAGTCCTAAGATCCCGCAAATGCACTATAATAACTAATCTTAGGGTGTCCAGACATCCCTATTTACTCGGGACAGTCCCAGTTTTGAGTCCTGTGTCCCCTGTCGCAGCAGATTTATCCCAAACCGCTGATTTTTTCCAGTTTTATACAAGACATGTCGCTATTTTTGACCAATTTGATCCCTGCGAACAGTAAGCAGAGACAAAAATTGTTATTTGTTTAGGCAAACTACCAAAAAACTGCTTAAAAACGACCAAAACACAACGAAAACGTGACTCCACTGGCTCACAGCACAACAATGTTCCTAAATTACGCACTCGTTTCACAGTTTTATTATTACCAACCACTAAAAAAAAACTCAGAACATAGTCACCCTAACTAATCCACTACAGCAAATGCGTTCTCTGTGGTTCGGTGGAGATGTTTTCCGCGTATCACGAATAGTATGTCCATAAAAACGCACGTCCAGAAATAGGTCCATGATGCAAGGTCGGCCCGTCGCGCACGAACCGCATCTTTTACGCGAACAGTGATTGCATACATTCACATTACACAACCCGGTTAAGCGCATACGACACGCTAATCCTGAAATCCTACGCTTTTTTGGGGGGGAGGGCACACCTTTTAATATTTACATTGAGGAATCCAGCGGAAAAAGCAGTGCAACCAAAACCGACGCTTGAAATTGGATTAAGGCGCGGACGGGCTCACCTGACAGCCCGTGGGAGCATCATCTTTTACTGAATAACCCGCTCCTCTGTTACTTATAAACACTTTGGAGACATTCCGTGCAGAAAAAGTGCAAAAAAACCAACAAAAAAACGTGCACACTAGACCCTTCCCCTCCCCGAAGATCCGATCACTACGTCGGCCCAGATTAGCCCCCCAGACTTCCACGTCGCTCCCGGGGCTGTCCCGACCCCGACGACATGCGACTTCTCCCGCAAATTAACACACGCGTAAACCCGCTCAAACTGTAAATCAATATGTTAAAATTAAAAAAAATAAAATAACAAGTTTGCAAAATAGAGCGCGGCGAACCTGGGGGTTTATTAGCCACAGTTAGCCGCTTACTCAAACACTCCAGCACGCTTTCGCACGTTTTCAAGCAAATTTACAATGAATTTTGACACCGATTTACGATACTAACATCCAAACGCGTGCAATAGACAAGTAGCTACGTGTAAAGTCGCGTTGGGGTGGAATTATTAAATTAAAAATAAAAATTAGGAGCGTTTTTCCTCACCTCTAGCTCTCCGTGAACGACCGCCTGGGAACTACTGAGGAGGGTCACGTGGTTCTTCGGGGAGGGGAGGGGGGGGGAGGAGAAGCGCGGCCCGCCCCCGCTCGAAGGCGATTGGTCCGCGGCGGGGTAAAGGTCGCCTCGTGCCGTCAACTGTCAAGCGGGGATTGGACCACGTGAGCTGTCAGTCAAGGAGCAGGGAGCCCGCCCCCCCGGGAGCTGAACCTCGTGGACGGCGCTGATTGGACGGCGTGGCGGAGGAAGTAGATTCTGATTGGCCCGAGACGTAAACTGGAGCTGATGGAAAGTCGGGTTATCGAATCAATGGAATTTTATCGCGTGTCAATTATATGAAACGTCTAGAATAACGTGAAATTATTTTTTTTTATAATTGTAATAATTTAGGCTATGTCATTTTGAGAAAGAAAATTTGTTTATGTAGCTTGATTTATGAAATTTAACCGTGTATGTACATAGGTATAACATAGAACAGGTATGTTCAAACTCTGTCCGGTTTATCTTGGTCCACAGACTTCCTGCTAAATGAGGGAGACCAGACGTCCCTATTTACCCAGTACATTCCCAGTTTTGAGCCCTGTGTCCCCCTGTGCCATCAGATTTATACAAAACCAGTGATTTGCCCCAGTTTTATACAAGAAATGTCCCTATTTTTAACCAATTTGATCTAAACCAGGACTACATCAGGTCCAAACCAGGACTAAAACCAGGACTATTACAATTTTTGACTAATCTGATCCCTGCCAACAGTAAAGAGGAGCATAAACTGTCATTTATTTTGCCAGAATACAGAAATCTGTGTTTGCGAATGACAATAAAGCAAAAAAAAGGCAGCAACAAAACTCCCTCTTATTATGACTGACAGGAGAATGCACAATCTTGCACACTCTTTTCAATTTTATTTTACAATTTTATTTATACCAAACGTAGAGTGACCAGACATCCCTATTTACCCGGGACAGTCCCAGTTTTGATCCCTGTGTCCCCCTGTGCCACCAGATCTATACAAAACCACTGATTTGTCTCAGTTTTATACAAGAAATGTCCCTATTTTTGACCAATTTGATCTAAACCAGGACTACATCAACTCTAAACCAGGACTAAAAACAGGACTCTCACAATATTTGTACTTCCGTTGGGTTGAACTCCAGAAGTCTGTTTTAAAATAAATTTTGTCTGGTCAAAGGCAATTTTTTGTTGTTGTCGTCTGCCTCCTATTTTGACCACGTCGGGCCAGCTTCCCCACAGAATGTCTGAGGTGTCCCTATTTTGACCAATTTGATCTAAACCAAGACTAAAACAGGACTATCACAATTTTTGACTAATCTGCTCCCTGCCAACAGTTAAGAGGAGCATAAACTGTCATTTGTTTTGCCAAAATACAGAAATCTGCGTTAGTAAATGACCATAAAGCAAAAAAAATGCAGAGACAGAAGTGTCCCTATTTACCCGGGACAGTCCCAGTTTTGAGTCCTGTGTCCCCCGTCGCATCAGATTTATACAAAACCAGTGATTTGTCTCAGTTTTATACAAGAAATGTCCCTATTTTTGACCAGTTTGATCTAAACCAGGACTAAAGTAAGATTAAATCAGATTAAATCAGACTACATCAGGTCTAAACCAGGACTAAAAACAGGACTGTCACAGTTTTTGACTAATCTGATCCCTGCCAACAGTAAAGAGGAGCATAAATTGTCATTTGTTGAGCCAAACTACAGAAATCTGTGTTTGCAAATGACCATAAAGCAAAAAAAAATAAAAAATGCAGAGACAGAAGCCCCTCAGATCATGACTGACACGAGCTCTCTTACGCGCTCTTTTCACAGTTTCATTTTGAGACATCAGATCATGACTGACGCAAGAATGCACAATGTTAAGCGTTGTTTTCACAGTTTTATTTATACCAACCCAGGTGTGTCCCAGTTTAGAATTCTGAAAATCTGGTCACTCTATGCTAAATTGGTTCAGATTACATAATACTATAATATGCCAACAGTAAAAACAGGCATCAGTTGTCATTTGTTTCGGTAAAATACAAAAAAGCTGCTTAAAAATGACCAAAACACAAAGAAAATGTGACTATACTGACTCATGTCTGTTGTGAATGGGCTGAGTGCATATATATGTATTATCACCAACCACCATAAAACGGGGGGTGTACCAGTTTTTTATTTTGAAAATCTGGTCGCCCTGACATAGGTATAATGTAGGGTGACCAGATTTTCAAGATTCTAAACTGGGACACACCTGGGTTGAGATGGGTGGTATAAATAAAACTGTGAAAAGAGCGCGTAAAATTGTGCATTCTCGAGTCAGTCGTAGTCTGATGGACTTCTGTTGCTGCATTTTTTTTGCTTTATGGTCATTTGCAAACATGAATTTCTGTATTTTTGGCTCAACAAATGACAATTTATGCTCTTCTTTGCTGTTGGTGGGGATCAGATTAGTCAAAAATTGTGATAGTCCTGTTTTTAGTCCTGGTTTAGAGTTGATGTAGTCCTGTTTTAGTCTTAGTTTAGTCTTGGTTTACAACAAATTGGTCAAAAACGGGGACATTTCTTGTATAAAACTGGGATAAATCGGTGGATTTGGGTAAATCTGCTGGGACAGGGGACACAGGACTCAAAACTGGGACTGTCCCGGGTAAATAGGGACTTCTGGTCACCCTATGCTCTCTGAATTTCTGTATTTGGGCTCAACAAATGACAATTTATACTCCTCTTTGCTGTTTGCAGGGATCAGATTTGTCAAAAATGGTGATAATCTTGTTTTAGTCCTGATTTAGGGTTGATGTAGTCCTCGTTTAATCTTAGTTTAGTCCTGGTTTAGATCAAATTGGTAAAAAAAATAAAATAAAAATAGAGACACCTGGGACATTTCTTGTATAAAACTGGGATAAATAACTAGTTTTGGGTAAATCTGCTGGGACAGGGGACACAGGACTCAAAACTCTGGGTAAACAGAGACATTTGGTCACCTTAGTAGAAGTAGAACATGCATGTCCAAACTCTGACCAGTTTATCTTGGCCCGCAGACCTCCTGTTAAATTGGTTCAGATTACATAAACAGTGGCGTTTACTGCAAAATTAATGGAACTCTGAATGTATAAAGTCTGGAACAGTGAGAGATACAGGACTACATTCATACACATGTACAACAACTCACTCTTATGTAACAGATAACCCTATGGCATGTCTGTCACTGTTTCATTTTTGCACCGTTTTCTTCTTACGTAAGGTGACCAGACGTCCCTATTTACCCGAGACAGTCCCCCTGTCCCAGCAGATTTACCCAAAAACAGTGATTTGTCCCAGTTTTATACAAGAAACCTCCCTATTTTTGACAAATTTGATCCCTGCCAACAGTAAAACGACGCATAAGTTGTCGTGTGTTTAGATAAAACACAAAAAAAGTTGGTTAAAATCACCAAAACACAAAGAAAATGTGACTATACTGACTCACGTTAGTCGTAAATAATTAATGAAGGGCACTCGTTTCACAATTTTATTATTACCAACCATCACAAAGAGACATATTTTTTATTTTACTTGTGCATACGCTGTACATTTAAATAATTATGACTTGTTTGACACTAGTCTCTTGTTAATTTTGCTGCTTATTTTGATTGTATTTTCTCTTTTTGTTATTATATTATATTGTCAGTGTTGGGGAGTGTTACTTTTAAAATGTATTCCCCTACAGATTACAGATTACACACCCCAAAATGTAGTTTGTAACGGAATCCATTAAATTACTTAAAGTGAGTAATGTAATCTGAATACTTTGGATTATTTGATTTGCTGTAGAGAAACAAAGACGAGGAAATCGTAACATAAGATGTTTTGTCTGATAAAAGAAAATAAAAAGCCCAGACTTTACTGAACCAAATTAAAAATATTATTGATAGAAGAGGAGGAAACACAGTCCACGCAGCATGATTTAGTCCTGGTTTAGTTCTGGTTTTAGACCTGGTTTAGTCCTGGTTTAGTCCCTGTTTTAGTCCTGGTTTAGTTCTGATTTTAGACCTGGTTTAGACCTGGTTTATACCTGATTTAGACCTGCTTCAGTCCTGGTTTAGTCCTGTTTTAGTCCTGGTTTAGTTATGATTTTAGACTTGGTTTAGACCTGGTTTAGTCCTGGTTTAGTTCTGGTTTAGTCCTGGTTTAGTCCTGGTTTAGTTCTGATTTTAGACCTGGTTTAGACCTGGTTTTAGTCCTGGTTTAGTCCTGTTTTAGTTCTGATTTTAGACCTGGTTTAGTCCTGGTTTACTTCTGGTTTAGTTCTGGTTTAGTCCTGGTTTAGTCCTGCTTTAGTTCTGATTTTAGACCTGGTTTAGACCTGGTTTTAGTCCTGGTTTATTCCTGTTTTAGTCCTGGTTTAGTTCTGGTTTTAGACCTGGTTTAGACCTGGTTTTAGTCCTGGTTTTAGACTGGATTAGACCTGGTTTAGATCTAGTTTAGACCTGGTTTAGATCTAGGGGGGATATAGCCCAAAATGTGAAAACAGGAAAATACCTCCATGTAATCCATTTATTTCAACAAAGTAACTGTAATCCAATTACCACTCACTGAAACAGTAACTGTAACTGAATACAGTTACTCATCATTTGTACTCTGATTACTTAACTCCGGTACATGTAATCTGTTACTCCCCAACACTGTCTATTGTGATGTGTGAGCTCCTGTGTCCAAATCATTTCCCTTGTGGATCAATACATTTTGTCTAAATCAATATTACGTCAGAGTGTTACAGAATGTTCAGAGCCTGTCTCACCTAAATACTAATGTGGTCCATCAAAGAAAAAGTAAAAGTAAAAAGTAAAAAATGAAGTTTCAGATAACCTCGAAGATTTAGGAAGAAATTTGGAAGAAAAAAGAGTTGTTTTAGAGGTTGCTCCAGCTGCATGAAGTTCTGAAGCTCCTGTAGATGATTTGGTTTTAAAATCCTCTATACAACCTTTAAAGGTTGTATAGAGGATTTTTTAAGGGAAGACAAATACACCGACAGTCCTTTTTCAAATGTTGTGCATGCGCGACACCATCTTCTTCCTTCACAGCTCCCTCAGTAGAAACATCTCCTCCTGCCTCTTTACTCTAGAAATCACGCTTGTTTACATCCACTGCGCGTTCAGAATTACTGTTGAAGTGACCCGTCTAGAGGTAATTTAGCGACCGACGCGTCCGTTTTTAGACCCTTCGTCTGCTTCAGTCGCGTCATCGCTGGAAAGAATCTCCAAGAATCACCTCAGTTTGTCTTCGCTCCTTTTCCCGTCTCTTCGTCTTTCAGCAACCTCAAAAACGGACTTTCTTTTGCGGCGAACTGGTCGTGGATTCTCGTCCACCATCGCAACAAACTTTGTGCGAACTGCAAGGAAGCGACAGGTAGAAAAAGTCTCTAAGAACCGCTGCATAAACCACGTAATCCCCACGCGCCAGAGAGTCAGTTACACTAGAGAGTTTAATTGATGACCTAACAGCCAATAGAAAATGAGGGAGCCCTGTTATCTATTGGCTGATGTTTATCTGGCCTCACTACGTCCACAGTTGATAGATTTTCTTTTTCTTTTTTTTGATCATCATAATTACAAGGCTGCTACATCTCTGTAATTGTATTTTAAACTTTCAATGACAATTTCAAACTAAAAAATAATCCTCCATACAACCTTTAAGAAGCTGTCACAGTATGAACATTCAGTTGTGAAGAAAGCAGTCTTTACAACTTTGGGCCGACATGTTTGGCACTTGAGTGAAGAAATGTTTGGCTTGACATTCCTCGACTCCAGTGCGACAGAAGAACAGAAGAAGCTCATGGTTCAATATTATGGAAAAGGAAGGTTCAGAGGTTCCACCAAAGCGAAGTGATGCTCTTAATCAAGCAGATTATGGAGAGAAGCAGATCAGGGATATTGTCACGATCAGCGCGATGTGTTTCTTTGAAGCTTTTGATCTGCACAAAACATTTTTAACAATTCCCCAGCAGCAGACGTCATCAGCCGGTTTCACTTTGTGGAAACTGTCTGACCTTGTGGCCACACCGACTTGTCAAAGCCTGATCCCGTCAGATCTCAGAAGCTCAGCGAGGCCCGGCCTGGTCAGGACTTGGATGGGAGACACTGGGAAAATCAGGAGCCACAGGAGGCGCCAGTCGTAAAAAAAAAAAACTGTTGTTGTGTCCTTAGGCAAGACACTTCACCCACATTGCCTAGTATGAAAGTGGTGTGTGCGTAAGTGATGGTGGTGGTCGGAGGGAGAGATGGAGCCGATTGGCATGGCAGCTGCGCTTCCGTCAGTCTGCCCCAGGGCAGCTGTGGCTACAATAGAAGCTTACCTCCACCGGGTGTGGAGAGAAAGAATAATGAATCTATAAATGCTCTGTAAAGTGTCTTTGTGACATATGTCTGTGAAAAGTGCTACATAAATAAAGACTTACTTACTGACCTCGCAGCATTAGGATTCATTTGTTCAACGCTCAATGGAAGGCAGTTACTTTTTTATTTAACTAATCGCTTCTATTTCATCATGACGTATGTAATGCAGCGGAACTCTCCGTGGTGTCCAAGTAATTACCGGCACAACAGCAAACAAATCAGAGAGTGAACATATCTGTCAACGATCATTTTCGTTTCTGCGAGGTGAACTTTGCGAATTAAAGGTGCAAAGAAAACGCGAAGTTTGTATTTGACAAAGGAAATCCAAAGTTGGATAGTGTATGCAGTCTACCATCACAGCTCGAGTTCGCTCTGCTCTTCGATGATTGGCCGGTGCATGGTCTACAACTTTCTCCTTGCAAACCGTCTAGTGTATTCCGATTCCTGATCTAGTCGCTGAAGAGAAATGAAATCGATTGGAGGCCTGACTACAGCAGACTGGGCTGAGGATGCAGACTTTCAGAAGACTGATAAAACTGTTCATTCCAGGAAAGTTATCTGTGATGTTGCTGAAATGAGGTGAAGCTTATTCAAGATTTTAACTGTAGCCGAACAAAGAATGAAGATCAGAAACAGGATCTGCCGCAGGTGTCAGAGAGGCACAGGTACATCTTTAGTAAAGCCACAAAGCCACAGTGGAGCTGGACTTTCTATGCAACTTTTTATGCAAGTTTCAGTTTGTGTTTGCAGAATAAAATGACAAATTATTTGAATATGCCTTATTTATTTGGTTCTACGTATAGGCCCTAAAGCGCAATTTTCAAGTGTCTTAATTTGCATAAAATTATTTTGGCCAGATATGGAACCAAATGCACAGTTTTAATCTAGAGAATCTGAAAAAAAAAAATTATAAAAATTTGGACCACTCTACTAAAAACATCCATTTGAATGATTCATCCCTGTGACGAGTCTATGGCCTCGATCGTCCCTCATTTGTTTTGATATGATGTTTTGATTAAAAAAGTTTGAAAATCCTTGATGCAGATTATGCTTGCTCCCTCACAGGTCACAAAAAATAATATTTTAATATGTACTTCAAATGTCAAAATGGAGGAAAGAAGGACAGAGTTCACCCAGAGCCTTAAAACAACACGGTAACAAAGCGAAATATTTGATCCAGGGCAAAAAATCAAGTGTACGTCAAGTAAGAAACAAACCAACCAGGATAATTGTATGGAATTGTATTGTTCATTAAAGATGCACTTTGTAACTTCTTGTCTCCATGGAGATGTTTTGCTTTGCCTGAAAAGTTTTACAGTAAACTTCACCACAGTGTTGGTTTAATTTTGTCCCAGTAAAATGATGAGAACGACAACAACCAGGCTTGATTTAAATAATATTCTTTATTACAACAGTTGGACCAAATCCAAATCCTAAAACAGAAACAGCATCGATCCAGTGCTTTTCAAATAAAAACTGTACAAACGCACTCGCTCAGACAGACTCCAGGGGGCGCTACAGGAGATGTTCTCTCATTCACACAGTTTTTTTTTTTTTTATTATTATTATTTTAAAATATTTTATTAGAAAAGTGAAACAGCACAGCAGAGAAAGGCCTCAGGAGAAGAGAGGGCAAAGTTCACTTCAGTAGTTTGTGTGTGTGCAGAGGAGAGAGACGGCGCACTGCGGGATTCTGGGAGATGTCGCCAAGGAAGGCAGAAGTGAAGGATTCTGGGAGCTGTAGTCAAGCTTTGTCAAGCTTTGGAGAAGAGAAGTGTCGGATTTGGATGAGGTGTAGTCACAAACTGAAGTGGTTGTTGTTGGTTTTGGAATATGCACAAAAGGATTCTGGGATTTGTAGTTTATTTAAAGCTTCCATTTTCAGTCTTTTTGAAATATTTTTATTGTTTTAAACTTAAAGTGGAACTAAACACAAAATAAAAACTATTTTGCTACCGAACTTTGCATATGGTGTTTGAATAGTATTATCTTGTATTCCCAGTCATTTTTAGAGCATTTTAAAAGAGGATAAAGTGCTGAAAAACTGAAAACTGAGTGAGTGCCAGTGCAATTTCAAGTACTGTATTTTTTGGACTATAAGTTGCGCTTTATTCATGGTTTGTGTGTTTCCTGCGACTTATATATTAAAATGTTCAGACTGAAGCGGCGAGAGGTTCTAGTCTTGTGTGTGAGTATCTGCTGCTCCTGTTCCTCCTGTACCACTGTCACTTGGCTCTACTGCGCATGTCTCCTGCAGAAAGAGCCTCTGTCCTGTCTGTATCATGTCAGTCGATCGCACCGTTACTTCTGCACCACTGAAAATTTAAGATTTAAACAAACTTATAAAGACGACTGAGAAAACTGAACACAAATGGCCTCAAAAAGAAAATCAGATTTTGCAGATTACAAACTGCAAGTCGTGAAATCTGCAGCTGAAAACAGTAATTGAGCAGCAGAAAGTGAGTAAGAAACACTGGGAGGATGCACCATGAAACTTTCCTGAAGTCACTGGATGGACGGACAAAGTCTGGACTTCAGTGACACCGAAACCATCCTGTCGGGATTCAGAAAGGCCGGAATAATTCTAACTGGAACTGATGCTGAGTCTGACGACAGCGACACAGAAGAGGAAGCGGCGCAAAATTTGAAACCGAGGATGAAGAACTGAATGGATTTAGTGATTTGGAGTGAGATGGAGAGTTTGTTAAACTTGTTCTGTTCTGTTGTTTATGTTATAGTTTATCTGAAGAACTGTTCATATGTGACGTTAACAGTCTGTTGTTCTCTTCTATTGTTTTTACTAGAACTTGACTTTTAAGATGAAATGTCGGCTCCTGTTTTAAGATTTTATAAAAGAAATTCCCCCCAAAAGTGCAACTTATATGTTTTTTTTCTTCTTCGTTACACAATTTTTGGCTGGTGCGACTTATACTTATAAAGTCCGAAAAACACAGTACTACATGACATCACACAGGACTGCCATGATTACAGGCAGGTTTTTCTGTGTTTACAAACGCCCCTCCTCCACCCTCACGTTCCCCTTTTGTCCTCCAGGCACTGCCCAGTTTAGCGGCTCTATTTGCAATGTGGTTGTGGGCGGAGTTTAGGTGTTTAGCTCCACTTTAAAATGATAATAACAGTGCGTACGGAACGGAAACGACAGCTGAAAAGATTCGTTTCAGATATAAGGAATTGAATTTGCAACGGCGGGTAACTCATTTCGAACTGCAGATAAAACAAAAACTTAAGCAGAACATGAAAGCTTTAAGTTGCTCAGTTGAAGGGACTTATTTTTAAGGCAAGACACTTCGACGCACACTGTTTTTGTTCAGTCGGAGTCAGGGGTTGGAACTTGTCTTCATAGCTGGAGTTAAAGGTACAGTACGTAACTTTCTGGAGGTCACCTGAATGGTTCCATGGAAGCAGACGGTTCAAATCATACGGAAAGAGACATGTTTTATAAATTACTGTGGAATATTCTACTATTTCCATGGAAACAAGCAGAAATAGGTAGTTTCCAGACTAAATAAGTGTCAGGTTTGTGTTCTCAGTTAAGAACACGTGTTTTCTATGTTTTTCAGTGCAAAAAAACAAACAAAAAAACAAACAATATGCTTTTTAGTCCAGTCTAAAAGTTACGTACTGTGGCTTTAAAATGAAAGCAGAACTCAGTAGCCTGTCCCGTTCCTCATCTGTACAGCGCCCCCTATCTAAAAAAATATATATTATAATCTTCCTAAGTGCATTTCTTTCTGTGTTTGTATATTTTAGACTTTTGTTTCACCGGTGTGATTTTATGTTGCTGTACCGGAGGCAGCCAGCAGGGGGAGGTGCAGGCCAATTTATTCACAACTTACTAGTAGTAAACATTGCACAGATTGTAAACTGGTCACTGAGTTCTGCTTTAAATTAAATAAACAATTCTACTAAAATGTACCAGTTTTAACTCCAAATTCAAACAGGTTCAAAGCAAGTTTCTCCCTGATTAAAAGCTCACTTCCACCTTTCCTTCCTTCCTTGGTCGTGTCCTAGGTTACTCCCTTGGTTGCATCCTCGGTTTGCGTCCTTCGTTGCTCTGTTGCGTCCTTGGTTGCTTCCCCGGTTACTTCCTAGACCGCGTCCTAGGCTGCAGAAGTCCGGAGTGACCAGTGGGCGGAGCTCTGTGAGAGTCTCTGAGGTATCCGTCATAACAGGGGGAAAAGGGGGCGGGGCTCCTTCATTCGGCTTTTTTAATGAAAATCTGGAATAAAACAACAAGAATAAAACATGTAAATTTGCTGCAGAGCTTAAGTCACGGTTAGTTCTATTTAAAGGTCCCAAAATGTGTTTTACCCCAGTACAGATACATTATATAAACAGCTCTTGAAGTCAAAGTTACAAAGTGTTTTATTGTCCAGTAATGGCGCTTGGCTGCTTTACTTGGCTCACGCACTGGGCAGTTTTGGAAAGGTTTTAGTTTTTGAGCTTTTAACATCACATCATGGGATTTTAACCACCATGTGCAGTTCAAAGGACACGAGTAAAGGACTGAGCTGTTTTTTCCTCATGTCCACGGAGACTGTGCTTGATGCTACAGGGTTTTTTTACACCGTATGTGGCAGCAAATGTGGCAGAAAACCTTCCAGAGGAAACACTTTGAGGGAAGGATGCATTTCATCACCGACTGAAACACCAGAGCAGAGTAAGGGCCTGTCCACCTGACGTTTTTTTGGTCGAAAAGGTGAAGTTTGTATTCGTTTTGGGCTTTTTGTTCACATGGAGTCGGGGTTTCAGGTGGGCGAAAACAGCATTCCAGTTCAGGTTCCAGAGTGGAGAAATGTGAGAACGCCGGCGTCACGTCGTCGTGTGGACGAGCAAACTGCAGCTTTTGGAAAACTATGATGTCGCGACCCCGTCATCGCCAGGGTCCTCCAATGCAAAAAAGCTGCAGCCCTCAAACTGGCCTCTGAGGACCGCAAGACCGTTGCTGAAATGTGACAGGTGTAGCCCATGGAGCGGCTCCTGTTGCCCAGCAACCGAGACACGCTGCAAACGCTAATGCTCACAACACGCACCACAGATTATGCACATGGATCAATAACAAAAATTATGCAGAAGTAATTAAACTGTTGGATTTTGAGACCAGTTTTGAGATTTTGAGAAGTTATTCTAATAATTAGTTAAAACCGAAAACTTATGTTTAACTATTGCAAAACAAAACAACTATATTTGTGGAATACATCTAAAATCAGCTAAATTATCTTAAAGTTTAAAAAACAGTGATGAGATCTGCATTATAAAATATTATTATCATTGTTAACAGCGCCACATACAGGTGTGGCAGATGTATTACATCGTTTTCACTGAGTGCTCAGTTGTCGTCTGGACGTGAATATTTATTGATCCAACACGTGTGGACGCAAATTTTTTTCAACCCGCAAAAACAAATTTAAAAATCCAGGAGCATTGTCGTGTGGACAGAGTCTAAGAGTGAGGTCTCTCCCTGGTCACTGCTGTGATGCTGCAGGACACAGAGGAGTGAACTTTTCCTCTCTTCAAACTGACACAGGATCCACTGACCCTCCCTGAGCCGTCCTCCTGTTAAACTGAGACTTTTGACTGAGACACAAAGTCGACTGGAGCGCAGCAGCTCAGCTATGTCCATTTAAATACAGTCTATGGTTCTGGCTTAATTGTTGTACTCCAGATGCCCTACCTCGCTGAGTATGACCCAGACGGGAGAGTCTGTGATGACAGTCAGCCTGATGGCCTCCAGGGGGCCGAAGGAAGGGTCCACCTCCCCCTCACACACGCCGCTGTGGAACCAGGCTGCAAATACAAACACACACAAACACACAGACACACAAACAAAGACACACACAGACATACACACACACACACACACACACACACATGAACTGTTATTACAACCACAGTATTATAACAAAAGATCACAACTACTACTAGAAACTTTGAATTACTTTGTGTATGAATTGTGCTATACAAATAAACTTGCCTTGCCTATTGATACTTTGAAACTTTATCATTTGTCTATTCCACCTTGTGATGTCATGAAGTGGCAGTTTTCAAGTAACTTTTACCTTTTGTTCAGTAGAAAAGGATGATTCCAGGGCTGAAACTATCCAAATTATTCCAATGAAGGTGTATGGAGTTTAAAAACACAGTGGAGCACTTCTTGTATCACCACATGACATCACAAAGTGGAACAGAGTGTTTTCATTTTGAGAGAAGAACTCAGTCTAAATTTTCAGGGTTTGTGTGTTAAACATGTGTGAATGAAACAAAACACAACTGCAGATCTGTTTGTGACGAGGAAACATAGATCAGAAAATAGTAGTAGTAACAGTAGTAGTAGTAGTAGTAGTAGTAGTAGTAGTAGTAGTAGTAGTAGTAGTAGTAGTAGTAGTAGTAGTAGTAGTAGTAGTAGTAGTAGTAGTATTTTTAGTATTTGTAGTAGTCCAGACCTATCCTGTAGAAGCCGTCCTCTGTGCGGTGGTACTTTGGTGTCTTGTCTTTGCTGTCAGTCAGAGCCTCCTTTTCAGCCTGCAGGTTCTGAAATCACAAACAGAATCAGTTTTATTGTCTTTGTCAGAGAATAAAACACAAAAACACCCCCCCACGGTTTGTTTTTTTCAATTTCAATTAAGAATGAAAAACAATAAAATGTGAAAACAGTTTGTTATTTAATTTTTCCATTTTAGTGTCAAACAAAAAACAGATTTTGACCTCTATTTCAATATTTAATTTAAAGTTTATTTCAAATCACACCAATCAAAAAACAGTTTCAGTGCCACAATTTTAATTTTGATATTTTATTCTCTCTGGTTTATTTGCCCCGGAAGTTCTGCTGCAGTGTCGTCCATGGATCTATAATAAAAACTAAACAAAGGAGAGTTCATCGCTGCTTCTTGTTTCTCGTCACGCGCTGCTATAAAAGAAGACGACATGTTTGTCTGCAAAACTACAACTTCTACCAGCAGAAAGATTAAAATATCAAAATTAAAATAAGCACAGAGACTGTTTTTTGATTTGTGTTGTCTGAAATAAACTCTACATTAAATATTGGAACTAGAGATCAAAATCTGTGGTTTTTTTGACACTAAAATGAAATTATGAAATAAACTGTTTTCCCATTTTATTGTGTTTCATTCTTAATTGAAATTCAGAAGAGCGAAGGGTACATGGACCCTCCACCTCGTCCATTGGTGGTTTCCAGATCCTATAACGCACAGGTGTCAAACATACGGCCCGAGGGCCAAGACCTTTAATCTGGCCCTCGGCTGATTTTCTACTAATTATATTTTCTATTAAAATCTTGTTAATTTTCTGTGGTGTTTATCACAGCAGCGTCTCCAGCGTCTCTGTACGTGGCCCCTCCCACCAGAGCAGCACAAATGAAGACTTGTCGCTCTTAAAGGACGATCGTTTTGACTGTTGACCGTGACACCCTCATCAGAAAAATGTCCAACATGAGAAAAGTGGAGCCGAGTGCAGGATTTTCCAAGAAAAATTGACTTATTCCTGTTTGCACAAGTTAATGTTAAAACATTGTGTTGAAATTGCTTTTTTTTTTTTTAAGTTTCAGGTTGTTCATAATATTATAATATTTTGTAAAAGAAAGAGTTCATCAATTAAAAAAAGATTTCTATAATAGATTTGCGTTTCTCTACACAAATATTTGAACGTATTGTTATTTTTGGGGTTTATATGCCATGAGTTTTTTGATCCGGCGACTTGGGAACAAAGTAGGTTGGATACGGCCCTCGGACCAAAATGAGTTTGACACCCCTGTTATAACGTGTCGATGTTGTACAATCAGAAGCAGAGCAAGAGACAGTTTCCCCAACAACAGGTGAGGTGATCTGTTGCAGTTGCAGCTAAACTGGCTCTGTTCAAATAAAGCTCAGATTAAAGTCTAACAAACAAAGCCTCGGACAGAGCGGTGCCTACAGTTAGCGTCACACCCCCGGGAAATGTTGACGACGTCAGCTGCAATTTATCAGCATCAGTAATGGGGAAACTGTCTCCGGCTTTACTTCTAAAGGCCAATTTACGGTCCAGCGTCAAATCGTCTGCGTCACAGAGCCTCTGCGTTGACTGACGTGCACCTCCGAAATTTTCTAACTACGCGTCAAAACGCCGCAGACAGCATTGGTCCTCCCTACCACCGCTCTGTTTACATTTCCTGTCGGCTTTTCTTTCTTTCAGTATATATTGAGAAATAATGTGTTTAGTGCAGCTTTGCGCATATGTGTTTCCGTTTTACAGAAACGAAACAAAACCGCATGGCTAACTTGCATAAACTAAGCGCTCAAAAAACAGCTCGCTCCTGGTACGTAGTCAGCTTCTGTCGGACTTAAAAAGGACACGACTCAGTGGAATATGAGTGTTCTTTCTGTGACAGAGCGGTGTTCTGCTGCTGGTGAGTCTGTTCTGTGCTTTTATCGTGTTAGAGATGGTTCATGTTAAACTTTTCAGAGATTATACGTCTGCGGGTCATACACACAGACCGTATATATGAATGGACAGATATCGTCGCCCCCTAGCGTTTTGGCAGTGAATTACACAGACCTCGACGCAGATCCATAAATCAAAAACGACGGCGACGAGGCGACAGCGGCAGTGAGCGTTGAGTCGACGCAGAACTATACTTCACCCTTAATGGTACGACATCGAACGGTCTGAACGGTCAGGTCGCATTCATCCCACCTACATGTCAGGCTCGGAGTCTCGTCAATGGAGGGAAAGCGAGGTTAGCGAGTTTATTAATATTTGGGGGGGATCGCTGCATTCAGGCCAAATTGGAGGAGTCTTATCAGAACTTTTTGAAATGATTGCTAAAGAAATGTCGGAGCGCGGCTACAGACAGTCCTGGCTCCAATGTCAACGAAAAATAAAGATCCTGCGAGACAAATACAAGGAGGCTAAAGACTCAAACAAACGAAGCGGCCGTGGACGTGTAACCTGCCCATTTTACCAAGAACTGGACCGTATTTTGGAAAACAAGCCCAGCATTTAGGCGACTTCTGTAAACACTGAGCCCGCTCATCCTCCAATGCACATGTGGGGTGTTTAAAGTTCACACTGGAGATCACGTACAAGTCGCATTTAATTGGAAATGTGAACGACCTCTCCAAAAAAAATCGGATTTCACAAAAAAATCTGAATTGAGCAGTCTGAACGCAGCCTCATATTGTTTCATATACTAACTTCTCTAATGGTAATACAATCACTTTTTTTAGTTCTTATCTTCATTTTTTTTTAAAGATTTTTTTCGTTTATGGTCGTATAAACTAAACCACAAATGAGAATGAAAAAAATTTAGTTTTTTTGGTTTTGTTTATGATTGTACAAACTAATAATAATGATAAAGAAGGCACAAAATTGATCATTTATTATCGTATCAAAATAATCTGTAGATCGTATCACTTATTTACGTCACGAGGATTTGAACCCTCAGATCAGAAGTCGAGCGCTGCACCAAAGGAGCCACTGCTGCCCAGATTGTTTTAAATATTACTGGCCTAAACAAAGCTGTGATTTAATCTGAGACGGAGAAATCGCAGGCTCCCGGGCCGCTCGTATCATCAGACCAAATGAAGCTGTGAGAAGAGGAGGAGGAGGAGGTGTTACTCACATCGAAGGGCAGAACCTCCACTGTGGTGTTGAACAGTTTGTCTCCAGGGTGCTCGATGTTCCCACTGCGGAAGAAGAACCTGGAAACAGCATTCGCACAAATATTCGGTTAGTAACAGAATGAGCGGAGAGGATCTGAGGATCTGTCTGAGAGGATTATTGGACACTGTACAACCGCTGCGCACACTCCACAAGTCAAAACAAAAGCAGCTCGTCTGATACTTCTCAAAACATCTATCACCTCTGTTTAAAACCTCATCTATTTAAAATCACTTTTAATGTTGAATCAGTTTTATTATCATGTCGATAGTTTGTCTGATTACCTTGTTTTTTTGTATGTAATCTTTTTATTTGTATTCTTAGTACAGCACCTTTGAGTCTTTAGAAAATTATGTTTATCAAATAGAGAGAGTGTGTGTTTAATTTCTACATTCAGTAAGCGTGATGTAACTTTTCTGGAGGAGATCTGCCCCCTGCGTCTTCCACAACACGGCAACAAAGAAGGAGACATCACCAGGCCAAGTTACACGTACAATCTGAGATCGCAAGCTCCCTCACTGTACAAATTCATGTTTTTTTTAAAAGTATTTTTAGCAATAAAATCGCCTTTTGAGTAACGTATTGTTTGGATTATAAGTTGTACTTTTTCTCATGGTTTGAGTGTTTCCTGCGACACTGCGGTGCGACTTATATATTTAAATGTTGACAGTGAAGCGTCGAGAGGTTCTAGTCTTGTGTGTGAGTATCTGCTGCTCCTGTTCCTCCTGTACCACTGTCACTTGGCTCTAATGCATACGTCTAATATTATTACTCTGTCTACATCTCCAAAGCTCAAAATATTCTGCTCCACCTTGTGATGTCATGAAGTGGTAGTTTTCAGATTTTAACAGCTCCTTTTGACCTTTATTTCAGTAGAGATTGTCAATTCAAGGGCTGAAATTATCCACATGATTCTAGTGAAGGTGTATGGAGTTTAAAAACACAGTGGAGCACCTCCTGTGTTACCACATGACATCACAAGGTGGAACAGAGTGAAGAACTCAGACTAAATATGCAGGATTTGCACGTTAAATATAACAAACTATAACAAAACACAACTCCAGGTCTGTTTTTGATGAGGACCTTTAACTGTCCTCCTCGTCACACTCGTACCTCTCGACCCGCACGGGGGTGAAGAAGCGGATCCGGATGAAGTCCCCGGCCACAGGGGTGAAGGCCCAGAAGAAGTCGTCCCCCTGGTAGGCCTTCTCCAGGGTGAAGTGCTGGTAGGTCTTCAGGCTGGAGCTCAGTTCTGCTGCTGGGTTTATGTGGCCTTTGTGGAGGTGCTGCTTCCCTAAACCAGGTCCTTGTCAGGTCTGGTCTAAACCAGGTCTAAACCAGGAACCAGGTCTAAACCAGGTCTGTCTAAACCCTAAACCAGGTCTAAACCAGGTCTAAACCAGGTCTAAACCAGGTCTAAACCAGGTCTAAACTAGGTCTAAACCAGGCCTAAACCAGGTCTAAACTAGGTCTAAACTAGATCTAAACCAGGTCTAAATCAGGTCTAAACCAAGTCTAATTCAAGTCTAAACTGGGTCTAATCCAAGTCTAAACTAGGTCGAAACTAGGCCTAAACCAAGGCTAAACCAGGTCTAAACCTAAACCAGGTCTAAACCAGGTCTAAACCAGGTCTAAACAGGTCTAGGTCTAAACAGGGTCTAAACCAGGTCTAAACAGGGTCTAAAACTGTGTCTAAACCAGGTCTAAACCGGGTCTAATCCAACTTTAAACTAGGTCTAAACCGGACCTGAACCAGGTCTGAACCAGGTCTAATCCAAGTCTAAACTAGGACTAAACCAGGTCTGAACCAGGACTAAACTAGATCTAAACCAGATCTAGACCAGGTCTAAACCAGGTCTAAACCAGGTCTAAACCAGGTCTGTGTACCTTGAGTTTCTGGATCTTTCCGGCGAGAGACGAGTGCACTCCCACGTGTTGGAACAGAGAGGGTTTGAAGCGGATCCTCAGATTGGCCTTTTGCCGGTCGCAGTGTTTCTGTGGAACACATCACAACAATACAACTACTACAACTACTACTACTACTACTACAACTACTACTACAACTACTACTACAACTACTACTACTACTACTGGTGCTGCTGTAAAGAGCACAGGCTACATCCAGTTTCTTTAGATACTACAGACATAAACATTTTGACTCACTGCGTCCTTCTCGGGGTTGCACACTTTGACCCACATGATGTGATCCAGGAGCCAGTCGATGGGTTTGTCTTTGTAGAACATCAACATGAACTCCACGATCATGGGCAGGTCCTCGGACTTAAACATCTTACCTGCACGAGACACATCGCACACACGGTCAGAGAACGGACCCAACCAGGACTAACCCAGAACTAAACCAGGTCTGAGCCATAGTACAGGACTAAACAAGGACTTAAACTAGGGTTAAAACTTGAATGTAAGACTTTGACATCCTCTCCTCTTCATCCTCTGACCCTCCCCTCATCCTCCAGCCCTCAGATGGTCCGGTTTGTGGGACTGACCGATGAATCCGAGTTGGGAAAACTCCAGGATCATCCACTCCTCTAACGGCTGCTGCAGAGCGAAGTTCTTCATCGTGGTGAAGTAGTTTGGACGAGCCACGATGTCATCTTCTAACTGTGGACAGAAAAACACTAATGTAAACCAGGACTAAACCGGGACTAAACCAGGGTCTAAATGAGAAATAAATCAGGTCTAAACCAGGACTAAACCAGGTTCTAAACCAGAACTAAACTAGCACTAAACCAGAACTAAACCAGGGTCTAAACCAGGACTAAACCAAAGCTAAAACTGGACTAAACCAGGATTAAACCAGGGTCTAAACCAGGATTGAACCAAGATCTAAACCAGGGTCTAAACCAGGATTGAACCAAGATCTAAACCAGGGTCTAAACCAGGACTAAACCAGGTTCTAAACCAGAACTAAACTAGCACTAGACCAGAACTAAACCAGGGTCTAAACCAGGACTAAACCAAAGCTAAACCTGGACTAAACCAGGGTCTAAATCAGGACAAAACCAGGACTAAACCAGGGTCTAAACCAGGATTGAACCAGGACTAAACCAGGGTCTAAACCAGGATTGAACCAGGACTAAACCAGGGTCTAAACCAGGACTGAACCACCAGTAAACCAGGACTAAACCAGGACCAAACCAGGGTGTAAACCAGGATAAACCAGGGCTAAACCAAGATCTCAACCAGGGTCTAAACCAGGACTAAACCAAGATCTAAACCAGGACAAAACCAGGGTCTAAACCAGAACTAAACCAGAGCAAAAAAACTGCACAAAACCAGTACTAAAACAGGGCTAAATCATTATTAAACAGGAGCTAAACCAGGACTAAACCAGGACCAAACCAAAGTCTAAACCAGGGACTAAACCAGGACTAAACCAGGACCAAACCAAAGTCTAAACCAGGGACTAAACCAGGACTAAACCAGAACAAAAAACTGAATTAAAACAGAACTAAATCAGGGTATAAACCAGGACTATATCAGAGTAAAAAAAAAAATATATATAACTAAAACAAGGCTTAATCATTATTAAACCGGAGCTAAACCAGGATTAAATTAGGATAAACCAATGCTAAATTTTGTCCCAAACTGTTACTTAATACTTTACGTTACATTTAAACATACATCTTCACCTCACCATGACCCTTGTAAAAACAATCTGTAAATGAAACTAATATTTTGTGAGTAAAGTTGACCTCTGACCTGGACGTAGTAGGTTCCTTTGGACTGTGCGTACATCATGAGGAAGCAGTAGTCCAGGTTCTGTTTGGTCCTCCACCTGCGCAAATATAAAAGAAAACACTGTAATCACTGATCACTGACTTCTCTTTCTGTATAAATAAACAAAAGAGTCTGTTTTTTTGTTTTTTGTTGTCGACAGGTTAGACTAATAATGTCACTAAAACACAGTTAAGATTTATATTTAAGATTTTTGCCAAAACATTCACTCTTGTTTTCCCAATTTGGGCATTTTTCAGCTTTTAAAAAAAAAAGAAAATTCATAACTGTAACCTAGAAAAACTCCTAATGTACATAAACATTATCTGGCAAATACAAATATAAGAAAACACCTTTATTTTGTTGAAATCATGTTTAAAATATTCTGTAAAATAAGTAATCTATTATACCGTAGCTGATTTGAATCGTGTACCATTTGGTCTTTTGAATTTCAATTAAGAATGAAAAAAAAAAAGGAAAAAGAGTTTATTTTGTTATTCTGTTTTAGTGTCAAAAAAAAAAAAAGATTTTCACCTCTATTGCCAATATTTAATTTAAAGTTAATTTCAAATAACACCAATCAAAAAACAGTCTTGGTGCGTATTTTAATTTTGATATTTTATTCTGTCTGGTTTATTTGCACCAGAAGTTCTGCTGCTTGAAGGATTTACCTGAAAAATCAGTCAGTGCGTACACATGCACATCAGTAACCCGGTTATGATCGGGTTTTTTGAGTATCCCGGTTTCTTGATGGTGCATGTAAACGCAGTAACCCGGTTTCAGTAACCCGGTTATGGCAGTATCCCGGTTATTAGAAACCGGGTTACTGTAGCTGGTTTATTCTGATAGTAACCGGGATACTTGTTGCATGTAAACGCAGTATCCCGGTTACTGCAACATAAAGTTGAGTGCGCATGCGTCCAAAAGACACTTTCCAGCCTTTCACCACAACAGTAGTGACATAAATAAATTGACCAACATAAATAAAGTGACCAAACGAGTGAAATGACTGTAAAATAAAGAGCTGCGCTAAACCTGCACACGTACAATCTGCACTCGTACGACCTGCACTCGTGTGACGCTGAAAAGCTAAAACATGAACTATCTCCTACACTCTATACGCACGAAATACACTTACCATCATTAGCACCTCTTCTGTCACAGAAATAACACACATAATCCACAGAGTCGTGTCATTTAGTCCAAAAGAAACTGATCACATCAGCGGCGCAAGGAGCGAGTTGTTTTTATCGCCGCTAACAGTTTATGCTAATTAGCCAAACGGTCTTAAGTTTCGTTTCTGTAAAACGTAAACAAACGTGATCACAGCTGAATTATCTGATCAAACGGGCTGATGTGGCTCTATAGTCTTTATGGTTTATATGTTGTAAAGTTGAGTTTATTTATGCAGAAGATTTTAATGAAGAATCTGCACAGTGGATTGTGGGAAATCTCGTAGCTCTTTAGCTTCTTATGCTAAAGGAGCTCACAGTTTGTATTTTTCCTGGTTTATGAAATTGATTTAAGTTAATTTTTGCGCCTGCGCATTTGTAAGATTATGTCAAGAAACCGGGATACTCCATTTGATCATGTACACGCGGATATGAGTATCCCGGTTTCTCAGTGCGCATGTAAACGCAGTAACCCGAATACTGACAGAACCGGGATATGGCTAATAACCGGGTTATTGATGTGCATGTATACGCACTCATGGCTGTTATGTGAACAAACATGTCTTCTTCTTTTAGAGTGTCGCATTTACTTTTACATCTTAGAAAGTCATTGTTAAACTCCATGACGAGAAACATTAAGCAGCGATAAAAATGTTTTTTTTTTTTTTTATGTATTATAGATCCATGGTTGACACTGCAGCAGAACGTCCGGGGCAAATAAACCAAAGAGAATAAAATATCAAAATCAAAATAGGCAACGAGACTGATTTTTGGTCCATGTACCATTCATTCTTTTGTATTTCAATTAAGAAGGAAAAACAATAAAATGGGGAAAGTTTGTTATTTAATTATTTTGCTTTAGTGTCAATAAATAAATAAATGTAAAAAAATGATTTTGACCTTTATTTCCAATATTTAATTTAAATAACACCAATTTAAAAAAAAAAAAAAGTCTCAGTGCCACTTTTAATTTTGATATTTTATTCTGTCTGGTTTATTTGCCTCAGAAGTTCTGCTGCTTGAAGGATTTACCTGAAAAATCGTTGCAATTTTGTGAACAAACATGTCGTCTTCTTTTATAGCGACGTGTTTACTTTCATGTCTTAGAAAATAATTGTTAAACTCCATGACGAGAAACAGGAAGAAATGATAAAAACACCGCAGCAGAACTTCTGAGGCAAATAAACCAGAGAGAATAAAATATCAAAATTAAAATTGGCACTGAAACTGTTTTTTGTTTGGTGTTATTTGAAATAAACTTTAAATTAAATATTGTAAATAGAGGTCGAAATCTGTTTGTTTGTTTGACACTAAAATGGAAAAATGAAATAACAAACTGTCTCATTTTATTGTTTTTCATTCTTAATTGAAATAAAAAAAAAAAAACAAATAGTACATGGACCAAATTCCTCCGTCCACTGTATGTAACAAACAGAACATATTTTTAGGAAAATCCCCTGGAATTACAGCGGGATGAAAACAACTGTGATTAAAAAAAAAAAAAAAAGACATTCAAATACAGACGCAGAGAGTGTAAATACAAGTGTAATGTCAGCAGGGGGCGCTGTACATCACATAACCGCTGTATACGCTCATATTTGGTCTTTTTAAACAAACTGCGTCTCTGTAAAACCCCCAGGGGTGTGACTCTCCAAACAAAGACAGACTTATTTAAAGCATCTCCTGACTCTCACATGATCACACACATAAACCAGGCTTAAACCACAGGGTCAGAGGTCAGGGGGTTACAAAAGGTCAAACTCTTTACTTTTACTTTGAACTACAATTTATGCCTGATTAGATATGGGTTAAAAATGTGTCTTTAACTTCAAAATAGAAACAGAAACAGAACAAAACGGCTTTATTTGTCTTTATGGAAACATCCTCTGCATTTGACCTAAATTTAAAGGGCCAGTAAACAATTTTTGATCTATGTTATAATTTTGTTTCCTCATCACAAACTAAATTAAGAAGATAATTAGATAAGTAGATAATGATGACAGTCCCTCGATGAACAAGTGCCAGTTTGCCTTTTGTGCAGAATAAAAGTGAAAAAAAAAGTGAAAATATTGCACACTGACCAATGTCCAAAGCTTAAAAAAAATGATAGATTGTCAGATAATTTCTTTTGGTTTAAATGTTATCTAAAATAAAACAAGTTTTGAACATCAGTCATCTTTTTAAAATCGTTTTTTTATTTTCATTTTTTATTTTTCTTAAGGTGGCCAAGGTTAAATCATAATTGTAAAATAACTTTACCCATAACATATATATATAGTTTTCTTTCTCTGAATATTTAATTTACCTATAATTTGCAAGGATTCAAGGAGCAGTAACTCAGATGACTGTATAATTTATGGTCTTCTTTTCTTTTACTTTTAAGTTGCTGCTCTTTACTTTCACACCTCCGTAACAGGGTCACCAACCTTTCTGAAACTGAGAGCTACTTCATGAGTCACACGAAGGCCAACAGTTTGTTACACTCTTCTGAAATAACAAATGTGCTCAGTTTGACTTTAGTTATACATTATTAATAATAATTAATGATAATCATCTATGTGAAGACACTGATCACGTTAATGATTACTCACAATAATTATCAACAATGACAGCGAGGTGAGAAACAGAGATCAATATTCAGCAGTTTAATTTTATTAATCTCTGTAATTGTTAAATTTTTAAGTACAGTGTTACCCCCAATTCACACCAAAGCACAACAGCGCGTAAACGCAGCAGCTCAGCACACGAGCAGCAGACGAGCAGCTTTAGCTTTCAATTTTAACCGGTCTGACAGTGTAACACCGACAGAGTCATACGTGCGTCCAACGAGCGTCTGACGCTGACGCGCTGCTCAAGATAGTTTGGAGTTCTAATTTTGCAGCATCAACAGAGCGTCTCCAAGGTTTTCAGCAGGGGAAAGACAGGAAATAAACACATGGTGTCAAAATAAACTTCCAATGTCCTTTCAAAATAAGTTAACCAAAGTCAAGACAATGATGTAAACAATGCGCACTGCCCCGCAGGCTCAGGGTCTCTCGGTCTCTCTCTCCAAGATTAGTCCTGGTTTAGACCTGGTTTAGTCCTGGTTTAGTCCTGACCCACCAGTAAAATTCCAGAACGTTAAAACCTGCCTGTTTCAGCAACTATTTGCCCGTATCCATCGGTGCAGGACTCTGTATCAAGTTATAAACGTATAGGCCTTTTTATGTATGTAAATAAGGTTTTAATCACACTTGTAATGTATGTTACTTGACCCATTAATTATAGGTGAATTTAAAAATGTGAGGTGTTTTATGTAACTTTATAGATATAGATATTGTAAACTTTATTTATAATATCTACAATAAAATCTGCCATAACCATCTTAAATGCATTCTGCAGTTCTACACTTAAGCCACAGTACACTTAATACACATTCTAACTTAATACACTTTAACATAACATTTTAAAAAAACAACTACACATGTTAAGAACAAAAAGCAAGTACAAAATGCAATGTATGAAAACAGACTGTGTAGCAGGAGTGTCTCTGAAGCTCTGGTGTGAATTGAAACTTTTAAATTTACACATGTTCGCAGCTCCACCTACGTTAAAGGTTGTATGGAGGATTTTTTTTTGTTTCAAATTGTCAATGATAGATTATAGAGATGCAGTAGTCTTGTAATTATGATGACCAAAAAAAAGAGAATAAAAATTCATCAACTCTGGATGTGGTGGGGCTAAACATTTGCCAATAGATAACGACACTGCCTCGTTATCTGTGAGCTGACAGGCTGTCAATCAATCTCCCTACGTTTCTAGCGTAACTGACTTGCCTGCGCGCCGCCGGTACGTGGTTTACATACGACTGTCACGCAGTCCACAGACGCAAGACGCACAGACGCTGTTTACTCCACCAACGCAACAGTTCTTAGCGGCTTTTTTGACCTATATCTTCCTCGCAGTTAGCACAAAGTTTGTTGCGATGGCGACAAGAATCCAGGAGCAGTTCGCCGCAAAAGAAAGTCAGTTTTTGAGGTCGCTGAAAGAAGAAGACAAGGGGAAAAGCAGCGAAGCCAAACTAAGGTGATTCTTGAAGATTCATTCCAGCGATGGCGCGACTGAAGCAGACGCAGGGTCTAAAGACTGACGCACTGGTCCACAAATTACTCCTGGACAGGAAACTTCTGCTTATTATGAAAACGTACTTTATTTCCAAGAGCTAGACAAACGTTTTTCAGGACACGAAAGCGATATCCTATGTCTGAAAACGTAATTTTCAATGCAAAGAAAGAGTCCGTTTGCTGCTGCGTGTTGTAGCTAGTTCATTCGCACGGAATCTCCGCGCACTCTTCTCTGCTCCTCTTACTGCTCCTCTCCCCGCTGCCCGATCCGCTCTTCTCCCTGCTCCTCACTTCTCCGGGCACGGAATCTCCGCGCACCGCTCCCCTCTCCTCTCTCCCTGCTCCGCTCTTCTCCCTGCTCCTCACTTCTCCGGGCACGGAATCTCCGCGCACCCCCTCCCCCCGCTCCTCACTTCTCCGTCTTGCCTAACCAACACTGTAGTTAGTTGTTTACAAGTCATGTGCAGCACCGGCTGTAAACAAACCTGTTTCTGGCGTAAGGAGGAGGCGGGAGGAGGTGTTTCTACGTAGGAGCTGTAGGGGAGGGGAGGTGGTTTCACACATGCGCAACATTTGAAAAAGGACAAACAGTCGCTGGATTTCTCGTTCCTTGGAAAAACCTCTATACAACCTTTAAGCGCCGCTGCAGCTCCTGGTGTGGGTTCGGGGTTGGCAGTTACCATCATTGCTTCTGAGTGTGTTCACGTGCACATCAGTTTCCTGCTTATAAATGCACTATCGCAATTACTTGACATAATCTTACAAATGCGCAAGTGCAAAAATTATATATTTAATAAACGGAAAAAAGGAAAAATACAAACAACTATAGAACGCTCAGGAGGTTCCTAACCAGCGTGAGAAGCTCTGAGGTGTCCCACAATCCACTGCACAAATCCACGTTTCTAAACACTTGTACAAATTCTATACTGCAGCAGATTCTGCACAAATAAATTCAACTTTCGACATATAAACCATAACCACTCTAGAGCCACATCAGCCTGTCTGAAATTATAACATTTTTAATTCAGCTTTGTGCACATTTGTTTACGTTTACAGAAATGAAACTTAAAACCGCATGGCTAACTTGCATAAACTGTAAGCACTCTAAACTTCAAGTATAACAAACATATTTTTAAGATATTGTCATTTTAAAATCTATATACGGGTGCGATACCATACCGGGAGCCTCCAACCCCATCAAAAAACGGCCCAGAGCGCCCTATACACGAATCCACTCGGGCGTCCGAGCACGACTTCAGTAAACTACAAAGCCGCAAACACACACGGAGCAGACAGCGACCGCACAGCGAAAAACACCCACAGACACACTCATCACTCCACGCCGACGAGGAACGGAACGGAGGAACGAACCAAAAAAGCGAGCGCGACGTGCCACTTCTAGACACGACTGAACAACTGAGTCACTGCGAACACGCCGACAATCGCCACAACTGAACAAAGCCCAGAGTCACCGTGAACGCCACAAACAAACAAAACCACTCACCCATCACACTGATGTGTTTCCCTTTAACCCATTGACGCCGGATGCTGCACAGCGCAGCGCTGAGTCCCCTGTCGGTGTTCCGGATTGTCTGGCGATCAGCGTAACTGGTAAAGGCGGGGCCACATCTGGAAGCATGGGGGGCGTGTCCTCCTCTCGCTTCCATTCACTCCCATAGAGAGACGCAAAACTGCCGGAGCTGTACTGTCGCGTTAAACCTTCTTTATCGTGGCATATTATTTCTCCATTGAAAAATAATCCAAATGTATCCCGAACATGCTCCTATCAAGACCTGGTACAAGACCCGGAACACCTACAGGGGACTCAGCGCTGTGCTGTGCAGCATCCGGCGTCAATGGGTTAAAGTCCTCTAAAGACCATTTAATGACAGTGCGTCTTATAGTGCGGAAAATACGGTAAATGAAAGGGTAATTAAAAAAGAATAGCAACAGAATAAATAAAAAATTTAGATGCAGCTCACTGACGATGAGTTGTGCCATTTTTAGAACCAGCCTGTGGGCGATTCATGTTGTCCTTGGGGGTGCGAACTGGTGTCTGCGGGTCTGTAGTTGGTGTCCCCAGCTTTAAGAATGTTGTGGTTTGTTTTCTGTTTGATTTGAGCGGGTGATTCGTACCTGACCCTCTCTTTGGGGTCTCCGAACGACTCCCTCAGTTTGGAGAAGTCTGGGTAAAAGTGAGACGAAGGAGAGACCACCTCCAGGAGACCGGACTGGATCTCTGCTGGGAAACTGAAACAAAAAACACACACAAATAAGTAAAAAATAACAGAGAATAGTGTTGGAGGCAAGTTTGGCTCTGATTTTAAACTATTTTTAACAAATGCTTTGAACTTTACAGTGTCACGTATTTTCCAATATTATCCAACTCTAAAATAGGTCTAATCTAAGACTAAACCGGGACTAAAGGAGGGTTTGACCAGGACTAAATCAGAAGTAAACAAAACCAAAGCCTAAATTCAACCAGGACTAAATCAGAACTAAACCAGAACTTAAGTTAAACCAGGATTCAACCAGGACCACATCAGAACTAGACAGGGATTAAACCAGGATCTAACAGGACCAAACTAGGACTAAACCAGGATTGAACCAGGATTAAACCAGGACTGAATCAGGATTAAACAGGATTAAACCAGGCCCACACCAGGGCTAAACCAGGGCTAAACCAGGACTAAATCAGAACTAAACCAAGACAAAACCAGGACTAAACCAGGACTAAACCAGGTCTAAACCAGAACTGAAACAGGACAAAACCAGGACTAAACTAGTCCCAAACCAAGACTGAACCATGACTAAACCAGGACTAAATATGAATAAACCAGGACTAAACCAGGACTGAACCAGGACTAAACCAGAACTAAACCAGATCTAAACCAGAACTGAAGGAGGACTAAACCAGAACTAAATGAGGCCCAAACCAGGATTGAACCAGGACTAAACCAGGACTAAATATGAATAAACCAGGACTAAACCAGGTCTAAACCAGGTCGAAACCAGGCCCAAACTAGAACTGAAGCAGGTCTAAACCAGGTCTAAACCAGAACTAAACAGGACTGAACCAGAACTAAACCAAGACAAAACCAGTCTAAACCAGAACTAAACCAGAACTAAACCAGGACTAAACCAGGACTGAACCAGGACTAAACCAGAACTAAACCAGATCTAAACCAGAACTAAACCAGAACTGAAGCAGGACTAAACCAGGACTAAACATGACTAAACCAGAACTAAACCAGAACTGAACCAAGACTCAACTAGGCCTAAACCAGGATTAAACCAGGACTGAACCAAAACTAAACCAGGACTAAACCTGGACTAAACCAGAACTAAACAAGGCCCAAACCAGGATTGAACCATGAGCAAACCAGGCCTGAACCAGGACTAAACCAGGACTAAACCAGGGCTGAACCAACAGTAAAGAAAGACTAAACCAGGACAAAATCAGATCTAAACCAGGACTAAACCAGGACTCACATGCTCCTGAGGTTTTCTGCCACAGAGCTGGCGTACTGTTGATCGGCCTGTAACACAAACAGACAAAAACAACAACGTCAAACATAATGGTTGTGTCCATGGAGATACGTTAGGGAGAATGTACCACAGTATGGCATTAAACATATGTATTCTACTGTAAGCGGGCCCACCTCTCCACAGATCTGACCTATAAATTACCCCAGTGCTTGTGTCCGTGGATATAGATCGATTTAATATCATACTGCGAAAAATTCCAGGAAGAACAACCACAAACCCTCCACCCAGAAAGTTACAGAGTGCACCTTTAATAATAGTCCGCCGCGTGTTTTCCTAAATCCCGCTGACCTTTGACCTTTTCTGTGCACTAGTGTCTGACATTTAGCCGCGTTGAGACCAGTTTACTTAGTCAGACGTATCCAGATGATTATTACTCATATGATCCAAGTCTGAGCGCTGCAACATCCCGTGAAAGGTCAGAGCTGGACTAAGTACGCCCCCAAGACACGGCGCTAATGTTAGTCAGGCTGGATTTAGCGTCTGAGCTAATGGATGCTAATGCCGCTGAATACGCTCTGGCAGAAAGTCGATAATAAAAGATCTTAAAATGATGAATATGAAGAAGTTTTACATGTTCTGAAGTGAAAATATGTAAGACCAGGACTAAACCAGGACTAAAACAGGTCTAAACCAGGACTAGACCAGGACTGAACTAGAACTAAACCAGGACTAAGCCAGAATTAAATCAGGACTAAACCAGGACTAGCCCAGGACTAAACCAGAACTAAACCAGGACTAACTAAGAACTAAACCAGGACTAAACCAGGACTAAACCAGGACTAAACCAGGACTGAACCAGGACTAAACCAGGACTAAACCAGGACTAAACCAGGAACTGAACCAGGACTAAACCAGGACTGAACCAGGACTAAACCAGAACTAAACCAGGACTAAACCAGAACTAAACCAGGACTAACAAAGAACTAAACCAGGACTAAACCAGGACTGAACCAGGACTAAACCAGGGTCTAAACCAGGACTAAACTAGGCCTAAACCAGGACCAAACCAGAGCTAAACCAGGACTAAACTAGGCCTAAACCAGGACCAAACCAGAGCTAAACCAGGATTAAACTAAGACTAAACCAGGACTAAACTAGGACTAAACCAGGACTGAACCAGGACTAAACCAGAACTAAACCAGGACTAACAAAGAAGTAAACCAGGACTGAACCAGGACTACACCAGGACTAAACCAGAACTAAACCGGAACTGAACCGGGACTGAACCAGGATTAACCAGGATTAAACTAAGACTAAACCAGGACTAAACTAGGACTAAACCAGGACTGAACAAGGACTAAACCAGGGACTAAACCAGGACTAAACCAGGGTCTAAACCAGGACTAAACTAGAACTAAACCAGGACTAAACTAGAACTAAACTAGGACTGAACCAGGACTAAACCAGGACTAACAAAGAAGTAAACCAGGACTGAACCAGGACTACACCAGGACTAAACCAGGACTGAACCGGGACTGAACCAGGACTGAACCAGGATTAACCAGGACTAAACCAGGACTGAACCAGGACTGACCTCTGCGATGAGGACCACGATGACGCAGTCCTCTCTTTCCGCGGGGGACAGCTCCGACATCAGAGACGTGAGAGTGTCCGACAGGTACGAGTGCACCTCCCTCTTCACGCTGGGGACGCCGAGGACGATGGACACTGCAGGGGACAGAGGAGACAGAGACAGAGGACACGTGAGACAAACCAGGACCAGGGACAGAGGACATGTGAGACAAACCAGGACCAGGGACAGAGGACACGTGAGACAAACCAGGACCAGGGACAGAGGACACGTGAGACAAACCAGGACCAGGGACAGAGGACATGTGAGACAAACCAGGACCAGAGGACACGTGAGACAAACCAGGACCAGAGGACATGTGAGACAAACCAGGACCAGGGACAGAGGACACGTGAGACAAACCAGGACCAGGGACAGAGGACATGTGAGACAAACAACTCCAGGGACAGAGGACATGTGAGACAAACCAGGACCAGGGACAGAGGACACATGAGACAAACCAGGACCAGGGACAGAGGACATGTGAGACAAACCAGGACCAGGGACAGAGGACATGTGAGACAAACCAGGACCAGGGACAGAGGACACGTGAGACAAACCAGGACCAGGGACAGAGGACATGTGAGACAAACCAGGACCAGAGGACATGTGAGACAAACCAGGACCAGGGACAGAGGACATGTGAGACAAACCAGGACCAGAGACAGAGGACATGTGAGACAACCAGGACCAGACAGGAATGTGAGACAAACCAGGACCAGAGGACAGAGGACATGTGAGACAGGACCAGGGACAGAGGACATGTGAGACAAACCAGGACCAGGGACAGAGGACATGTGAGACAAAACAGCACAGGGACAGAGGACATGTGAGACAAACTAGCACAGGGACAGAGGACATGTGAGACAAACAACACTATTCCAGGGACAGAGGAGAGAGGGGACAGAGGGGACAGGAGACAAGTGAGACAAACCAGTATCAGGGACAGAGGACATGTGAGACAAAACTAGCACAGGGACAGAGGACATGTGAGACAAACAGCACGATTCCAGGGACAGAGGAGGACAGAGGACACATGAGACAAACCAGCACCAGGGACAGAGGAGAAAGGACACAGAGGGGACAGAGGACATGTGAGACAAACAGCACCAGGGGCAGAGGAGAGAGGGGACAGAGGGACCAGGGGAGACAGAGGACATGTGAGACAAACAGCACCAGGAAAAGAGGACCAGAGAACCAGCACTATTCCAGGGACAGAGGAGGACAGAGGAGAGAGGACAGAGAAGAGAAAAGAGAGGGGACAGAGGGGACAGAGGACATTTGAGACAAACAACACTATTCCAGGGACAGAGGAGGACAGAGGAGAGAGAAGGACAGAGGGGACAGAGGACATTTGAGACAAACCAGCACTATTCCAGGGACAGAGAGAGGACAGAGGGGGACACTATCCCAGGGACAGAGGACATGTGAGACAAATGAGCACTATTCCAGGGACAGAGAGAGGACAGAGGGGACAGAGGGGACAGCAGGGACAGAGGACACATGAGACAAGCAACACTATTCCAGGGACAACTATGATCTGTAACCAGGCTGAATCAAATCTAAGTGGACAAAATCAGGACTAAACCAGGACTAAAGCAGAACTAAACCAGGACTAGAATCAGGACTAAACCAGGATTAAACCAGGACTAAGCGAGGCAAGACCAAACCAGGCTAAAACTATGTTAGATCTAAACATGTGCTTCACCTGGACTAAACAAATCCAGGACAAACATAAACAAATCCTGACTGTGGAGTGTGTCCTCCAGGCCCAGTGGGGGTCTGAGGGGAGCCGGGTGGTCGAGCCCCAGACACAGAGCTCTGTTTCTGGGCAGCGAGTGAGCCGTGAGCCCCTGAGGATCCGGGTCTGTGGAGGTCTGGGGGGGTGAGGCTATTTTTAGACCAGACTGAGACTCAGAGCTAACAGGAAGTGACAGTGTCATGTGACCAGGCGGGTCATGTGACTGCTGCAGCGCCCACAGACAGACGGAGTAAAACACAGAGAGGCCAAGATCATTTCAAATGAATCAACAAGAAGACATTTTGTGAAGACAGACGTAGGCCCAAAATCAGCCCTCGAAATCAGGAATAGACTCAATACAGTGTCCCGCATGTGCATTGTAGGACACGGCAACATCACATGCAGCAAGTGAGCTCAGTGTTTACAGAAGTCGAATTTCACAAAAAAATCTGAACTGGGCATTAGGTTCTGCAGTCTGAATGGGTCCAAAACTCAGCAGCTCGACTTTTAACTGGACCCCGGGAAACACAAGAGCGTCTCACCTTTTTTAGCCTCGTGTGCTTTAGAGTCGATTTTAAAATGTGTGTATTTACTTTTAAGTGTTTGCACAGTCTAGCGTCCTCCTACCTCGCTGACCTGATCCACCCTCACGCCCCTGTCCCTCGCTCAGGTCAGCGGACCAGCTCCAGCTCGACGTCCCAAAGACTAAACGTAAGCTTTGTGGGGACCGTGTGTATTCTGTTGCTGCCCCACGGCTCTGGAACCAGTCGCCATTAGAGACCGAAAGGGCGGAGTCTGTACCTGTTTTTAAATCACTGCTAAAAACGCAGCTTTTTTCACTTGACATGCACATTTCTTATTGTTGAGTATCTTATTGTTTTCTGTGTTTTTTAGTAGTTGTATTGTGACTTTGACTGAGATTGTCCTTGTCTGTTCAATGTTTGTGCAGCACTTTGGTTTGAAAGTGCTTTATAAATACATTTGGTAAGGTAAGGTGGTATTTAGTTTTGATACTAGGACTCAACAAACACTCAACCAGGACTCAACCCTGACAGCAGCACTACTCGAAGGACAAACCCATGAGATTTGCCCAGATGCAAACTACACCCAACCCATGTCACTACAAACTAAACCAGGACTTAACCAGGACTACAGTTGGTTCAAGAACGACCAAGGCTACGTTCAGACTGCAGGGCTTAATGCTCAATTCGGATTTTTTAATGAAATCCTATTTTTTTGCGAGGTCGTTCACATTTACAATTAAATGTGACTTGTATGTGATCTCCAGTGTGAACTTTAAACACCCCAACAGTGCCCCGCATGTGCACTGGAGGACCTGACAACGTCCCAAACAGCGATTGTGCTCAATGTTTTGTGGAAGTCGCCTAAACGCGGAGTTTGTCTCCCAAAATCTGGTCCAGTTCTTTGTAAAATGGACAGGTTACGTGTTTGTTTGAGACTTTAACCTACTTGTATTTTGGCTCGCAGGCTCTTTAGTTTTTGTTGACATTGGAGCCAGGACCGTCTGTAGCCGAGGTCGTTCATTTAAAAAAAAGCCCAGTTCCGATAAGACTCCTCCAATTTGGCCTGAATACAGCGATCCCACCAAATATTAAACTCACTAACCTTGCTTTCCCTTCATTGACTAGACTCTGAGCCTGACGTGTAGGTGAGATGAATGTGGCCTGGCCATTCAGACTGAAGTCGCATGTTAAAAGATCAGATATGTATCAGTTTTAGGAGCACATATCCAAGGCTACGTTCAGACTGTTGCCTGAAGTGACTCAAATCCCGATTTTTTCGAACCTATGCTCCTGTATCTGATCTTTTAACGACACTGGTCACTTGGACATGTGCTCCTAAAACCGATACATATCCGATCTTCTGACGTGCGACTTCAGTCTGAACGGCCAGGTCGTATTCATCCCACCTACGTGTCAGGCTCGGAGTCTCGACAACGGAGGGAAAGCGAGGTTAGTGAGTTTGGAGCAATCTTATCAAAAAAATCGGGCGGTTTTTGAACTGACGGTCCTGGCTCCAATGTCAACGAAAAATAAAAAGAGAAAAACAAGGAGGCTAAAGACTCAAACAAACAAAACGGCCATGGATGTTTAACCTGTCCATTTTACAAAGAACTGGACCGGATTTTGGGAGACAAGCCCGAAGTTTAGGCGACTTCCGTAAACACTGAGCACGCTCGTCCTCCAATGCACATGCGGGACACTTTTGGGGAGCTTAAAAGTCACACTGAAGATCACATACAAGTCACATTTAATTAGAAATGTGAACGACCTCGCAAAAAAATCAGATTTCAGACTGTGTCATTAAAAGATCAGATACAGGTCGCACGGGCCACTTCAGGCTGCAGTCTGAACGTAGCCTAAGCCTAAAGGGTGTTAAACCAGATCTAAAGTACTTGAGTTGTAGTGGTGACGTGAATCCTGTGATTGCGCCCCCTGCTGGAGTCTTACCCCCGGTGCGGCCCTGGCCCAGGTGCACGGCGGGCTGCAGGCTCTCGGGGTGCTGCAGGTGCGGCAGGTGATGGAAGATGGAGGGAAGCTGGAGAACGCTCTTGGTACTGCTGACGTTCCACAGCTTCAGACGGGTCTCCTCTGAAACACACGAGCCCACAGTGAGTCCTCTGCTCCATCTGAACCTCCTCTGCTCCATCTACTACTACTACTACTACTACAACTACTACTACTACAAATACAACTACAACTACTACAACTTTCCTATGTTCCTAATCCAGAGTAACCCAGTGAGAAAACTACTGCTCCTACTATTAATTCTGCTAATACTATGACTAGTCCTGCAAATACTTCTACGGCTATTACTACAGCTTCAACCACAACTATTACAACAACTAGTAATAGTACTAGGACTAGTAGTAGTAGTAGTAGTAGTTAGTCACAGGTTTCACAGGATCATAAAAAAGTTGTAGTAGTTTTTGTTTTATTTGTAGAAGCTATAGTAGTAGCTGTATTTACTCCTGGCTAGGATCATGTATGTAGTATTTGTAGTAGTAGTAGTAGTAGTAGTAGTAGTAGTAGTAGTAGTAGTAGTAGTAGTAATAATAGTAGCTGAATTTGTTGTAGTAGAAGCGGTAGTAGCGGCTGGAGTAGTAATTGCAGGTGTACTCATAGTAGTAGCAGAAGAATGATAGTAGTAGGAGTAGAAACAAGAGCAGTAGTAGTAGCCCTAGTACTGTTAGTAGTTGTTGTAGTAGTAGTTGTAGTAGAAGCTGTAGTGATAGCCATAGTAGTATCTGCAGGACTAGCCACAGTAGTAGCAGAATTAATAGCAGTAGTAGTACCAGTAGTTTTCTCACTGGGCTACTCTACTACTACTACTACTACTACGACTAGTCCTGCAATTACTACTGCAGCTACTACTACAACTTCAGCTATTACTATTACAACTACTACTACTATACTACAAATGCTACATAATCGATCTTAGCCAGAAGTAAATGCAGCTACTACTATAGCTTCTACAAATAAAATTACAACTACTCCAACTTTTTTATGATTCTGTGAATCCTGTGACTACTATTACTACTATTACAGGTATTAAAGCTACTACAAATACAACTACAACTACTATAACTTTCTTATGATCCTAGCGCGGAGTAACCCAGTGAGAAAAAAAAAAAAAGCATGATGGCTACTATTACTGCTACTACTATGAATAGTTCTGACATTACTACTACAGCTTCTATTACAACTTTTGCTGCTACTACAACTACTACAGCTACTGGTACTACTACTACTGCTAGGAATACTACATACATGATCCTAGCCAGGAGTAAATACAGATACTACTAGTTTCAACAAATAAAACTACAACTACTACAACATTTTTATGATCCTGTGACTACTACTGCTTCTACTACTACTACTACTACGTCTACTACTACTACTACTGGTACTGCTTCTGCTACTACACTGACTAGTCCTGCAATTACTACTAGAGCTTCTACTACAACGTCGGCTACTACTACTACTACTACAACTACTTTTTTTATGATTCTGTGAAACCTGTGACAACTGCTACTACTACTGCTGCTTCTTCTACTACTCCTACTCCTACTACTCCTACTACTCCTACTACTACTACTACTACTACTCCTCATGCTGTGTACCTGAGAGGCTGGCCCAGGTCTTGTTGAGGTCTCGGAGGGCCTGTTTCTCTGCGATGGCCTTCTTGATCTCGTCCAGGACCAGGTTGAGTTCTTTGGACCTCCTGAGGTTCTCCTGCTCGGCCGAGTGCAGCCGGTCTCTGAGGGCCAAGAACTCCCTCTGGTACACATCCACCACATCTCCTGAAACACACGGAGACACGAATCACTACAAGAACTCCCTCTGGTACACATCCACCACATCTCCTGAAACACACGGAGACACGAATCACTACAAGAACTCCCTCTGGTACACATCCACCACATCTCCTGAAACACACAGAGACACGAATCACTACAAGAACTCCCTCTGGTACACATCCACCACATCTCCTGAAACACACGGAGACACGAATCACTACAAGAACTCCCTCTGGTACACATCCACCACATCTCCTGAAACGCACAGAGACACGAATCACTACAAGAACTCCCTCTGGTACACATCCACCACATCTCCTGAAACACACAGAGACACGAATCACTACAAGAACTCCCTCTGGTACACATCCACCACATCTCCTGAAACACACGGAGACACGAATCACTACAAGAACTCCCTCTGGTACACATCCACCACATCTCCTGAAACACACGGAGACACGAATCACTACAAGAACTCCCTCTGGTACACATCCACCACATCTCCTGAAACACACAGAGACACGAATCACTACAAGAACTCCCTCTGGTACACATCCACCACATCTCCTGAAACACACAGAGACACGAATCACTACAAGAACTCCCTCTGGTACACATCCACCACATCTCCTGAAACACACAGAGACACGAATCACTACAAGAACTCCCTCTGGTACACATCCACCACATCTCCTGAAACACACGGAGACACGAATCACTACAAGAACTCCCTCTGAATCCATGTATCATTCGTTCATTCGTTTTTCAATATAAAACCAAAAATAAGAAAACGAAAAAACAACAGTTTTCTTCGCTATTTGTCTCCAAAACCAAAATGAAAAAATGGATAATGATTCGCCCAGGACTAAACCAGGTCTAAACAACATGACACCTAACAGTAGGTTGACATAATTTAAGGTGATCTCATATAAAAAATAATTTCTCTATCAATAATATTTTTTAATATGGTGAAGGAAAGCTGATCTTGTTTCTGTCTTTAACAGACAAAACCTCTTATATTAATATATCGTGGTCTTTGTTTCTCTACAGTAAACAGTTGCTTATTCATGGAGACTTGGGCTCAGACAATTTGAAGACAACAAACAAGAATTTTCAGGATGTGGTTGCTACATTCATGTCGTTTAAAAAAACATGACAATATCAAGTAATCCAAAGTAATCAGATTACGTTACTCATTTTAAGTAATTTAATGGATTACGTTCCAAACTACATTTTGGGGTGTGTAATCTGTAATCTGTAGGGGATTACATTTTAAAAGTAACCTTCCCAACACTGGCTATAGGACATGGGGAACAAGAGAAAAGGATTTAAAATATGATTCATAGTAAACGTCTGCAAGCAAATGAGGATTATATTGATATTACATACTGAAAAAGATCGGTAAAATGACATAAACAAGGCCCGACATTTGGTCTCGCTAGATTTACATTTAATTTTATTATGATATAGAAGCTGATTTTTTTTTTCAATACATCACACTGCATGACGCGACTGACTAAAGGCTGGCGAGAACGTCCCCCGTCCCCCGAGCTGAAACTTTCAATCCAGGGAGACGCTTGAGCTGGTATTCAGTTTATCATTCTATGAAACATCAGAGTAAACTTATTATTATGTGCTCTAATACTTGATCTGATACAGCTTAAGATCATTATCAAACTTCAGGAAGGGTAATTCTTTTTAGTATCAATACCTGCTCAAATGAGGATCTAGTTTCGATATAGTTTTAGTATCGATTAGTCTCTGACTTTAAATACTTTTGGTAACTCTGGTCCTTATAGGCGAGACACTTCACCCACTTTGTCTGGTGTGACTGTGGTGTGACTGGGTGTAGGTGGCGGGAGATCAGTCTGGCCCAAAACAGCTGCGGCCACAACAGAAACTCACCACCACCACCAGGTTTGATTAAAGTGTCCGAGCTTTAGTCCAGCCCCTGATGTTTGGACCTGCCTGTGGTCACGTGTCCGGACCTGTAAATGTGTCCTGGACCGGGCCGTCTCTGTTTCCATGAGCCGAGTCTGTTTGGCTAATCTGTCCTGACACTTATGAGAGTCGGTATCTAAGTACAGGGGCCAAAACAGCTCCAGTGACTTCATATGGGCTTTCTATTAACTACCTAAGTGTTTATACTGACGGAGAACACACACACACACACACACACACACAGAGACACACAAGTTCAGGGTTCCCATTCTTTTTCACTGACAAAATTTCAAAACTTTTCCATGACTTTTTCCATGACCTAAAGTGAATTTTCCACGATTTTACGGCACCTACATGTGTAGAACTGATCAGACTTTTAGGGTAAATATGAAATGTTAACTCTTTCCATTCACCTTATGGTTTGGGATTAGAGTTTTTTAACATTCAAAATACTGTCAGTGCGTTTATTGTCGTCTCTTTTAAACAAAAAGTCCTGGTTTAGTTCTTGTTTAGTTGTGGTTTAGTCTTGGTTTTAGATTTGGTTTAATCCTGGTTAAGTGATGCTTCTTTAGTTCTTGGTTAATCCTGGATCAGTCACATTTAGTCACCTAAGTTAAACCTGGTTCTGTGGATCCTGTGAAGTCTTGGTTTAGTCCTAGTTTAGTGCATACGATCAGAAATAATCATAATCGCCTAATGAGAACGTAACAGAACACTGTAGTTGCGTGAAAGAGATACTAAAATTCCAGGATTTCCATGACCTTGGGAACACTGAATGTTGTGAGATTTACTTCTTCTTAACCTAATCTTCTCAGGTTTGTCCTGTTTTAAAGGGCTCATATTTCAGTGTTTTCTGATCTGATATAATCTTGTTTCCTCGTCACAAACAGACCTGGAGATGTGTTTTGTTTCATTCACACGTTTAACACACAAACCCTGCAGATTTAGGCTGAGACTAAAAACACTCTGGTCCACCTTGTAGAGCTGCTTGATAATGGAAAAAATCATCATCACGATTATTTTGGTCAATACCGAAATCACGATTATTTAAACGATTATTTTTTTAGTTACACGATGCATTTATACAGCATTTCTCTCAAAAAAAAACAACACTTTGTTATTGATAATTTACACAAAACTTTAAATTGAAAATAAATAAAGGCTACAAATATGCACCTTAGAGCAGTTTTGCGATCACTCCGTGGAAACCGTCTGACCTCGCAGCATTAGGATTCGTTTGCTTGACGGTAGACGGGTACTTTTTTTATTTAACCAATCGCTGCTATTTGGTTGTGATGTTTGTCATGCGCCGGAACGCTCAGTGGTGTCCAAGTAATTTTCGGCACAACAGTAAACAAAGCAGAGAGTGAACTTGTCTGTCAACGATCATTGTCTTTTCTGTGAGATGAACTTGCAATAAAAAATGCTAAATTTGTATTTGACAAAGGAAGTCCAAAGGAGGAGAGCGTATGCAGACTGATATCACAACTCAGGTTGGTTCAGGTTTCCGCTAATTGGTCGGTGCGCGGTTTACAACTTCCGAGGTTCTGGCAAACAGTCTAGTGTGTTCTAATTCCTGACTGGAGAGAAATTAAATTGAGCGGAGGCACTAGTTGGCACCAGCCAGGCTAATTTTGCGATGTATAAAACATAAAATAAATTAAATATACTGTAGGCGCCATATACTCTTCCTACCACTGTGCGGCACTGTGGTTCCCTTTGGACGGTTACCTCGCACTATTTAAAAGGGCTGATTCGTACTGTCTATTGACCGTGTCTTAAATGGAACGTATGGCAAATAAAGGACATTTTTAATTAAGTATTTGGTCTTCTTGATCAGGAACACGTGTCAGGAAAACTATTCACACTTTATCGAATCACAGCGGCTCAGGTACAGCACCACAACAGATACTATGAACATGAAATAAAAACAAAAATTATCCAAAATAAATGATATGGGCCCAGTCAAGAAGAAGTAAACAGCAAGGCCAAAAGTTCAAGTTAATGCATCTGATATAAAAATGTATTGAACAGATACATATGTACTCTAGTTTATCAAACTGTTGACCTTTTTTCTGTACCATTTTTGGTTCTAAAGTTACATACGTTTTAAACAGACCATGTATGAAACATGGAGCAAAAATTATTTCCCAAATTTCAAAGACCCAAAAATCATGTAAATAAATGGATGTATTTCATCATATCTTGTGTTATTCCATCTTTGAACTGTTGATGAAGGTACAGGATTTTTCCAAAAAAATGATAAAAATTTTCTTGGAAGGACTGACATATTTTATAGAAATAGTTTCCTTTCATTTTGAAGTAATATTAAAGTATTCAGAAGAAAAAAGCGACAAATTATGTAAAATCCTGCACCTCCTACTTGTTTGAACAATTTTCCCTCCGTTACTTTTCCCTCCGTTACCATGACCTTTCTTCATAAAAAATCTCATGACTCAAAAAGTAAGAGGTTTTTCAATCTAATCTTGTACCATATGGTAGAAAACTATAGTGAGAACCAAGAGTTATCACTGTTTGTATTTATTGCCCAAAAAGTGCTGCATATTTCATTCCCTCTGTTACCAACATGAGTTTAAAAATTTTTTGTCAACAACTTGAAAGAATATCACAGGTTTAACTTGACCCTGTTGGAGTGTAACTCTTTCCTACATTCTGATACTTTACTTATTTCAATAGTCCCTCTAGTTTCTGAATAAGAGACATTTGAATGTCAAAAATCTGCCCGTTTCCCTCCGTTACCACTTGACCGGACCCAAATATCCATCTTTTCTCCAATCTCTATATTTAAAAATAAAATAAAAACACTTATTTATATATATTTTTTTTAAATCCCCAAATTAACATTTCAACTTGATTATATGAGTTTGGAGATCATCATTTGACACAAATCGAAATTGCAATCAAAATTCAATTAATTGCACAGCCTGACCACCTTGTGATGTCATACAGGAATACACTGTGTTTTTAAATATACATACACACACCTTCACTAGAATAATTTGGATGATTTCAGACCTGGAATTGCGGATCCTTACTGAACCAAACGTAAAAGGAGCTGTTAATCTGAAAACCCCGGGATTGTTTTTGTGTCTTAAATCTCACGAGGGTCCATTTCGCGTGACTCAGGACCTTTAATCTGACTTTAGGCATGTTGAAATGTTCATATTTTAAGTGTAATCATAAATAATCTTGCACATTTACACTGCCGTACACTGAAATCTGATTGGTGGAGCTGTTTGCGGTGTTAATCTGGACAGGGTCATATTCATATCAGAGATTATAATCCAGCGCGCTCAGGTACAGACGGGCACTTCATCTGAAATCATACACAGATAATCCACACGGCAGTAATCCTGATGCTCCATTAGACAAGACCTAATCCCACACACTTACAGTCCTGGTGTAGTCCTGGTTTAGTCTTGATATAGTCTTGGTTTAGTCATGTTTTCATCCTCGTTTAGTCTGTTTTTGGTCCGTTTTAGGCCTGGTTCAGTTTGTTTTTAGTCCTTGTTTAGTCCATTTTTAGTCTTGGTTTAATCCGTTTTTAGTCCTGGTATAGTCTTGGTTTTGTCCTGGTTTAGTTTTGCTTTAGTCATGTTTTAGTCCTGGTTTAGTCCTATTCAAATCCTGGTTTAGTCCTGTTTCAGTCCTTCTTTAGTCTTGGTTTAGTCCTGGTTTAATTCTGGTTTAGTCCTTGTTTAGTCTTGCTTTAGTCTGTCTTCAGTCCCAGTCTAGTCCTGATTTAGTCTTGGTTCTAGTGCTAGTTTAGTGCCGGTTTAGTCCTGCTTCATTTCTGCTTTAGTCCTGGTTTAGTCCTGCTTTAGTCCTGGTTTAGTCCTGCTTTAGTCTTGGTTTAGTCTTGGTTTTGTAA
>NW_026571299.1:7197452-7229952 GCF_026225935.1 Boleophthalmus pectinirostris | reverse complement strand
AGTAGTATATAGATGTGTTGATATGATGTGTGTTCTCAGGTGTCTGTGGTCAGTCCTGTCCCAGACTAATGACATCATCAGATCCTGTTTCAGTCCGGATCATGTGACCGGCTCACGTCAATATCCCGGAACATAACTCACCCTCACGGCTCTGCTTTAGTCCTGGTTTAGTCCTGGTTTAGTCCTGGTTTAGTCCTGCTTTAGTCCTGCTTTAGTCCTGTTTAATAATGATTCAGTCCTGGTTTAGATTTGGTTTAGTCTTGTTTTAGTCTTGATTTAGTCTGGATTTGGTCCTGGTATAGTTCTGGTTTAGTCCTGGTTTAGTCCCAGTTTCAGTCCTAATTTAGTCCTGTTTTAGTCCTGATGTAGTCCTGGTTTTGTCCTGGTTTATCCTGTTTTAGTCACGTTAGTTTGGTCATGGTCGTGGTTTAGTCTTGTTTTCGTTCTGGTTTAGCCTTGATTTAGTCCTGGTTTAGTCCCAGTTTTGTCCTGGTTTAGTCCTGGGTTACTTCTAATTTAGTCCTGGTTCAGTCCTGGTTTAGTCCCAGTTACTTGTGGTTTAGTCTTTATTTAGTCCTTGTTTGCTTCTGGTTTAGTTCTAATTTAGTCTTGATTTAGTCCTGGTTTAGTCCCAGTTTAGTCCTGGTTTAGTCTTATTTTAGTTATGGTTTACTTCTGGTTTTAGTCCCAGCTAAGTCTTGATTTAGTGCTGGTTTAGTCCTGGTTTAGTCCTGGTTTTGTCTTGATTTAGTCCTGGTTTAGTCCCGGTTTGTTTCATTCTCAGTTTATGGACAGGACTCATGTGAGGCTCATTCTGCTTTCTGATTGGATAATCGTCATGACAACCAAAACACCAAATTATAACATAAACAACTTGGTGATCATGTTCATTTATTTGTAATCAAGACTAAATCAGCATTACAATTGTTCTCAGTAAAAGATATTTAATTTGTTTATATAAAATTTTACATGTTTCTCATACGCTTTGGTCAGTCCTGGTACGAGACCTGGTTTAGTCCTGATTTAGTTCTGGTTTAGTCCTGATTTAGTTCTGATTTAGTCCTGGTTTAGTCCTTTGTTTGTGGTTTTAACTTTATGACTGTTTGATGCAAATGTTCAGTGTCTGCGTCTGAGACAAACAAACCAACATTTGACTATTTAAATTAAAACCAGAACTCAACCAGGACTTAACCAGGACTCAGCCAGGACTCAGGTAGAACTCAGCCAGGACTCAGCCAGGACTCAGCCAGGACTCAGCCAGGACTCAATCAGGACTCAGCTAGAACTCAGCCAGGACTCAATCAGGACTCAGCTAGAACTCAGCCAGGACTCAATCAGGACTCAGCTAGAACTCAGCCAGGACTCAATCAGGACTCAGCTAGAACTCAGCCAGGACTCAGCCAGGACTCAATCAGGACTCAGCCAGGACTCAATCAGGACTCAATCAGGACTCAGCCAGGACTCAGCCAGGACTCAATCAGGACTCAATCAGGACTCAATCAGGACTCAGCTAGAACTCAGCCAGGACTCAATCAGGACTCAGCCAGGACTCAGCCAGGACTCAATCAGGACTCAGCCAGGACTCAATCAGGACTCAGCCAGGACTCAATCAGGACTCAGCTAGAACTCAGCCAGGACTCAGCTAGAACTCAGCCAGGACTCAATCAGGACTCAGCCAGGACTCAGCCAGGATTCAATCAGGACTCAGCCAGGACTCAATCAGGACTCAGCCAGGACTCAACCAGAACTCAGCCAAAACTCAGCCAGGACTCAGCCAGGACTAAATCAGGATTCAACCAGAACTCATCCAGGTCTACAGCTGGACTCAAACAAAACTCAACCAGAACTCAACCAGAACTCAACCAGAACTCAGCCAGGACTCAACCAGAACTCAACCAGAACTCAATCAGAACTCAATCAGAACTCAGTCAGGACTCAGTCAGGACTCAGCCAGGACTCAGCCAGAACTCAGCCAGGTCTACAGCTGGACTCAAACAAAACCCATCCAGAACTCAACCAGAACTAAACCAGAACTCAACCAAAACTAAACCAGAATCCAAACAGGACTCAACCAGGACTCATCCAGAACCCAACCAGGTCTACAGCTGGACTCAAACTAAACTAAACCAGGACAAAACTAGGACTTAATTAAATGGGACTAAACCAGGACTAAACCAGGACTAGACCAGGACTAGAACAAGCCTAGCGTGCAAAAACACAAGTATAATAAATGATTGTTTCTTGAGGAAATGGAGTTTGTTTTAAATGAAGTGTAAAAGTAACCGTTGATGATTCAGATCTCTGTAAACAGGAAGTGAACGTGCGTAAGCTAACGGCTCCTCGGGGGATTATGGGTAATGAAGTCCCCACAGCAGCAGGTGTTAGCTCCCGGGCTAACGACAGACTACAAGATAATTCTGACTTAACGAGAGAGAAGAAGAAAAGAGGGAACGGACTCAAACCATCAAAACAGAGTCACAAATCTAACGCCTAAACCAGGACTGAACCAGGACTGAACCAGGACTGAACCAGGACTGAACCAGGACTAAACCAGGACTGAACCAGGACTAAACCAGGACTGAACCAGGACTGAACCAGGACTAAACCAGGACTGAACCAGGACTAAACCAGGACTGAAACCAGGACTAAACCAGGACTAAACTAGGGACTGAACCAGGACTTAAACCAGGACTGAACCAGGACTAAACCAGGAAACCAGGACTAAACCAGGACTGAACCAGGACTAAACAGGACTGAACCAGGACTGAACCCAGGACTAAACCAGGACTGAACCAGGACTAAACCAGGACTAAACCAGGACTAAACCAGGACTAAACTAGGGCTGAACCAGGAGTGAACCAGAACTAAGGCAGACCTAAGACAGGACTTGGTTAGGACTAAACCAAGACTAAACCAGGACTAAAACAGGACAAACCAGGACCAAACCCGAGCTAAAACAGGACTAAAACAGAAATATGCAAGAACTAAACTAAAACTGAACCAGGACTAAGACTAAACCAGGACTAAACCAGCACTAAACCAGGATTAAACCAGGACTGAACCAGGACAAACAAGGACTAAGCCAGGACTAAACTAGGGCTGAACCAGAACTCAATCAGGACTGTACTAGGGCTGACCCAAGACTAAACCAGGACTAAACCAGGACAAAACGAGGCCTGAACTAGAGCTGAACCAGGACTAAACCAGGAATAAATCAGGATTAAGACAGGACTGAGCCAGGATTAAACTAAGACTAAACCAGGACTAAACTAGGACCAAACCAGGACCGAATCAGGACTAAACCAGGAATAAACCGGAAATAAACTAAGAATAAACCAGGACTAAACCAGGACTGAACCAGGACTAAACCAGGACTGAACCAGAACTAAGGCAGACCTAAGACAGGACTGAGTCAGGACTAAACCAAGACTAAACCAGGACTAAAACAGGACAAACCAGGACCAAACCTGAGCTAAAGCAGAACTAAAACAGGAATATGCCAGAACAAAACTAAACTTGAACCAGGACAAAACCAGCACTAAACTAAGACTAAACCAGGACTAAACTAGGGCTGAACCAGAACTAAACCAGACCTAAGATTGGACTAAACCCAAACTAAACCAGAACTAAACCAGGATTAAACCTGAGCTAAAACAGGACTAAGCCAGGACTAAACCAGGAATAAACCAGGACTAAACCAGACCTAAATTAGAACTAAACCAGGACTGAACCAGGACTAAGCCAAAATTTACCAAAACAAAACCAGGACAAAACACGAACTAATCCAAGACTAAAACAAGGGCTGGGAAACAGGGAAAAAGTAGATCTAAACATTAAAAATAATAATAATAAAATGTTTTCTTTTCCACCTTGTGATGTCATCAAGTGGTAATACAGGAGGTGCTCCATTGCATTTTTTTTAAACTCCATACACCTTCACTAGAATCATCTGGACAATTTCAGACCTGGAATTGTTGATCTCTACTGAACAAAAAGTAAAAGGAGCTCAACTTGTTCACTTGAAAACGACCACTGCATGACATCACGAGGTGGAACAGAGCGTTTTATTAATGGCAGACTCATCGTGTTGCATTTCGCTGACGTAAAACATTTCAAAAAAACATAAACGAGCTCGTGTTTGTGGTGTATGTGGAGGTAGAAGAAACATTTCCTGTAAGTGCAAATGTGTGCGTGCGTTATCTCTGGGACAGGAAGCACTATGGCCGACGCACTTATATGGGCATTACGCACGTATATGGACATAGGCTTATCACAGGAACAGGAAGCAGCTCGAACTGGAGATCACAGATACAAACGGCCTCAGTACAGAGTGTGAATATGTAAAAGGACTAAACCAGGACTAAACCAGGACTGAACCAGGACTGAACCAGGACTGAACCAGGACTAAACCAGGACTGAACCAGGACTAAACCAGGACTGAACCAGGACTGAACCAGGACTAAACCAGGACTGAACCAGGACTGAACAAGGAATAAACCAGGACTAAACCAGGACTAAACCAGGACTGAACCAGGACTGAACCAGGACTGAACCAGGACTGAACCAGGACTGAACCAGGACAAACCAGGACTGAACCAGGACTAAACCAGGACTAAACCAGGACTGAACCAGGACTAAACCAGGACTGAACCAGGACTGAACCAGGACTAAACCAGGACTAAACCAGGACTAAACCAGGACTGAACCAGGACTAAACCAGGACTAAACCAGGACTGAAACCAGGACTAAACCAGGACTGAACCAGGACTGAACCAGGACTAAACCAGGACTGAACCAGGACTGAACCAGGACTGAACCAGGACTGAACCAGGACTAAACCAGGACTAAACCAGGACTGAACCAGGACTAAAACCAGGACTGAACCAGGACTAAACCAGGACTAAACCAGGACTGAACCAGGACTAAAACCAGGACTGAACCAGGACTGAACCAGGACTGAACCAGGATTAAACCAGGACTAAACCAGGACTGAACCAGGACTGAACCAGGACTAAACCAGGACTAAACCAAGGACTAAACCAGGACTAAACCAGGACTAAACCAGGACTGAACCAGGACTGAACCAGGACTGAACCAGGACTGAAACCAGGACTAAACCAGGACTGAACCAGGACCAAACCAGACTGAACAGGACTAAACCAGGACTGAAACCAGGACTAAACCAGGACTAAACCAGGACTGAACCAGGACTGAACCAGGACTAAACCAGGACTGAACAAGGACTAAACCAGGACTAAACCAGGACTGAACCAGGACTGAACCAGGACTAAAACAGGTCTTGACTCTGAATAATCTCTGAGTCTGTCAAATTACAAGGAGAGATTCATGACATTTCACCCGACCTGTATTGATACTGTAGGGTTTCCTCTCTCCTCTTTCTCTCTTCTCCCTCCTCCTCTCTCTCCTCCTCTCCTTCCTCTCTCTCCTCCTCTCCTCTCTCTCTCCTCTCTCCTCCTCCCTCTCCTCCTCCCTCTCCTCCTCCCTCTCCTCTCCTCTCTCCTCCCTCCTCACCCTCTTACTCATCCCTCTCTCCTTCCCCTCTCCTCCCTCTCTTTCTCTCACTCTCTCTCCCTCCTCTCCTCCTCTCTCCTCTCCTCTCTCCCTCTCTCTCTCTCTCTCTCCTCCTTCTCTTCCTCCTCTCCTCCTCCTCTCCCTCTCCTCCTCCCTCCCTCCTCCTCCTCCTCTCCCTCCCTCCTCCCTCTCCTCCTCCTCCCTCCCTCCTCCCCCTCTCCTCTCCTCTCTTTCTCACTCTTCTCTCCTCCTCCTCCCTCTCTCTCCTCCCTCCTCCTCTTCTCCTCCTTCTCCTCCTCTCCTCCTCCTCCTCCTCCTCCTCCTCTCCTCCTCCCCCTCCTCCTCTCCTCCTCCTCCTCCCTCCTCCCCTCTCCTCCTCCCCTCTCCTCCTCTCCTCCTCTCCTCCCCTCCCTCCTCTCTCCTTCTCCTCCTCCCTCCTCCCTCTCTCCTCTCTCTCCTCTCTCTCTCTCCCTCTCTCCTTTCTCTCTCCCTCTCCCTCCTCCTCTCTCCTTCTCTCTCTCTCCTCTCCTCCTCTCCTCTCCTCTCCCTCCTCCCTCTCCTCCTCCCTCTCTTTCTCGCTCTCCTCCTCTCCTCTCCTCCTCCTCCTCTCTCCTCCTCCTCCTCTCCTCCTCTCCTCTCCTCTCTCCTCCTCCCTCTCCCTCCTCCTCCTCCTCCTCCCTCCCTCTCTCTCTCTCTCCTCTCCCTCCTCTCCTCTCCCTCCTCTCTCTCTCCTCTCCCTCCTCTCTCCTCCTCCTCTCCTCTCTCCTCTCTCTCCTCTCTCCTCCTCTCTCCTCCTCTCTCCCTCCTCCCTCTCTCCTCCCTCTCCTCCTCTCCCTCTCCTCTCTCTCTCCTCCCTCCCCCTCTCCGTCCCTCTCTTCTTTCATAAACATGTGTGAGAGCCTCTCACACTGCTCGTCTGTTCCTGAGGGTTTCACACACAGAGCTCTTCTGTGTGCACAGACTTGAACCTGCTGTGGCAGAGTGGTTAGCCCGTCCCTCCTCTCAGCGTGAGGAGGTTGTGGGTTTGATTCCCGATCTTCTGTAAATAAAACTAAAGCTCCAGTGTTACGCAAAACTGACTCTTGTGACATTTAAACCGTGTCGTAATCGTCTTTCCTCATCAAAAACAGACCTGGAGTTTTTGTGTTTTGTTTCATTCACGTGTTTGAGTAACTTTTTATTATTAGTCTGTTTACATCTACAAAATGCTCTGCTCCACCTTGTGATGTCATGGAGTGGTAGTTTTCAAGTCAACAGCTCATTTTTCCTCATCAAAACACAACTCCAGGTCTGTTTGTGATAAAGAAACAACATTGGAGCATAGAAATAAAATAAAATAATTGTTGTAGTAGCAATAGTAGTAGTAGTAGTAACAGTAGTAATAGTAGTAGTAGTAGTAGTAGTAGTAGTAGTAGTAGTAGTAGTAGTAGCAGTAGTAGTAGTAGTAGTAGTAGTAACAGTAGTAGTAGTAGTAGTAGTAGTACAGTAGTAGAAGTAGTAGTAGTAAGTAGTAGTAGTAGTAGTAGTAGTAGTAGTAGTAGTAGTAGTAGTAGTAGTAGTAGTAGTAGTAGTAGTAGTAGTAGTAGTAACAGTAGTAGTAGTAGTAGTAGTAGTAGTAGTAGTAGTAGTAGTAGTAGTAGTAGTAGTAGTAGTAGTAGTAGTAGTAACAGTAGTAGTAGTAGTAGTAGTAGTAGTAGTAGTAGTAGTAGTAGTAGTAGTAGTAGTAGTAGTAGTAGTAACAGTAGTAGTAGTAGTAGTAGTAGCAGTAGTAGTAGTAGTAGTAGTAGTAGTAGTAGTAGTAGTAGTAGTAGTAGTAGTAGTAGTAGTAACAGTAGTAGTAGTAGTAGTAACAGTAGTAGTAGTAGTAGTAGTAGTAGTAGTAGTAGTAGTAGTAGTAGTAGTAGTAGTAACGTAGTAGTAGTAGTAGTAGTAGTAGTAGTAGTAGTAGTAGTAGTAGTAGTAGTAGTAGTAGTAGTAGTAGTAGTAGTAGCAGTAGTAACAGTAGTAGTAGTAGTAGTAGTAGTAGTAGTAGTAGTAGTAGTAGTAGTAGTAGTAGTAACGTAGTAGTAGTAGTAGTAGTAGTAGTAGTAGTAGTAGTAGTAGTAGTAGTACAGTAGTAGTAGTAGTAGTAGTAGTAACAGTAGTAGTAGTAGTAGTAGTAGTAGTAGTAGTAGTAGTAGTAGTAACAGTAGTAGTAGTAGTAGTAGTAGTACAGTAGTAGTAGTAGTAGTAGTAACAGTAGTAGTAGTAGTAGTAGTAACAGTAGTAGTAACAGTAGTAGTAGTAGTAGTAGTAGTAGTAGTAGTAGTAGTAGTAGTAGTAGTAGTAACAGTAGTAGTAGTAGTAGTAGTAGTAGTAGTAGTAGTAGTAGTAGTAGTAGTAGTAGTAGTAGTAGTAGTAGTAGTAGTAGTAGTAGTAGTAGTAGTAGTAGTAGTAGTAGTAGTAGTAGTAGTAGTAGTAGTAGTAGCAGTAGTAGTAGTAGTAGTAGTAGTAACAGTAGTAGTAGTAGTAGTAGTAGTAAGCAGTAGTAGTAGTAGTAGTAGTAGCAGTAGTAGTAGTAGTAGTAGTAGTAGTAGTAGTAGCAGTAGTAGTAGTAGTAGTAGTAGTAGTAGTAGTAGTAGTAGTAGTAGTAGTAGTAGTAGTAGTAGCAGTAGTAGTAGTAGTAGTAGTAGTAGTAGTAGTAGTAGTAGTAGTAGCAGTAGTAGTAGTAGTAGTAGTAGTAGTAGTAGTAGTAGTAACAGTAGTAGTAGTAGTAATAGTAGTGGTGTCTGATTTTTTGGGGGGGAGCCTCAGCCAAAATGATAAATATAAATTATATATTTGTGTATTATATACGGGCTTTATAATATTATAAAAAATATTTATGAAACAGAATAAAATAAAATTCAAATCAATGAAATGAAATGTGACGTGTGTCGCGCTCGAGACTCACTCAGTCTATAAAACGCAGGAGTCTGAATTATTAATGTGTCTGAAGAGCTCGTCCTGAGAGCACTTTACAACCACGCTCCTCAACTGGTTATGGCCCAACGACACAACACGGTCCTGCTTCGGTCTGGATTTAGGCTCGATCCAGGATTAAGTTAGTCCAAGTTTAGATCTGTCCTGGTTCTGGTTTAGTTTGGGTTTGACACTGGAGTAGAACTTTATCCTGGTTTTAGGCCTGTCATAATAACACGTTTTGAAGTGTGTTAGTACTGGTTCAGTCCTGGTTTAGTTTTGGTTTAGTCCTGGTTTAGTCCTGGTTTAGTCCTAGTTCAGTCCTGATTTAGTTCTGGTTCAGTCCTGCTTTAGTCCTGGTTCAGTCCTGGTTTAGTCCTAGTTTAGACTTGGTTTAGACTTGGTTTAGTCTTGGTTCTGTCCTGGTTTTGTCCTGGTTTTGTCCTGGTTTTGTCCTGGTTCAGTCCTGGTTCAGTCCTGGTTTAGTCCTGGTTTAGTCCTGCTTTAGTCCTGGTTCAGTCCTGGTTTAGTCCTTGGTTCAGTCCTGGTTTAGTCCTGGTTCAGTCCAGTCCTGGTTCAGTCCTGGTTCAGTCCTGGTTCAGACCTGGTTTCAGTCCTGGTTCAGTCCTGGTTCAGTCCTGGTTCAGTCCTGGTTTTCAGTCCTGGTTTAGTCCTGGTTCAGTCCTGGTTCAGTCTGGTTCAGTCCTGGTTCAGTCCTGGTTTAGACTTGGTTTAGACTTGGTTTAGACTCCTGGTTTAGTCCTGGTTAGTCCTGGGTCCTGGTTCAGTCCTGGTTCAGTCCTGGTTCAGACTTGGTTTAGACTTGGTTTAGACTTGGTTTAGACTTGGTATAGTCCTGGTTTAGTCCTGGTTTAGTCCTGGTTTAGTCCTGGTTCAGTCCTGTTATGGGATCAGAATGTTAATGTTCACTTGAGACCGGCTCATTCTTAAACATAAGGACTCTCAGGGGAAGGATCTGATTGGCCGACTGATAAGCATCTCCCGTTTCCACGCCAACGCGCCGCAGAGCTGTCCGTCAAGAGGCGGTTCCCACGGAGACAAAGACCCAAAACGAGAGAGAGGGAGGCGGCCATCTTTGAAAGGGCACAAGGGTCTGGGGAAGAGCACGGACTAATCTCTGTCTGAAGAACTGAAGAATACAACAGCCAACGCAGTACTGGATTAGAAGTAGTAGTACTAGCAACATAGTAGCAGTAGTAGTAGTAGTAGTAGTAGTAGTAGTAGTAGTAGTAGACAGTAGTAGTAGTAGTAGTAGTAGTAGTAGTAGTAGTAGTAGTAGTAGTAGTAGTCGCAGTAGTAGTAGTAGCAGTCGCAGTAGTAGTAGTAGTAGTAGTAGTAGTAGTAGTAGTAGCATTAATAGTAGTAGTAGTACTATCAGTCAAAAGCAGTTGCAGTTGCAGTAGTAGTAGTAATAGTACTAGTAGTAGTAATAGTACTAGTAGTAGTAGTAGCAGCAGTAGTGGTAGTCACAGTAGTAATATTTGTAGTATTTTTAGTAGTAGTATTATTTGTAGTATTTTTAGTAGTATTTGTAATATATGTAGTATTTTTAGTAGTAGTAGTAGTAGTATTAGTAGTATTTTAGTAGTAGTAGTAGTATTTTAGTAGTAGTAGTAGTAGTAGTGTAGTATTTGTAGTAGATGTAGTATTTGTAGTATTTGTAGTATATGTAGTATTTGTAGTATTTGTAGAGTTTTAGTAGTAGTAGTAGTATTTGCAGTATTTGTAGTAGTAGTAGTATTTGTAGTATATGTAGTATTGTAGTATTTAGTAGTAGTAGTTTGTAGTAGTATTTGTAGTATTTTGTAGTATTTAGTAGTAGTAGTATTTGTAGTATTTGTAGTATTTGTAGTATTTGTAGTGTTTTAGTAGTATTAGTAGTATTTGTAGTATTGTAGTAGTAGTAGTAGTATTTGTAGTAGTAGTAGTATTTGTAGTATTTGTAGTAGTGTAGTAGTAGTAGTATTTGTAGTATTTGTAGTATTTAGTAGTAGTAGTAGTAGTATTTGTAGTATTTGTAGTAGTATTTGTAGTATTTGTAGTAGTGGTAGTAGTAGTATTTGTAGTATTTGTAGTAGTAGTATTTGTAGTATTTGTAGTATTTGTAGTATTTGTAGTAGTATTTGTAGTATTTGTAGTATTTGTGTAGTAGTAGTAGTAGTATTTGTAGTATTTGTAGTATTTGTAGTATTTGTAGTATTATAGAGGCTGAGCTGTTCCCACGGTCAAAAGGTCTGAGTGGCGGCCATCTTTGAGAGGGCAGTGTGCCACAGAGCTTTGTGTTTGGGCACAGAGCAGAACCAAGACTAAGACCAGGACTATAACCGGTCTGAGGGGGATTTAGTGACAGAGTCTGGACTGACAAAGACCCTCTGAGACCGGACCAGGACTTCAGATCAGACTGACAGGTGCACAAGAGACAAGCTCCAATGAACAAGGACAAAGTGTGCAGGTTCAGTCAGGGCCAAGCCAGGTGAAGCAGGACCAAAGCAGGACTAAAGCAGGACTAAAGCAGGACTAAAGCAGGTCTAAAGCAGGACTAAAGCAGGACTAAAGCAGGACCAAAGCAGGACTAAAGCAGGAGCAGGTAAAGCAGGACTAAAGCAGGTTTATAGCAGGACCAAAGCAGGACTAAACCAGGTCTAAAGTGGGACTAAAGCAGGTTTATAGCAGGACCAAAGCAGGACTAAACCAGGTCTGAAGCAGGACTAAACCAGGCAGGTCTAAAGCAGGACCAAAGCAGGACTAAAGCAGGTCTAAACCAGGTCTGGAACAGGATTAAACCAGGTCTAAAGTGGGACTAAAGCAGGTCTAAAGCAGGACTGAACCAGGACTAAACCAGGTCTGAAGCAGGACTAAATCAGGTCTGGAACAGGATTAAATCAGGTCTAAAGCAGGACTAAACCAGGTCTAAAGTGGGACTAAACCAGGTCTGAAGCAGGACTAAACCAGGTCTAAAGCAGGACTAAACCAGGTCTGAAGCAGGACTAAACAAGGTCTGAAGCAGGACTAAACCAGGTCTAAAGCAGGACTTAACCAGGGCTAAACCAGGTCTAAAGCAGGACTAAACCAGGTCTGAAGCAGGACTAAACCAGGACAAAAGCAGGATTAAACCAGGTCTAAACCAGGTCTAAAGCAGGACTAAACCAGGTCTAAAGGAGGATTAAACCAGAATGCAGGACTAAGCCAGGTTTGGAGTAGGACTAAACCAGTTAAATCAGGTTTCGCTCTAATCCACGACTAAACAAGAACTAAACCAGGTCTAGATCTGGATTTCAGCATCATTTTGAGAGAATGAATGAATCTTTCTGTATGTTTCAGTTCAAAGTGTGGGCAGAAAGCGGGCAGCATGGACCCATACTGAGACCATCTGCCACAGAGGAACTACAGACCTGGTTTAGTCCTGGTCCAGACCTGGTTTTGTTCAGTCCTGCTTTAGACTGGGCTTAGTCCTGGTCCAGACCTGGTTTAATGCTGCCGTTTGATTTAGAGACAAAAAAGCGAAAAAAACAAAAACAAAAAAACAGCAGGATCATCTAGAGAGGGTTAATATAAACATTTTAGGTCCAAAACATGGTCTAAAACAGGTCCAAACCAGGTCTAAACCAGGACCAAAACAGGACTAAAGGAGGTCTGCACCAGGACTAAACCAAACACAAGCCAATAACCAGGACCAAGTCTAAACTAGGACCAGACCAGGAGTTAAGAAGATTTAACCCGGATTAAAACTGTTCTGAACAAGCGTTGAAGCAGGTCTAAGGTGACCAAACGTCCGTTTTTCCCCGGACATGTCCATTTTTTGCGTCCTGTCCTGGGCGTCCGGGTTTTTTGTTTTTTTTTAAGTGATGTAAATGTCCAGGTTTTCATGATCTTTCATTGGGGCCATTAAACTGAGCATTTATAGATTCATTATTCTTTTCTCTCCACACCCGGTGATGGTAAACTACACTGTAGCCACAGTTGCCCTGGGGCAGACTGACGGAAGCGAGGCTGCCATGCCAATCAGCACCATCAGTCCCTCCGACCACCACCATCACTCACACACACACCACTTTTATACTAGGCAATGTGGGTGAAGTGTCTTGCCTAAGGACACAACAACAGTTTTTGTGACTGACGCCCCACTGTGGCTCATGGGAAACAGGGGCAGATTTTTTACATTCAAATGTCTCTTATTCAGAAACTAGAGGGACTATTGAAATAAGTAAAGTATCAGAATGTAGGAAAGAGTTACACTCCAACAGGGTCAAGTTAAACCTGTGATATTCTTTCAAGCTGTTGACAAAACATTTAAAAACTCATGTTGGTAACGGAGGGAATGAAATATGCAGCACTTTTTGGGCAATAAATCCAAACAGTGATAACTCTTGGTTCTCACTTACATATCCTTAACAAACTGGTTTGAATATTTGCTTCATATAGTTTTCTACCATATGGTACAAGATTAGGTTGAAAAACCTCTTACTTTTTGAGTCATGAGATTTTTTTATGAAGAAAGGTCATGGTAACGGAGGGAAAAGTAACGGAGGGAAAATTGTGTAAACAAGTAGAAGGTGCATGATTTTACATAAATTGTCATTTTTTTTCTTCCAAATACTTTAATATTACTTCAAAATGAAAGGAAACTATTTCTATAAAATATGTCAGTCCTTCCAAGAAAATTTTTTTCATTTTAAATACATTAAAAAAAATCATGTACCTTCTTTAACAGTTCAAAGATGGAATAACACAAGATATGATGAAATACATCCATTTATTTACATGATTTTCAGGTCTTTGAAATTTGGGAAATAATTTTTGTTCCATGTTTCATACATGGTCTGTTTAAAACGTATGTAACTTTAGAACCAAAAATGGTACAGAAAAAAGGTCAACAGTTTCATAAACTAGAGTACATATGTATCTGTTCAATACATTTTTATATCAGATGCATTAACTTGAATTTTTGGCCTTGTTGTTTACTTCTGCTTGACTGGGCCCATAGGCTTTCTCCCAGTGTCTCCCAGTGTCTCCCAGTGTCTCCCAGTGTCTCCCAGTGTCAGCACTAACCAACCTGCTGAGCCTCTGAGATGTGACAGGATCAGGTTTTGTGGAGCTGGTGTGACTATGGTGAGTTTAGTTTCTGTGAGACTTGAACAAAGCTGCATTAAACACATTATAATGTCAAACGGGCTGATGTGGCTCTAGAGTGTTTATGGTTTATATGTTGTAAAGTTGAGTTTATTTATGCAGATTAGAAACAGTAATAAAGATGATACGTTTAATATAAAAACATTAATGATTAATTGACAATGTTAATGATTAATCGAAAATTATTAACGAAAATAGATCGTTAATTCTCCCGACGAGCGATTAAGAAGATTTCATCGAATGCCCGTCCCTAATATTTACATCTATGTCTGTGACACCGACACAAACACGGAGGACGAGCTGAGGATAAACCCGAGCTCTGTGTGACCCAGAGGAACCCCAGGGTCAAAGGTCACACATGACACGAGGTCACATGACGCTCCTGACCCTCCCCTCACCCCTCAGGACGTTTACAGCACATTATTATTATTATTATCATTATTTTTTATTATTATTATTCTTACTTATATCTTGAAATCACTCTGAGGCGTGTTTAAAGTTTAGTCCAACTCGATTTCAACACTGAAATTGGCAAATCTAAAACAAACTCCTGTGAGATTCATTTTGATTTCTGATTAAACAACAGAAAACCAAAACAGCAGCCAGAGCCAGATTCATTTTGAACATGTGGATTGCGCCTCAGGATATGGAAAAGTCATGTTTATGGAATCTAAAATTATTATTATTTTTTCCGCAATTAAATGTTACTAAGTGAAATAAATTACAACCGACCTCACGTGACTTTGAAAACATCCAGCTCCTCGTCTTAATAATTAAAAATGTTACATAAATATAATATGTTCCTTGCATTAAAAGATAGATTTTGTTTTGTTTTTTTTCTCCCACACGTCGCTGCTCGTGGCTCCTGCAGTTTATTTATTTATTAAGAAATGTTTGTTTGACAACAAAGTCGCCCACAGAGTCCTGCCCCCGGACCCAGAGTCCTGACCCCGGACCCAGAGTCCTGCCCCGGACCCAGAGTCCTGCCCCGGACCCAGAGTCCTGACCCAAGGGACCCAGAGTCCTGACCCCGGACCCAGAGTCCTCAGCCCTAAACCAGGTCTGGGACAGGACTAAACCAAGTCTGGGAGGTCTGGACAGGACTAAAGGTCTGGGGGACAGGTCTAAACAGGTCTGGGACAGGACTAAACCAGGTCTGGGACAGGACTAAACCAAGTCTGGGACAGGACTAAACCAGGTCTTGAACAGGTCTGGGACAGGACTAAACCAGGTCTGGGACAGGACTAAACCAGGTCTGGAACAGGACTAAACCAGGTCTGGGACAGGACTAAACCAGGTCTGGGACAGGACTAAACCAGGTCTGGGACAGGTAAACCAGGGGACAGGACTAAACCAGGTCTGGGACAGGACTAAACCAGGTCTGGGACAGGTCTGGGACAGGACTAAACCAGGTCTGGGACAGGACTAAACCAGGTCTGGGACAGGACTAAACCAGGTCTGGGACAGGACTAAACCAGGTCTGGGACAGGACTAAACCAGGTCTGGACAGGACTAAACCAGGTCTGGGACAGGACTAAACCAGGTCTGGGACAGGACTAAACCAGGTCTTGACAGGCTAAACAGGTCTGGGACAGGACTAAACCAGGTCTGGGACAGGTCTGGGACAGGACTAAACCAGGTCTGGGGGAAACCAGGTCTGGGACAGGACTAAACCAGGTCTGGGACAGGACTAAACCAGGTCTGGGACAGGACTAAACCAGGTCTGGGACAGGACTAAACCAGGTCTGGGACAGGGACTAAACCAGGTCTGGAACAACCCTAACTGTGCCCAAGTCTCGAAGGCCTCCGTTTGGGGCACAAGTGTTTGTACAAAAGAATGGATGAAATTGGAGCTCTGGGAGTCGCCTCAGTTCTGGTCTTTGGGCTTAGGTTTAGTCCTGGTCCTGGTCTGGTCTCAGTCCTGGTCTTTGGTCCCGGAGCTGTTGAATATTTAACAGAGTCTGCTCCAGTGTCTCTGAGAGAAACTCGATCACACTCAAGACTCCGACAGGCTTTGTCCCACACTTAGAGACAAACTCAACTGTAGACCTGGTTTAGTTCTGGTTTAGTCTAGGTTTGGTTCTGGGTTGGACCTGGTTTAGTCCCAGACCAGACCCAGACCCAGAGTCCCAGAGGCTGATGTCAAGAACAGCTGAAGGATTAAGACACTTTTGTTTTCAAGTATTTCCAGATCAGATTACACCTAATAGACTGAACCAGAACTAAACCAGGACTAAACCAGGACTAAACCAGGACTGAACCAGGACTGAACCAGGACTAAACCAGGACTGAACAGACTAAACCAGACTAAACCAACCAGGACTGAACCAGGACTAAACCAGGACTACTAAACCAGGACTAAACCAGGACTAAACCAGGACTAAACAGGACTGAACCAGGACTAAACCAGGACTAAACCAGGACTAACCAGAACTACAACCAGGACTGAACCAGGACTAAACCAGGACTAAACCAGGACTGAACCAGGACTAAACCAGGACTAAACCAGGACTAAACCAGGACTAAACCAGGACTAAACCAGGACTGAACCAGACTAAACCAGGACTGAACCAGGACTAAACCAGGACTAAACCAGGACTTAAACCAGGACTAAACCAGGACTAAACCAGGACTGACTAAACCAAGGACTAAACCAGGACTAAACCAGGACTAACCAGGACTGAAACCAGGACTGAACCAGGACTAAACCAGGACTAAACCAGGACTAAACCAGGACTAAACCAGGACTGAACCAGGACTGAACCAGGACTGAACCAGGACTAAACCAGGACTAAACCAGGACTAAACCAGACTAAACCAGGGACTGAACCAGACTGAACCAGGACTGAACCAGACTGAACCAGGACAAACCAGGACTAAACCAGGACTAAACCAGACTAAACCAAACTAAACCAGGACTAAACCAGGACTAAACCAGAACCAGGACTGAACCAGGACTAAACCAGGACTAAACCAGGACTAAAACTGAACCAGTACTAAACCATGACTAAACCAGGACTGAACCAGGACTAAACCAGGACTAAACCAGGACTGAACCAGGACTGAACCAGGACTAAACCAGGACTAAACCAGGACTAAACCACAATTAAACCAGGATTTAACCAGGACTAAAACCAGGATTAAACCAGAATTACACCAGGACTAATCCAGGTCTAAACCTCATCCAGTTTCTCAGGTGTAAGTGAGTATTTCGTTGGTGCAGGTCTGGACTTGTTCTCTTGTTTGAGTCGTGACAGATACAATTGTTTTCTTCCTCTAAGACCTGCTCAGACCTGCCAAAACATGGTCTAAACCAGGTCTAAAACAGGTCCAAAACATGGTCTAAACCAGGTCTAAAACAGGTCCAAAACACCGTCTAAACCAGGTCTAAAACAGGTAAACATGGTCTAAACCAGGTCTAAAACAGGTCCAAAACATGGTCTAAAACAGGTCTAAAACAAAAACAGGTCCAAAACACCGTCTAAACCAGGTCTAAAACAGGTCAAAACATGGTCTAAACATGGTCTAAAACAGGTCCAAAACATGGTCTAAAACAGGTCCAAAACACCGTCTAAACCAGGTCTAAAACAGGTTCAAAACATGGTCTAAACAGGTCTAAACAGGTTCAAAACATGGTCTAAACAGGTCTAAAAGGTCTAAACAGGTCTAAAACAGGTTCAAAACACGGTCTAAACCAGGTCTAAAACAGGTCTAAAACAGGTTCAAAAAACTAAATCAGGTCTAAAACAGGTCCAAAACACGGTCTAAACCAGGTCTAAAACAGGTTCAAAACACGGTCTAAACAGGTTCAAAACACGGTCTAAATCAGGTCTAAAACAGGTTCAAAACATGGTCTAAACAGGTCTAAAACAGGTCTATAACATGGTCTACACCAAGTTCAAAACAGGACTAAAGCAAGTCTAAATCAAGTCCAAAACATGGTCTAAACTGGATCCAAAACAAGACTAAAGCAGGTCTAAAACATTGTCTAAAACAGGTCCAAACCAGGACTGAAGCAGGTCTACATCAGGACTAAACCAAACACAAGGCAAAATAACCAGAATCAGGTCTAAAAACAACTAGGACCAAACCAGGATTTAAGAAGATTTAACCCAGGATTAAAACTGTAATGAACAAACACTGAAGCAGATCTGAACCAGACTAAACCAGGACTAAACCAGGTTCAATCCAGGTTTAAAGCAGGTCTAAACCAGAAATAAAACAATTCTCAGCCTGGTCTGAAACAGGACTAAACCAAAACTGGATCTAAACCAGGTCAAAATGAGGACATAACCAAATCTAAACAAATCAGGACTACAGCAGATATGTCAAACCAGGACTAAATCAGGACTAAACCAGGTCCAAACCAGGTCATAAGGACAAGGAAAGACCTGCTTAGACCTGCTTAACCTAGTTTAGCCCTGGTTTCTGATTAACTCAAGTTTAGACCCAGGAGACCATCAAAGCTAGTCCTGGACTGGTCTTGTTTACACTGAATTAAATCCTAATTTTTTCCTGGTTTTGTAGTCCTGGTTTAGAACTGGTCTAATCCTAATTTTACCCAAGACCTGAATAGACCGGGTCCTAATTTCTTTTTGGTTTAGACCTGATTGTCTCCTGGAAGTGTCCTGGTTTGGTTCGGGTTTCGTCCTGGTTTAGTCCCCATTTAGTCCTGTTTTATTCCAGGTTTAGTCCTAGTTTAGTCCTGGTTTAGTCCTGGTTAAATCCTGGTTAAGTCCTGGTTTCATGCTGGTCTAGACCTGGTTTAGACCTTAGTTTAGTCCTAGTTTAGTCCTAGTTTAGTCCTGGTTTCCTGTTTAGTTAGTTACCTTGTTTAGTCCTGGTTTAGTCCCAGTGTAGTCTTAGTTTAGTCCTGGTTTAGTCCTGGTTTAGTCCTGGTTTTAGTCCTAGTTTTAGTTCCTGGTTTAGTCCTGGTTTAGTCTTGGTTTAGTTCTGGTGTAGTCCTGGTTTAGTTTAGTCCTGGTTTAGTTTAGTCCTGGTTAGTCCTGGTTTAGTCCTAGTTTAGTTAGTCCTAGTTTAGTTTATCCTGGTTTAGTCCTGGTTTAGTCCTGCTTTAGCCCTGGTGTTTAGTCCTGGTTTAGTTCTGGTTTAGTCCTAGTCCTGGTTTAGTCCTGGTTTTAGTCCTGGTTTAGTCCTGGTTTAGTTCCTGGTTTAGTCCTGGTTTAGTTCCTGGTTTAGTCCTGGTTAGCTGGTTTAGTCCTGGTTTAGTCCTGGTTTAGTCCTAGTTAGTTAGTCCTGGTTTAGTTCTGGTTTAGTCCTGGTTTAGTCCTGGTGTAGTCCTGGTTTACCTGGTTTGGTTTAGTCCTGGTTAGTCCTGGTTTAGTCCTGGTTTAGTTTAGTTCTGGTTTAGTTCTGGTTTAGTCCTGGTTTAGTCCCTAGTTTTAGTCCTAGTTTAGTCCTGGTTTAGTCCTGGTGTAGTCCTGGTTTAGTTCTGGTTTAGTCCTGGTTTTTAGTTTCTGGTGTAGTCCTGGTTTAGTCTGTAGTCCTGGTTAGTCCTGGTTTAGTCCTGGTTTAGTTTTAGTCTGGTTTAGTTCTGGTTTTAGTCCTGGTTTAGTCCTGGTTTAGTCCTGGTTTAGTCCTGGTTTAGTTCTGGTTTAGTCCTTAGTCCTTTAGTCTGGTTTAGTCCTGGTTTAGTCCTGGTTTAGTCCTGGTTTTAGTGTTAGTCCTGGTTAGTCCTGGTGTTAGTCTGGTTTAGTTCTGTTTAGTCCTGGTTTAGTCCTGGTTTAGTCCTGGTTTAGTCCTGTTTGTCCTGTTTAGTCTGGTCCTGTCCTGTTTAGTCCTGGTCCTGGTTTAGATCTTATTTACAGTTTTCTTAACCTTTGACTAAATCAGGACTAAAACAAACGTGACCCGTGACCCGAGCCCACAACAAAATTAATATTTGACTGAAGTCCAGGAAACAGTCGAGTCCGTGTGTGATTAACCCCGGATCTGGGCCGGTCCTGTTTGAACGGACTCGGACTTTGCACCGTTCGTCCTCCTCTTACCTCCGACTTCACTCTGCGTTTGAATATGTAAACATGTAAACAAAGACACACGCACGTGGAAAAGGTGCAGTCCGGACAGCGGGACTAAACCAGGACAAAACCAGGACTAAACCAGGACTAAACCAGGACTAAACCAGGACTAAACCAGGACTAAACCAGGACAAAACCAGGACTAAACCAGGACAAAAACCAGGACCCAAAAACCAGGACTAAACCAGGACAAAACCAGGACTAAACCAGGATTAAATCAGGACTAAACCAGGACAAAACCAGGACAAAACCAGGACTAAACCAGGACAAAACCAGGACTAAACCAGGACAAAACCAGGACTAAACCAGGACAAAACCAGGACAAAACCAGGACTAAACCAGGACAAAACCAGGACAAAACCAGGACTAAACCAGGACAAAACCAGGACTAAACCAGGACTAAACCAGGACTAAACCAGGACAAAACCAGGACAAAACCAGGACTAAACCAGGGACTAAACAGGACTAAACCAGGACTAAACCAGGACAAACCAGGACTAAACCAGGATTAAACCAGGAACTAAACCAGGACTAAACCAGGACAAAACCAGGACTAAACCAGGACTAAAACCAGGACAAAACCAGGACTAAACCAGGACCAAAACCAGGACAAACCAGGACTAAACCAGGACTAAACCAGGACTAAACCAGGACTAAACCAGGACTAAACCAGGACTAAAAACTCAGGACTAAACCAGGATAAACCAGGACTAAACCAGGACTAAACCAGGACAAAACCAGGACTTAAACCAGGACAAAACCAGGACTAAACCAGGACTAAACCAGGACTAACCAGGACTAAACAGGACTAAACCAGGACTAAACCAGGACTAAACCAGGACAAAAACTTAAACCAGGACTAAACCAGGATTAAATCAGGACTAAAACCAGGACAAAACAGGACTAAACCAAAGACTAAACCAGGACTAAACCAGGACTAAATCAGGACTAAACCAGGGGACTAAAACCAGGACAAAACCAGGACTAAACCAGGACCAAACTAACACGACTAAAACAGGATAAACCAGGACTAAACCACGACAAACCAGGACTACATCAAGACTACAACTGGACTAAACCAGGATAAAACCAGAACTAAACCAGGACTACATCAGGACTAAAGCAGGACTAAACCAAGACCAAACTAACACGACTAAAACAGAATAAACCAGGACTACATCAGGATTAAAACAGGACTAAACCACAACCAAACTAACACGACTAAACCAGGACAAAACCAGGACTACATCAGGACTAAAGCAGGACTAAACCACGACCAAACTAAAATAATTAAAATAGGATAAACCAGGACCAAATCACAACTAAACCATGTCAAAAACCAAGTCTAAACTGGGTCTAAACCAGGTCTAAACCAGGCTTAAACCAAGCCAAACCAGGACTGTGGTATTTCTGACAAACCAGGACTAAACCAAGTAAAAAACACAAGTCTAAATCAAGACCAAAACATGGTCTAAACCAGATCCAAACCAGGACTAAACAGGACCAAACAAATAGGACTAAATTAGGATAAACTAGAGTCAAATTATGACTGAAGTAGGTCCAAAACATGGTCTAAGCCAGGTCTAAAACAAGTCCAAAACACGGTCTAAACCAGGTCTAAAACAAGTCCAAAACACGGTCTAAACTGTATCCAAAACAGGACTAAAGCAGGTCCAAAACATGGTCTAAACCAGGTGCAAACCAGGACCAAACTAACAGGATTAAAACAGGATAAACCAGGGTCAAATTAGGACTAAAATAGGACAACTGTTTTCTTCCTCTGAGACCTGCTCAGACCTGCCAAAACCTCACTAAAGCAGGTCCAAAACATGGACTAAATCAGGACTAAACCAGGACCAAATTAGAACTAAATCAGGTCTTAATCATAAGAACTGAACAAAGACTAAACCAAGACAAAAAAACAGTCTAACCACAGTCTAAACTAGGTCTAAACCAGGCCTAAACCAGGTCTAAAGCAGGTCTAAACCAGGTCTAAGCCAGGTCTAAACCAGGCCAAACCAGGACTGCAGTACAGCTGACAAACCAGGACTAAACCAAGTCAAAAACCCAGCCTAAACCAGGACAAACCAGGTCTAAAGCAGGTCTAAAGCAGGACTAAACTCAGTCCTAACATGGTCTAGCCCTAAACCAGGTCTAATCTGAAGCAGGTCTAAAGCAGGTTTAAACTTAATCTAAACCAGGACTAAACTCAGTCTAAACTAGGTCTAAACCAGGCTGGACCAGAACTGTGGTATAGCTGACAAACCAGGACTAAACCAAGTCTAAAACCCAGTATAAACCAGAACAAACTGGGTCTAAACCAGTCAAAAATCGGGTCTAAAGCAGGTCTAAACCTAGTATAAACCAGGACTAAACCAGGACTGTGGTATAGCTGAAAAACCAGGACTAAACCAAGTCAAAAACCCAGTCTAAACCAGGAAAAACCGGGTCTAAAGACAGTCTAAACCAGGTCTAAACCAGGTCTGAAGCAGGTCTAAACCAGGACTAACCCAAGTCAAAAACCCAGTCTAAACCAGGACAAACCGGGTCTAAAAATGGTCTAAATCAGGTCTAAACACGGTCTAAACCAGGCCAAACCAGGACTGTAGTATAGTTGACAAACCAGGGCTAAACCAAGTCAAACATCAAGTCTAAACCAGGACAAACACAGGTCTAAACCAGGTCTAAACATTGTCTAAACCAGGCCAAACCAGAACTGTGGTATAGCTGACAAACCACTACTAACCCAGGTCAAAAACCCAGTCTAAATCAGGACAAACCGGGTCTAAAAATGGTCTAAATCAGATCTAAACACGGTCTAAACCAGGCCAAACCAGGACTGTAGTATAGTTGACAAACCAGGACTAAACCAAGTCAAAAACCCAGTCTAAACCAGGACAAACACGGTCTAAACCAGGACAAACACGGTCTAAACCAGGTCTAAACACGGTCTAAACCAGGCCAAACCAGAACTGTGGTATAGCTGACAAACCAGGACTAAACCAAGTCAAACACCAAGTCAAAACCAGGTCTAAACCAGGTCTTTGTAGGACTGTTGGACCAGGTGTAGGTCTGGACCAGTGGACGCCAAATTTCAGCCGTAAACATATAATTAGTCGGACACTCAAATCCAGACTAAACAAACTTAAACAGACACAGACAAAATCTACAATCTGATGTTCCGGAAACTTAACCCAGACCGGACCAGGATCAAACCAGAACAGGACCAAACCCAGTCTACATGAAGACCAAACGAGCACAAATGTCAAATAAAATAAAAAGTATAATATAATATAAGTACGTTTTACAGTTGGTACTTTTTATTTTTACTTCACGACATTTGAGAGCGAATATCTGAACTTTTTACTCCACTACATTTTTTTTTATTTTTGTGTGAGTCGCAGAAAAGACTGAGGGTTTATTTTTAACACGTTCGTAATCTGAGCAAACGAAAATATACAAATAAAAATAGCTTGGAAAAAAATGATCTTCTCGAGTCTGTTGTTTCTTTTGACCGGAATTCAACACAAATATTTTGTCATTTGAAGCTTCATGAGATCTCAAAATCCCTGCGAAAAAACCTGACTTTTACTGAAAACTGAGGACTATCCGAGAACTAAACCAGGTCTAAAACAAGACTCCGTCAAACCCAATCCTCCTCAGTCGGGTATTCATATTTTTAAGTCTGCGTTAATTTACTCAGGACATAAATATAATCTATAGAAACATGTTACACTACGATAAAGTTGGTTTGAACCTGGTTTAGTCCGGCCTGGTTTAGACCTGGTTGTGGTTCACACCTGGTTTAGCCCTGGTTTCTAATTAGACCAGGTTAGGACCCAGGAGATCAAGGTCCTGGGCTGGGCTTGTTTACATCTGGTTTAGTCCCAGTCCCAGTTTAGCTCGAGTTTCGTCCTAATTCTGTCGTGGTTTAATTCAGGTTTAGTCCTAGTTTAGTCCTAATTTTGTCTTGGTTTAGTCCTTGTTTTGTCCTGGTTTAACTCGGGTTTAGTCCTGGCTTAGTCCTAATTTTGTTCCGGTTTAGCTTCAGTTTAGTCCTGGTTTAGTCCCCAACATGGTTTAGAATCTGTTTAATCCATCATAGTCCTGGTTCTGATGTGGTCTAATACTAATTTTGTCCTGGTTTAGACCAGGTTAGACCAGGTTTTGTTACAGTTTGTTAAATACATGGTAATTCTTGACTTGTTTACATCTGGTTTAGTCCTGGTTTAGTCCCCTGTGTGTCTTAAATATTTTAATTCCATAGTAGTCCAAATGTCACCCTAGTTTAGCTCTGGGTTTAGACCTGTGTTAGACCTGGTTTAGTCCCCTGCAGGGTTTAAACTTTGTTAATTCCACAGTAGTCCTGGTTTAGATCTTGTTCACTGTTTTGTCCAAATTTTGTCCTAGTTTAGCTCTGGGTTAGACCTGGTTTAGACCAGGGTTAGACCTGGTTTAGTCCAGGGTTAGACCTGGTTTAGTCCCCTGCATAATTTAAACTGTGTTAATTCCACAGTAGTCCTGGTATTGTTTAGTGTTTCGTCCAAATTTCATCCTGGTTTAGTCCCTGAGTTAGACCTGGGTTAGACCTGATTTAGAGCTGGTTTAGTCCTGGTTTAGTCCCCTGCAGGGTTTAAAGTTCGTTAGTTTCATAGTAGTCTTGCTTCAGATGTTGTTTGTTCAGTCAAAATTTCATCCTGGTTTAGTCCTGGGTTAGACTTGGTTTAGACTTGGTTTAGTCCCCTTTATGGTTTAAAATTTGTTAAATCCATAGTAGTCTTGATTCAGATGTTGTTTGTTCAGTTAAAATTTCGTCCTGGTTTAAACCTGGTTTAGTCCTGGTTTAGTCCCAGTTTAGTTCTGGGTTAGACCTGCTTTAGTCTCGGGTTAGACCTGGTTTAGTCCTGGTTTAGACCTGGTTTAGTCCCCTTCATGCTTTAAAATTCAGTAATTCCATAGTAGTCTGGGTTTAGACACAGTTTGTTCAGTCAAAATTTCGTTCTGGGTTAGTCCCGGTTTAGTCCTGGTTTAGTCCTGAGTTAGACCTGGTTTAGTCCCGGGTTAGACCTGGTTTAGTCCCCATTCCTACCCGGGGTTAGGTCCCGTTACTCCGCTGTCTCCGGAGTCTCCGAGACCCCGCGTCAAAACAAACCTCCTCGCTGCGCTTCTCATCTGTCGCGCTCCACACTTCAACCCCAAACCGAACCGAACCGAGCCAAACCAAACCAAACCGCGCCAATCTCCAAAAAAAAAAAAAAAAAAGCCCACAACACCCGCCGGCCTCACGTGCTCCAGCATCTCAGTCACGGCGGTGCACGGCGGCGGTGGCACGGCGGCGGGAGCAAGGCACCGCACGCAGCCCCGTGCACCGGGGGGGGGAGCTCCGCAGTGCACTGACGCCGGGCTGAGGGCGATGCTCCCCGGCCACAGGGTGCAGGGGTGAGCCGGCGTGGAGCGTGCGTCCCCCCCAGCGCGGCGTGTGTGTGTGTGTGTGTTGTGCGTGTGTGTGTGTGTTACCTCTGGATCCGCTGAACGCCGTGTACCAGGACAGCGACACCAGCGCGCACAGGCCGAAGAGGAGCAGCGTGAGGAAGGACGCATTTCGGAGCCTCATCTCCTCCGCGCAATCCTCATCGTTTAAAACAGCGAGCGGAGCGACGAGGAGACGAGGAGGCGAGGAAGCGAGGAAAGCAGAGGAGGAGGAGGAGGAGGAGGAGGAGGAGGAGGGAGAGGCAGGTAGAGAGTGAAAACAGCAGAGGAAGAGGAGGGGCGCTGCCGTGAGGTCCCCCGCCGAACTGCGCTAAAAATAACCCGCGTTCGGAGGCTTGGAGCGCGGGGAGAGGGGAGTGAGAGGGGCGGGAGGGAGGGGACGGTGCTGCCGGGTAAACAACGAGTAAATTTGTACAGTGTGGGGATAAGGAAAATACCACCTGTGGCCGCTAGATGGAGTCGTGAGCCGCGACGTGACAGGACAGAGAAAAGTACAACAACAATCACACAAAAGATGTCCTGGACTGTTTTTTTTGTTTTTTTGTTTTTTTTTTTTTGCTGTTGTTTTTTTTTTACACCTGGTTTATTCTTAATTTTGTCCTGGTTTAGCTCGGGTTTAGTTCTAATTTCGTCCTGGTTTATCACGAGTTTAGTCCTGGTTTAGTCCTAATTTCGTCCTGGTTTAGCTCAAATTTAGTCCTGGTTTAGCACGAGTTTAGTCTTGGTTTACGTAACGTTTAGTCCTGATTTAGTCCTAATTCCGTCCTGGTTTAGCTCAGGTTTAGTCCTGGTTTAGTCCTAATTTTGTCCTGGTTTAGCTCAGGTTTAGTCCTGGTTTAGTCCTAATTTTGTCCTGGTTTAGCTCAGGTTTAGTCCTGGTTTAGTCCTAATTTCATCCTGGTGTCCAGTGCTGAAAGTTGTCGTACATGAGCTGTATTTACGGTGCTGCCGGGTAAACAACGAGTAAATTTGTACAGTGTAAGAATAAGGAAATACCACCTGTGGCCGCTAGATGGAGTCGTGAGCCGCGACATGACAACGTAACCCCACACGTGACGGAGACTAAAGTTTGGGGGCAGAGATCTCCAACATTTTTTCTCTTTTTGAGCTCCTTTATTCTTATTCTTTTTTATTTATTTATTTATTTGTATTATATATTATATATTAATGAACATTTAAAATATAAAATATGTATTTAAAATATATGTACAGGTTGATGTAAAATCATCTACAGGACGGAGGAAAATACAACAACAATCACACAAAAAATGTCCTGGACTGGTTTTGTTTACCTGGTTTAGTCGTAATTTAGTCCTGGTTTAGCTCGGGTTTAGTCTGGTTTATTCCTGGTTTAGCTCAGGTTTGTCCTGATTTCTTATTTTGTCCTGGTTTATCTTGAGTTTAGTCCTGGTTTAGCTTGATTTTTAGTCCTGGTTTATTCCTAATTTCGTCCTGGTTTAGCTCGGGTTTAGTCCTGGTTTAGTCCTAATTTTGTCCTGGTTTAATTCTAGTTAAATCCTGGTTTAGCTCAGGTTTTGTCCTGGTTTAGTCCTAATTCCATCCTGATTTAGCTCAAGTTTAGTCCTGGTTTAGCTCGGGTTTAGTCCTAATTTTAGCCCTGTTTTTTTCCTAGTTTATTCTTGGTTTAGTCCTAATTTTGGTTTAGTCTGGTTTAGTCCTGGTTTAGCTCGGGTTTAGTCCTGGTTTTAGCTCGGGTTTAGTCCTGGTTTAGCTCGGGTTAGTCCTGGTTTATTCCTGGTTTAGCTCAGGTTTAGTCCTGATTATTCTTAATTTTGTCCTGGTTTATCTTGAGTTTAGTCCTGGTTTTAGCTTGATTTTAGTCCTGGTTTATTCCTAATTTCGTCCTGGTTTAGCTCGGGTTTAGTCCTGGTTTAGTCCTAATTTTGTCCTGGTTTAATTCTAGTTAAATCCTGGTTTAGCTCAGGTTTTGTCCTGGTTTAGTCCTAATTCCATCCTGATTTAGCTCAAGTTTAGTCCTGGTTTAGCTCGGGTTTAGTCCTGATTTAGTCCTAATTTAGTCCTGTTTTTTTCCTAGATTATTCTTGGTTTAGTCCTAATTTTGTCCTGGTTTAGTCCTCATTTAGTCCTGGTTTAGCTCAGGTTTCGTCCTGGTTTCTGTTTTGTCTGGTTTAGCTCAGGTTTAGTCCTGGTTTAGCTCAGGTTTAGTCCTGGTTTAGCTCAGGTTTAGTCCTGGTTTAGCTCAGGTTTAGTCCTGGTTTAGCTCAGGTTTAGTCCTGGTTTAGTCCTAATTTTGTCCTGGTTTAGCTCAGGTTTAGTCCTGGTTTAGCTCAGGTTTAGTCCTGGTTTAGCTCGGGTTTAGTCCTGGTTTAGTCCTATTTCGTCCTGGTTTAGCTCAGGTTTAGTCCTGGTTTAGCTCAGGTTTAGTCCTGGTTTAGTCCTAATTTCGTCCTGGTTTAGCTCAGGTTTAGTCCTGGTTTAGCTCGGTTTAGTCCTGGTTTAGTCCTAATTTTGTCCTGGTTTAGCTCAGGTTTAGTCCTGGTTTAGCTCGGGTTTAGTCCTGGTTTAGCTCAGGTTTAGTCCTGGTTTAGCTCGGGTTTAGTCCTGGTTTAGTCCTCATTCGTCCTGGTTTAGCTCAGGTTTAGTCCTGGTTTAGCTCAGGTTTAGTCCTGGTTTAGCTCAGGTTTAGTCCTGGTTTAGCTCGGGTTTAGTCCTGGTTTAGTCCTCATTCGTCCTGGTGTCCAGTGCTGAAAGTTCTCGTATCTGAGCCGCTCTGTTTTTCATATTTGACCTTCTCGATAAGAAAAGGAGAGTTTGTCCAAAAGCACTTTTCTGAAACGACACAGAGCAGTCGCCTCTAGACCTGAATTTATTTTCAGGAGGAGTTGGAGCAAGATCATTAAAAACTTTATATACCAAAATTAAATCTGCATATTTGATTGTGTCGTTCCAATTTAGACTTTAAAATAACTTTACAAAAATACCAAATAAGAAAGAGGACGAGGCTTTGAGTACAGTCAGACGTCAATAAAACCTAAACCACTGTCCATTTATTAGTGCTTAAAGTTAAACATTAAACATTTACAGTGGTATTGGGCAGGTAATTAATCCAATTTTTGCGTCACTACATTCGAGAGCAGATATCTGAACTTTGTACTTTTTATTATTATTATTGTGTGAGACTCGCAGAAAAGACTCAGGGTTTATTTTTAACACATTCGTTATTTGAGAAAAGTAAAATATACAAATGAAAATCGCTTGGAAACCAGTTCTAAACCAGGATTAAACAAGGACTAAACAAGGACTAAACAAGGTCTAAACCAGGACTAAACAAGGACTAAACAAGGACTAAACCAGGTCTAAACAAGGACTAAACAAGGACTAAACAAGGACTAAACCAGGTCTAAACCAGGATAAAACACGGACTAAACCAGGTCTAAACTAAACGGACTAAAACCAGGTTCTAAACCAGGTCTAAACCAAGACTAAATGAGGGCTAAATCAGGTCTAAACCAGGACTAAAACCAGTTCTAAACCAGGTCTAAACCAGGACATATTTATGACTAAACCAGGACTAAACGAGGTCTAAACAGGGACTAAACCAGGTCTAAACCAGGACTAAACCAGGTCTAAACCAGGACTAAACCAGGTCTAAACCAGGACTAAACCAGGACTAAACCAGGACTAAACCAGGTCTAAACCAGGTCTAAACCAGATCTAAACCAGGACACAATTATGACTAAACCAGGTCTAAACTCAAACTAAACCAGAACAATTAGGACTAAACCAGGACTAAACCAGGTCTAAACCAGGTCTAACTCAGGACTCTAAACCAGGACTAAACCAGGTCTAAACACTGACTAAACCAGGTCTAAAACCAAGTCTAAAACCAGGACTAAACCAGGTCTAAACCAGATCTAAACCAGGACATAATTATGACTAAACCAGGTCTAAACTCAAACTAAACCAGGACAATTAGGACTAAACCAGGACTAAACCACAAAGAAAGTAAAACAAAACAAGATCTAAAGTTCCTACCTTGGATTTGACATATGTCAAGTGTCTGTGTGAGTTTCATGTGTCAGCAGAAGCAGAACTCGTGACCTGTGCATCGTACCACAACTACACTTACACTTACACTTACACTTACACTTACACTTACACTTACACTTACACTTACACTTACACTTACACTTACACTTACACTTAACTTACACTTACACTTACACTTACACTTACACTTACACTTACACTTAAACTTACACTTACACTTACACTTACACTTACACTTACACTTACACTTACACTTACACTTACACTTACACTTACACTTACACTTACACTTACACTTACACTTACACTTACACTTACACACTTACACTTACACTTACACTTACACTTACACTTACACTTACACTTACACTTACACACTTACACTTACACTTACACTTACACTTACACTTACACTTACACTTACACTTACACACTTACACTTACACTTACACTTACACTTACACTTACACTTACACTTACACACTTACACTTACACTTACACTTACACTTACACTTACACTTACACTTACACTTAAAACTTACACTTACACTTACTTACACTTACACTTACACTTACACTTACACTTACACTTAAACTTACACTTACACTTACACTTACACTTACACTTACACTTACACTTACACTTACACACTTACACTTACACTTACACTTACACTTACACTTACACTTACACTTACACTTACACTTACACTTACACTTACACTTACACTTACACTTACACTTACACTTACACTTACACTTACACTTACACTTACACTTACACTTACACTTACACTTACACTTACACTTACACTTACACTTACACTTACACTTACACTTACACTTACACTTACACTTACACTTACACTTAAACTTAAACTTACACTTACACTTACACTTACACTTACACTTACACTTACACTTACACTTACACTTACACTTACACTTACACTTACACTTACACTTACACTTACACTTACTTACACTTACACTTACACTTACTTAAACTTACACTTACACTTACACTTACACTTACACTTACACTTACACTTACACTTACACTTACACTTACACTTACACTTAAACTTACACTTACACTTACACTTACACTTACACTTACACTTACACTTACACTTACACTTACACTTACACTTACACTTACACTTACACTTACACTTACACTTACACTTACACTTACACTTACACTTACACTTACACTTACACTTACACTTACACTTACACTTACACTTACACTTACACTTACACTTACACTTACACTTACACTTACACTTACACTTACACTTACACTTACACTTACACTTACACTTACACTTACACTTACACACTTACACTTACACTTACACTTACACTTACACTTACACTTACACTTACACTTACACTTACACTTACACTTACACTTACACTTACACTTAACACTTACACTTACACTACACTTACACTTAACACTTACACTTACACTTACACTTACACTTACACTTACACTTACACTTACACTTACACTTACACTTACACTTACACTTACACTTACACTTACACTTACACTTACACTTAACTTACACTTAACACTTAACACTTAACACTTACACTTACACTTACACTTACACTTACACTTACACTTACACTTACACTTACACTTACACTTACACTTACACTTACACTTACACTTACACTTACACTTACACTTACACTTACACTTACACTTACACTTAAACTTACACTTACACTTACACTTACACTTACACTTAAACTTACACTTACACTTACACTTACACTTACACTTACACTTACACTTACACTTACACTTAAACTTAAACTTACACTTACACTTACACTTACACTTACACTTACACTTACACTTACTTACACTTACACTTACACTTACACTTAAACTTACACTTACACTTACACTTACACTTAACACTTACACTTACACTTACACTTACAACTTACTTACACTACACTTACACTTACACTTACACTTACACTTACACTTAAACTTACACTTACACTTACACTTACACTTACACTTACACTTACACTTACACTTAACTTACACTTAAACTTACACTTAACACTTACACTTACACTTACACTTACACTTACACTTACACTTAACACTTACACTTACACTTACACTTACACTTACACTTACACTTACACTTACACTTACACTTACACTTACACTTACACTTACACTTACACTTACACTTAACACTTACATACTTACACTTACTTAACTTACACTTACTTACACTTAACACTTACACTTACACTTACTTACACTTACCTTACACTTAACTTACACTTAAACTTACACTTACACTTACACTTACACTTACACTTAAACTTTATTGATCCACAAGGGAAACAATATAATCACAATACAATATAAAAACAAAGACTGAAAGAGTTTAGGCTGAAGTAAAAGATATTTATAATGTCAAACCCAATTAAACAATGACAGAATTCCAAAAAAGGCAAACCCCTAAACTAAACCAGGTCTAAACCAGGACTAAACCAGGACTAAACCAGGTCTAAACAGGACTAAACCAGGACTAAACCAGGACTAAAACCAGGACTAAACCAGGTCTAAACCAGGTCTAAACCAGGTCTAAACCAGGTCTAAACGAGGACTAAACCAGGACTAAACCAGGTCTAAACCAGGTCTAAACCAGGACTAAACCAGGACTAAACCAGGTCTAAACCAGGACTAAACCAGGACTAAAACAGGACTAAACCAGGTCTAAACCAGGACATATTTATGACTAAACCAGGACTAAACCAGGTCTAAACAGGGACTAAACCAGGTCTAAACCAAGACTAAATGAGGGCTAAATCAGGGCTAAACCAGGAATAAACCAGGTCTAAACCAGGACTAAACCAGTTCTAAACCAGGATTAACCAGGACATATTTATGACTAAACCAGGACTAAACGAGGTCTAAACAGGGACTTAAAACAGGTCTAACCAAGACTAAATGAGGACTAAACCCTAAATGAGGACTAAACCAGGTCTAAACCAGGACTAAACCAGGTCTAAACCAGATCTAAACCAGGACTAAACCAGGACATAATTATGACTAAACCAGGTCTAAACTCAAACTAAACCAGGACAATTAGGACTAAACCAGGACTAAACCAGATCTAAACCAAGTCTCAACCAGGATTAAACCAGGACTAAACCAGGACTAAATGAGGTCTAAACCAGGTCTAAACGAGGAATAAACCGGGACATCATTATGACTAAACCAGGACTAAACCAGGACATAAATTATGTCTAAACCAGGTCTAAAATG
>NW_026571299.1:7087452-7184952 GCF_026225935.1 Boleophthalmus pectinirostris | reverse complement strand
TCTTCGTTCCTACTCTCACCTATGGTCATGAGCTCTGGGTAATGACCGAAAGGACGAGATCACAGATACAAGCGCTCGAAATGAGTTTCCTCCGCAGGGTGGCTGGGCGCTCCCTTAGAGATAGGGTGAGGAGCTCAGTCACACGGGAGGAGCTCGGAGTAGAGCCGCTGCTCCTCCACGTCGAGAGGAGCCAGCTGAGGAGGCTCGGGCATCTGTTCCGGATGCCTCCTGGGCGTCTCCCTCGGGAGGTGTTCCGGGCATGTCCCACCGGGAGGAGGCCCCGGGGAAGACCCAGGACACACTGGAGGGACTATGTCTCTGGACTGGCCTGGGAACACCTCGGGGTTCCCCTGGAGGAGCTGGAGGACATGTCTGGGGTGAAGGAAGTCTGGGAGTCCCTGCTTAGACTGCTGCCCCCGCGACCCGACCCCGGATAAGCGGACGAAAATGGATGGATGGATAAGCCAGACAAATCAAGTCAGACACATAAACAACCTCCTCTCCAGAAACAGAGTCATTTGTCTTCTCCACAAAAAATATATTTCATTTTCAAATAACCAATAGAACATTTGTCCTTCAGATTTTAAAACTAATCATGGTTCTTCTGCTGAATAATTTCATACAGTTCAGTTAAGATGTGTGAAAAATCACCCAGGTAGAATTGAATTTCTCCTTTGCCAGATAAGTTCAGATCTTAAATCCTCATACACAGAAAACATGAAATGAAATCCATCATCCACCGCATAAACCACACAGAAGAGAAACTGTCTGGGACTCTGTTGAAGCGCCTCACTTCCTCCTCTAGGGGGCAGCAGCTCCTGCTCTGAGCAAAGAACATAGGGTCCACTGTCTTTTTTTTTACATTATGTTTAATATAGGACTCAGTAAAGCAGGAATCTCCAACCTTTTGTGTCCAGTGAGCTACTTTTACAAAATGAAAATGCCAGAGAGTGACTCATTTTAGCGGTTGCAAAAACTTGATATAAGAGGACAAACCTTAGATGTACAGTTAGACGCCTCTAAAACATTAAATCATTGACAATTTATTAATCCACAAAGTTCAAAATAACACATGGTAATTAATCAAATTTGAGTTATTTAGTACAATACGTATAACTCAGAAATCCCTTGGCGAGCTACTTTGAAAGGGATGGAAAACTACTGGTAGCTCCAGAGCTACAAGCTGGAAACTTCTGCAGTAAAGAAACTATCTTTAAACTGTACATCGTTTCCTAGTTTTGACTTTGACTTTGACATTTCTAATTTCCACTGCTCTGTACAGGTGTCAAATAAGTCTGAGTTTCTGTGGATGCGCTGGTGGCTCCAGCATCCTTCTATGATTTGCTGTGGTCTCAAAATATAAATAAGAATAATATAATTTGAATAATAATTTAAATGTTATTGTAATGAACTTCAGTCTCACAGTTTGGAAACACGGCCAATGTGGAATATTTCAGGCAAAGTACTTTCAGCTCCATCACAACCATGTGCTGTACCCTCCATCTGAAAAGTTACACAGTAATAATCCCTGGGACATTAAGTCTGTTTCCATGACAACAGAGTTCTTGTGGTTACAGATGGTGTTTTTGCAGGAAAATGTGATGATTTGGGTTTACCCCCTGTTCAGCCCTGGTTTAACCGGTCCAGTCCTGTAGGTCCAGTCCTGTTTGAGTCATTAGGTCATTAGGACATTGGGAAACTGTGAAAAGAGCGTGTAACATTGTTCATTCTCAACTCATAATCTGAGGGACTATTTTCAGTTACAGTTTTCTGTGTTTTAATTTAACATACGCAGTGTTGGGAAGGTGACTTTTAAAATATATTCCCCTACAGATTACAGATTACACACACCAAAATTGCTTAAAGTGAGTAACGCAATCTGAATACTTTGGATTACTTGATATTGTCCTGCTTTTTAACTACATGAATGTAACAGCCACATCCTGAAAATTCTTGTTTGTTTTCTTCAAATTGTCTGTTGAGCCCAAGTCTCCATGAACAGACTTTTGTTTTACTGTAGAGAAGCAAAGACGAGGAAATCACTAGGACAAAAGATGTTTTGTCTGTTAAAAGAAAATAAAAAGTCCAGTCTGTCCTTAACCAGATTAAAAATATTATTGATAGAGAAATGATTTTTATATGAGATCACTGCTGCCTTCAATTATGTCCACACTACTGTTAAGTTTCATATTGTTTAGACCTGTTTTAGTCCTGGTTTTAGTCCTAGTTTAGTCCTGGTTTAATACTGATTCAGTCCTGGTTTAGACCTGGTTTTAGTCCTAGTTTAGTTCTGGTTTAGTCCTGGTTTTAGTCCTAGATTAGTCCTGGTTTAGTCCTGGTTTTAGTCCTGGTTTAGTCCTGGTTTTAGTTCTGGTTTAGTCCTGCTTTTAGTCCTGGTGTTAGTTCTGGTTTAGTCCTGGTTTAGTCCTAGTTTCGTCCTGGTTTATTCCAGGTTTAGTCCTGGTTTTAGTTCTGGTTTAGTCCTTCTTTTAGTCCTGGTGTTAGTTCTGGTTTAGTCCTGGTTTTAGTCCTAGATTAGTCCTGGTTTAGTCCAGGTTTAGTCCTGGTTTTAGTTCTGGTTTAGTCCTTCTTTTAGTCCTGGTGTTAGTTCTGGTTTAGTCCTGGTTTTAGTCCTAGATTAGTCCTGGTTTAGTCCTGGTTTTAGTCCTAGTTTCGTCCTGGTTTAGTCCAGGTTTAGTCCTGGTTTAGTCCTGGTGTTAGTTCTGGTTTAGTCCTGGTTTAGTCCTAGTTTAGTCCTGGTTTTGTCCTGGTTTAGTCCTGGTTTAGTCCTGGTTTTAGTTCTAGTTAAGTCCTGGTTTAGTCTTGGTTTTAGTCCTGGATTTACTCCTGGTTTAGTCCTAGTTTAGTCCTGGTTTAGTCCTGGTTTAGTCCTGGTTTAGTCCTGGTTTTAGTTCTAGTTAAGTCCTGGTTTAGTCTTGGTTTAGTCCTAGTTTTAGTCCTGGTTTTAGTCCTGTTTAGTCCTGGTTTTAGTTCTAGTTAGTCCTGGTTTAGTCTTGGTTTTAGTCCTGGTTTAGTCCTGGTTTTAGTCCTGGTTTAGTCCTGGGTTTAGTCCTGGTTTAGTCCTGGTTTAATCTTAGTTTAGCTTTGGTTTAGTCCAGGTTTAGAGGTGCACAGGAGGAGGTGTGGTCCGTCTCTTCTTTAAATACAAAGTGATGTCTGAATTTCGAAGACACAAATGTGTTTTTAGCCGTTCACTGCTGCCTCTGTTCCACTGGCTCCTCCACCTCGTCCAGTCTGACACCACCAATGTTAACAAGACATTTACATTACAGCTCTTACTGCCGCGTTCTGCTTGGGTTTCCAGCAATGAGTGGAATTACCGAAATAATAATAAATAAATAAACATAAAAATGGGATATAACAGCAAAATACCATTGTGTAATCCATTTATTTCAACAAAGTAACTGTAATCCAATCTCCACTCATTGAAACTGCAACTGTAACCGAATACAATTACTCATAATTTGTACTCTGTAATCTGTTACTCCCCGATTAATTGTCCAGTTGTCCCTATTTTTGATCCCTGCCAACAGTAAAGAGAGACACACACTGAGGTAAAATTCAGAAAAGCTGCTTAAAAAACGACCAAAACGCAAAGAAAATGTGACTGTACTGACCCACATTAGTAACGAGTCTGTGACAATTTACCTTAATTACGCACTCGTTACGTCCCAGTTTTGCTTTGAAAATCTTGTCTCCCTACACACTGTGGAACATTCTAAGCAGATCACACACAGGAGACAAGGACACGGTTTAAGAAATCACAAAGAGCATCCGTCTTTAGGCCTAAACAGACCGAGGGCAGCCCTGTTCACAGCGATTTGAACCACATCCTGTTACAGTCAAGGTTTGTGATCGTGCCCATAGACTCAGACTAGATGAACCCTACATTAAAGTTTATATTTGAGTGACCAGACGTCCCATATTTACCCGGGACAGTCCCAGGTTTGAGCCCTGTGTCCCCAAAACTAGTTATTTGTCCCAGTTGTCCCAATTTCTGACCAGCAACAGTAAAGAGATGTATATATTGTTATTTGTTAAGCTTGTAATATTTGTAAAGTAGGGGTGTGCAAAAATATCGGAATATCAATATATCATATAATTTAATGTGTATCGATATTTCACCAAGAGTATTTTTAGGTGTGTTTTACTAAATTATTTTGTTACAGCTACAGTTTTGTTGCTTGTGGAGTGAAAGGAAACTCATTTATGCGACACATTTGACATTTTTACCGTTTTGATGATTAAAATGTTTGTGTTTCATATGAACTTTGCAAAAGAAGTAATTTAACAAAGACTTTAGTATCACAGCCACGATTTAGCCTTTATTTTTTATTGAACCGTATCGAATCGATTTGAAATATATCATATCGAATCGAAAGTGCACTGTATCCAGATATGTATCGTATCGTGGCCTGTGTATCGAGGTATGTATCGTATCGGTAACTTCTTAATGATACCCAGCGATATTGTGAAGCCAGACTGACGCTTTGCACTCCTTGTTCCATCTTTTAAAATGCCTCAAAAGTGAAAGTATGAGTATGAGTATGAGTATTCACATATAATTGAGGACACATTCAAAACAAAGAAAAGGGAGAACTTTAACATGTAGGTGACAGAAGCCCACAAAAACCCGTCTGGCTCCACTCCCATGATGCACCTGCACTCGCGTAAATAAGGAACCAGAGACCACAAAATAATACAAAAATAAACAATACTTAAGTAAACTTATGATTAACATGAGCAGTGATTAACTGAAAGACTTTAGTTTAGGGATCACATATTAATAGCTAACTAAGTGGTAATTGTTTTTCTAATTAGCTGTTATTTACTATTAATGCTTATTACGATTCCAGTGTGTGCACCAAAACATCTATTATAATCTCCGCTACTTTAATGGGAAGAAAATAGTTAATGGGTTAGAACTCACAACATGCATTGAAAGTACTTTATAAATACTAACAAAGGTGTAATTAAACACCTAAAATGCATTTTACTATTAACTAGCTCTTAATATGTGGTCCCTAATGTGAAGTGTTACCAAAAATGTAAATAGATCAAATTATTTTTAAGCAAATAATCAACAAGTAATCATGTTATGACCAAAAATCATGCATTTTAAGTAAATATAAAATCAAACAAAATGAGAATAATTATCTCAGTAAAAAAACAAACAAACAAACAAACAAACAAAAACGACTGGGTTTAGGCTCCAACAAAGCAAAAACCATGCTTGAAAATGACCATAAGACAAAATAAATAAATTCATAAATAATAAAATAATTAAGAATAAATAAATAAATAAATTAATACATGAATTAATTAATTAATTAATTAATTAATTAAATAAAATAATAATAATTAATTAATTAAAAAATTATATAAATAAAATAAAAAAATACAAATAATAAAAAATACAAATAAAAAAATAAAAAAAAATTAAAAAATTATTAAAATTAATATATATAATAATATATAAATAAAACAAACAAAAAACTAAAATAGAATAAAATAAAATTATAAAATAAAATAAAAAAATGAATACAAATAAAATAGAATAAAAAATGAATACAAATAAAATAGAATAAAATAAAATAAAATAGAATAGAATAAAATTAAATAGTATAGAATAGAATAAAATAAAATAAAATAAAAATAAAAATAAAATAGCAGTCCCTCAGATTATGAAGAGAATGGACAATGTTACGTCCTATTTTCACAATTTTATTTATACCAATCATCCCAATCAAGGTGTGTCACAGTTTTTAATTCTGAAATTCTAGTCATCCTAATTTATTATTCTTTATTTAGAAAGAGAGAGAGAGAGAAAAAAAATGTCTGTGAACCATATTGGAGCTCTGAGATTAACCAGAGCTGAAAGACGCCCCGTGATCACACTCGCTCTGTCCGGGGAGGAGGACACTTGTTGCCGCGGGTCTCGCCTCGCCTGCCCCGGGGCTCCTCCTCTTCGCGGATGTGGAGCTGTTTGTTCCGGTGTTTGGAGCCGTGAGAGACGTCTGTGATTGGCACTGAGCTGACATCTTCCTCCGGCGACACATCCATCCAACCGTGAACCGATCGATAAGCACTGATCCAGGCGTCAATCCGAGCACCAGAGGCCGCCGTCTGGACGCCTCTCTTCCCCGCGAACGGCGCTCTGGTCTCGGCGTGGCGCTAGACCTCTGCTCGGGGAAGACAGCGCTGGCAACGGGTCCACTGGTGTCCGGGATTCCTCCACGCTCCAGGAGGTTTTTTGTTTTTTTTAAGAGACATGTTCTATTAAAAGTCTGGACATGTACACGGTTTGGTAGTTTCAGCGGGAGGCGGTGGTAAACAAGCCGGTCCTGGAGCGCTTTTGCCCGGGTAGGAGCTAAAGGCTGGGCGGCTCCGCTGGTTCGGCTGGTCCGCATGACTCGGACTAAGAAGGCGGCTTTTCCCTCGGGTTAGTCCAGGATAAGACGTGGATTAATGCGTTCCAAGTGGGCCTGTTTAACCACACGTAGGACTGGTTTATCCCGGGTTAGTAAGCGAGACTATCCCGGATACACTTAATCTGTTTTACGGTTAAACGGTTAAACGGTTCGACGGGATTCCTCCTCGCCAACACGCCGGTGACAGCGCACGTTTTCCGGGCGTCGCTGCGGAGACGTCCCGCTGACATGTCCTGGCTGTGGAGGCTGGACTCTGTAGTGTTCTGATTCACGCCGGGAGACGTGAGCATCCCCGGGCGGGAGGACATGGCGGACGGCGCCCGGACCGCGAGCCCCGTGGCCGGGAAGAGGCGCGGGCAGCAGCCGTCGCCCTCGCTCCGGCCCCGGCTTCCAGAGCCCCGCCACCGGGCACAGCTTCAGGAAAGTGACGCTGACGAAGCCCACGTTCTGCCACAGCTGCAGCGAGTTCATCTGGGGGCTGGCGGGCTTCGTCTGTGAGGGTAAGAGTCTCTGAGGGCCGGGGGGACGGGGGGACCGGGTAAGAGCTCTGGGACCGGGTAAGAGTCTCTGAGGGCCGGGGGACACGGGGGACCGGGTAAGAGTCTCTGGGGGGGGGACCGGGTAAGAGTCTCTGAGGGCCGGGGGGACAGGGGGGACCGGGGAGTCTGACGGGGGACGGGTAAGAGTCTCTGGGACCGGGGAGTGAGGCCGGGGGACAGGGGGACCGGTAAGAGTCTCTTTGGGCCGGGGGGCTTCGTCTGTGTGAGGGTAAGAACCTCTATGGGCCCGTGGGGACCGGGTAATAGCCTCTGTGATTCGGGGGGGACCGGGTAAGACCCCCTTTGGGCCGGGGCCTTCATCTGTGAGCCGGGGGCATAGTCTGTGTGGGGGGAAGAGCCTCTGTGGGCCCGTGTAGACCCGGTAAGAGCCTCTATGATTCGGGGGGACCGGGTAAGAGCCTCTATGGACCGGGGGTCTTCGTCTGAGGACCGGGGGGCTTTGTCTGTGAGGGTAAGAGCCTCTTTAGGCCCATGGGGACTGGGTAAAAGCCTCTCTGGGCTGGGGGGCTTCGTCTTTGTGAGGGTAAGAGCCTCTGAGGGCCGAAGGTGACCGGGTAAGAGCCTCTATGGACCAGGGGTCTTCGTCTGAGGGCTGGGGGGCTTCTTCTGTGAGGGTAAGAGCCTCTGTGGGCCGAAGGGAATCAGGTAAGAACCTCTGTGGTTCAGGGGAGACCGGGTGAGAGCCTCTATGGGCTGGGGGGCTTCGTCTGTGTGAGGGTAAGAGCCTCTTTGGGCCCGTGGGGACCGGGTAATAGCCTCTGTGATTCGGGGGGGACTGGGTAACAGCCTCTGTGATTCGGGGGGGACTGGGTAACAGCCTCTTTGGGCCGGGGGTCTTCGTCCGAGGACCAGGGAGCTTCGTTTATTTGAGTGTAAGAGTCTCTGTGGGCCCGTGGGGACCCGGGCTGCTCGGGACTGCTGCTCAGTCCGGGTTTGATTCATGGGAATTTTCTGCTGAGTCATGAATTAGACTCGTTCCGCAAGTTCTTGATCCTGGTTTAGTGTTGATAAAGTAATACAGGTGTAACTCAACTCCTCTGTACCAAATATGTTACACTCTTCCTCTGTACAATATACTCACCGTCCCTCCCTCCTCTGTGACACGTTACTGTCCCTCCTCTGTTCCAGATATTTATTGTCTTTTCTCTGTAACATTTAGTCTTTGTCCTCCTCTGTACCTTAAACTCTCTGCCCCTCGTCTTTATCTCTAGAATTGGATGGTCTTTGGTCTTTACTCAGATAAGATCTTACTGTAAATTCAAAGAAAATCAGGTTTAAACAAGGCTCTAATAGAACTCAGCCTGGTCTTTGCTGGTCTAAACCAAGACTAAGCCCTCCTGCGGTCTTCCTCAGTTCTCATAGTAACCGACCGTCTTTGGATCAGAGCGGAGATGCTTCCTTGCTTCCTTGTCTCCTTGCCTCGTTTCCTCCTTGCCTCCTCGGTGTTTCATTATGAAGGATATTTCCAACCACATCCTCCTTCCTTTGTCATTGTTTAACTTAGTACAAATACAGATGTTGTTTAGACCTGGTTTAAAACTGGTTTAGACCTGGGTTAGACCTGCTTTAGACCTGCTTTAGACCTGCTTTAGACCTGGTTTAGCCCTTGTATAGTCCTCGTTTAATACTGGTTCAGTCCTGTTTCAGTCCTGATTTAGTCCCTATTTATTCCTGGTTCAGTCCTGATTTAGTCCTTGTTTAGTCCTAGTTTAGTCCTGGTTTAGTCCTGGATCAGTCCTGGATCAGTCCTGGTTCAGTCCTGGTTTAGACCTGGGTTAGACTTGGTTTAGTCCTGGTTTAGTACTGGTTTAGTCCTGTTTTTGACCTTCTTTAGACCTGCTTTAGACCTGGTTTAGACCTGATTTAGTCCTGGTTTAGTCCCGGTTTAGCCCTGATTTAGTCCGGGTTCAGTCCTGGTTCGTTTCTGGTTTAGACCTTGTTTAGTCCTGGTTCAGTCCTGATTTAGTCCCTGTTTAGTCCCTGTTTAGTCCTGGTTCAGTCCCTGTTTAGTCCTGGTTCAGTCCTGATTTAGACCTGGTTTAGTGCTTGTGTAGTCCTGGTTTAGTTCTAGTTCAGTCCTGGTTTAATCCTGGTTTAGACTTGTTTAGAGTTTAGACCCTGGTTTAGACCTGGTTTGGTTTAGACCTGGTTTAGACCTGGTTTAGACCTTTTCCCTCATAGTCAGAATGTCTGTTTTTCTTAGTATTTTTGAGCTGTTTAGAGTCACACTGAGCAGAGCAGTGACATATCTGCAGAAACAACCAAATGACGGACCCCCAGATGAAAAAGTTACACAATACATCTTTAAACCTGTGCGTTTAAACAGTTGTTAAAACAGTTGTTGTTTGTTTTTCAGTGTGTAACTTCATGAGCCACGAGAAGTGTCTGAAAACTCTGAGGTGTGTGTGCTCCGCTCTCACGCCCACCACCATCTCTGTAAGTACCAGCACAGAACGACCTCTTTACTCTCACACTACATGTGTTTAAAGTAAAAGTACAGACACTGCATCAAAAAAGTACTCAAGTAAAAGTAAAAGTATCACAGTATTAGAGTACTGTTTAAAAATGTACTTCAAGAGTAAAAAGAAAAAGTGTTTCATGCAGATTTTTAGATGTAGTAAAATTTCAAATTTTGTGATTTTGTTGTTTGGTTTTGACCTAGTTTAGACCTGGGTTACACCTGGGTTACACCTGGGTTAAAAATGCTTTAGACCTGGTTTAGAACAGATTTAGACCTGGGTTAGACCTAGTTTAGACCTGGTTTAGACCTGGTTTAGACCTGGCTTTAGACCTAGTTTAGACCTGGTTTAGACCTGGCTTTAACCTGGTTTAGACCTGGTTTAGTCCTGGTTTAGTCCTGGTTTAGTCCTTCTCTCATTTAGTTTATTTAATTTTCAGATCTAATAAAACTGTGATTTTGTGGTTTTATTTTTCTTTGTATATTTTTGTTTTCTCAAACTACAACCATGTTAAAATAAACCCTCGTCCTTTTCAGCAGATCTCTATATTAACTATAATAAAAACACTTTTACTTTTCAGTCCTGTTCAAAAATGTAGTGGAAGTACAGACACCTGCTCTCAAATGTAGTCAAGTAAAAGTAAAAAGTATCCACTCCAAAATGCACTTAAATAAAGTACAGATACCTATATTTTTTTACTTCAGTACAGTACTTGTACAGTACTTTGTTACGTTCCACTATTGTTTAAATTTGTGTTAAATCTCATAATAATTTATACAGAATAATATATAACTGTGTCAAGACTCTTGGGGATTTTATGTTTTTTATATTGTATGTTTATATTTTATTTAATTTTTTAAGTTTGTTTATTTGTTTATTTATTCATTTTTTAAATTGTATTTATTTTTTAAGTATTATTTTTTTTATATTTTATGTTTATGTTTTATTTTTTTTTTATTTTATGTTTTTTATTTTTTATGTTTGTATTTTATTTTATTTTTTAAGTTTGTTTATTTGTTTATTTTTTGTTTATTTATTTTTTTATTGTATTTATTTTTTAATTATTATTTTTTTATATTTGATGTTTTTTATGTTTTATGTTTTTTTTATTTTATGTTTTTTATATTTTATGTTTGTATTTTATTTTATTTTTTAAGTTTGTTTATTTTTTGTTTATTTATTCTTTTTTTTATTGTATTTATTTTTTTAAGTATTTATTTTTTTTTTATATTTGATGTTTTTTATGTTTTATGTTTTGTTTTATTTTATGTTTTTTTTTGGAACAACAGAAAGAGCTGAGGTGGTCTCGGAGTGGGACTGACCTCAGCTTCTGTTCATCTCGTCCCTGAGCAGCAGCGGCTTTATCGATCCTTCAGTGGTTCATAATTAAACTAATAATACAATAAAATCAATAACAGTTTATCGCAGCGATTCAATTATATTTTAGACGTTTTGATTTACTCGCGCTTTTACGAGCACGAGAACGAACGAGTGTGGGAGTAGGAGTAGTAGTAGTAGCAGCAGCAGCAGCAGTATCAGTAGTAGTAGTAGTAAAAGGAGGTATAGGAGTAGTAGTAGTAGTAGTAGTAGTAGTAGTAGTAGGTAGTAGGAGTAGTAGTAGTAGTAGTAGTAGTAGTAATAGGAGTTCTTGTAGTAGTAGTAGTAGTAGTAATAGGAGTTCTTGTAGTAGTAGTAGTAGTAGTAGTAGTGGTAGTAGGAGTTAGTAGGAGTTGTAGTAGTGTAGTAGGAGTAGTAGTAGTAGTAGTATCAGCAGTGGAAGTAGTAGTAGTAGTAGGAGTTGTTGTAGGAATTGTAGTTGTAGTAGTAGTAGTAGTAGTAGTAGGAGTAGAAGTAGTAGTACTAGTAGTAGTAGCAGCAGCAGCAGCAGTATTAGTAGTAGTAATAGGAGTTGTAGTAGTAGTAGTAGTAGTAGTAGTAGTAGTAGTAGTAGTAGTAGTAGTAGTAGTAGTAGTAGTAGTAGTAGTAGTAGTAGTAGTAGTAGTAGTAGGAGTTGTTGTAGGAATTGTAGTTGTAGTAGGGGTTAGTAGTAGTAGTAGTAGTAGTAGTAGTAGTAGTAGTAGTAGTAGTAGTAGTAGTAGTAGTAGTAGTAGTAGCAGCAGCAGCAGCAGCAGCAGCAGCAGTAGTAGTAGGAGTTATAGGAGTTGTAGTAGTAGTAGTAGTAGTAGTAGTAGCAGCAGCAGCAGTAGTAGTAGTAATAGGAGTTATAGGAGTTGTAGTAGTAGTAGTAGCAGTAGCAGTAGTAGCAGCATTGGAAGTAGTAGTAGTAGTAGGAGTTGTAGTAGGAATTGTAGTTGGAATTGTAGTTGTAATAGTAGGAGTAGAAGTAGTAGTAGTAGTAGTAGTTGTAGTGGGAGTTGTAGGAGTTGTAGTAGTGTAGAAGGAATGGTAGTAGTAGAAGGAGTAGTAGTAGTAGTAGTAATAGTAGTAGTATTTGTTGTGGTAGTAGTTGTTGTGGTTAGAAGTAGTTATAAATTCTATAATCCTACATAATCCCCTTTAAGAATAAACAGTGTTTACTCTGTAGATTTACTGGTTTGGCCGTGGAGCAGGAGAGAAACACAAATACCTATTGATACTTTGCAGTGACATCATGCTGGGGGTGTTGTACATGCACGCCTATGATGGAATGTTCAGCGGTTACCATGGTGACGCAATGCACACATTAGCAAACACCCAAAAAAGTTTTAAGATCATCTGAAAACTATAATATCAAGTTTTATTGTCAAATTTCAACATGAACATGAAAATTTAAATTATGTTCTCACTCACAATCTTCTAATTAAATAATAATAAAATAAAAGGAAAAGTCCGAAGTTCTTCTTTAGGGAGAGGCAGATTTCCAGCTTCAATCTCATGCAGTTTTATAAAATTAAATCTAATACGTCATACTATATAGTCATACTGTAACATATTTATTAATAATGAATTATACACAAGTAAATACGTGTATTATAAGATAATTACAGAATAATTAAACAATATAAAAATAATTAGTATAAAACAGAAAAGACAAAAATACTCAATAAGTTCAGTTTGTCTGTGCTCACACTTTTATAATCATCACATCAAAACTGGGACTAATCCAGGACTAGAACAGGACCAAACGAAGTCTACATTAGGACTCAAATTGGGCCCAAACCAGGACCAGACTGATATGGGCCCAGTTTGCTTTAGTCCTGGTTTAGTCCTGGTTTAGCCCTGATTTAGTCCTGTTTAGCCCTGGTTTAGTCCTGTTTTAGTCCTGATTTAGTCCTAGTCCTGTTGTAGTCCTGGTTTAGTCCTGGTTTAGTCCTGATTTAGTCCTGATTTAGTCCTGATTTAGTCCTGGTTTAGTCCTGGTTTAGTCCTGATTTAGTCCTGGTTTTAGTCCTGGTTTAGTCCTGATTTAGTCCTGTTGTTTAGTCCTGGTTTAGTCCTGATTTAGTCCTGTTGTAGTCCTGGTTTAGTCCTGATTTAGTCCTGATTTAGTCCTGTTGTAGTCCTGGTTTAGTCCTGATTTAGTCCTGTTGTAGTCCTGGTTTAGTCCTGATTTAGTCCTGTTGTAGTCCTGGTTTAGTCCTGATTTAGTCCTGTTGTAGTCCTGATTTAGTCCTGCTTTAATCCTGGTTTAGTCCTGCTTTAGTTCTAGTTTAGTCCTGCTTTAATCCTGGTTTAGTCCTGGTTTAGTCCTGGTTTAATCCTTGTTTAGTTCTGATTTAGTCCTGCAGTTTTATAAAATTAAACCTAATATGTATCTTTTAAAGTGCATCATACTATAAAATATGTATTAATAATCAATTATACACAAGTAAATACATGTATTATAAGGTAATTACAAAATAATGAAACAATATAAAAATAATTATAATCACCGCATCAAAACCGGGACCAAACCAGGACCAAACTGGAACAAAGTGTGAACGCAGCATGAGTTCTATTTGTGTTTGTTTTCATTCATAACAGTAAATCTAGACTGAAAGTGAGTCTGTGTTGTTGTGACTGATCCTGGTTCTGACCCGGTTGTTCTCCAGGTGCCCGTGGCTCACTGTCTGCTCCCCGCACACAAGAAGAGGTTCTGCTGCGTGTGTCGTAAACCTACAGGGGGCAGCACTGATCTGCGCTGTGAGGGTGAGAGCGGGTCTTACACTGCACTTTTTACACAAGCACATGTCTCGCTGAAAGGGTCTGGTTTAGTCCTGGTTTAGTCCTGGGTTAGTCCTGGTTTAATCTTGGTTTAGCCCTGATTTAGTCCTGGTTTAGTCTTGGTTTAGTCCTGGTGTAGTCCTGGTTTAGTCCTGCTTTAGGCTGACTTTAGTCCTGCTTTAGTCCTGCTTTAGTCCTGGTTTAGTCCTGCTTTAGTCTGGTTTAGTTCTGCTTTAGTCCTGCTTTAGTCCCTGGTTTAGTTTAGTCCTGGTTTAATCCTGGTTTAGTCTTGCTTTAGGCCTCATTTAGGCCTGGTTTAGTCCTGCTTTAGTCCTGATTTAGTCCTGGTTTAGTCCTGGTTTAGTCCTGATTTAGTCCTGGTTTAGTCCTGTTTTAGTCCTTTAGTCCTTTAGTCCCTGGTTTGCTTTAGTCCTAGTCCTGTTTAGTCCTGCTTTAGTCCTGCTTTAGTCCCTTTAGCTTTAGTCCTGCTTTAGTCTTTAGTCCTGGTTTAGTCCTGCTTTAGTCCCTGGTTTAGTCCTGGTTTAGTCCTGGTTTAGTCCTGGTTTAGTCCTGGTTTAGTCCTGGTTTAGTCCTAGTCCTGTTTAGTCCTAGTCCTTTTAGTCCTGTTCTAGTCCTGGTTTAGTCCTGTTTAGTCCTGTTTAGTCCTGCTTTAGTCCTGGTTTAGTCCTAGTTTAGTCCTGGTTTAGTCCTGTTTTAGTCCTGTAGTCCTAGTCCTGTTTAGTCCTGGTTTAGTCCTGGTTTAGTCCTGTTTTAGTCCTGGTTTAGTCCTGGCTTTCAGTCCTGCTTTAGTCCTGCTTTAGTCCTGGTTTAGTCCTGGTTTAGTCCTGCTTTAGTCCTGTTCTAGTCCTGGTTTAGTCCTGGTTTAGTCCTGTTCTAGTCCTGGTTTAGTCCTGGTTTAGTCCTGGTTTAGTCCTGTTCTAGTCCTGGTTTAGTCCTGGTTTAGTCCTGGTGTGTTATAGTGTTTTGTGTGTTTGTGTTTCAGTGTGTGAGCTCCACGTTCACTCAGACTGTGCTGTTTTCGTCTCTGCCGACTGCCGCTGCTCCCACCTGGACTCTCCGCTCCACAGCCCCGTAAGACCCCGCACCCCCCACACCTGAGCACCTGCCCCTGAGCACCTGCCCCTGAGCACCTGCCCCTGAGCACCTGCCCCTGAGCCCCGCACCTGTCAAATATAGAAGTCAAAGATTTTTAAAGCTCCGATATGACACAAAGTTGACTCTTGTGAGCTTTAAGTCGTGTTATAATGTTGTTACATCATCAAAACCAAAAATACCCGGGGTTGTGTTTTGTTTTTTTCTCACGTGTTTGAGTCTGTCCACATCTCCAAACCTCAAAATGCTCTGTTCCACCCTGTGATGTCATGCAGTTGCAGTTTTGAAGTTTACAGCTCCTTTTACCTTTCGTTCAGTAGAGATCGGCAATTCCGGGTAGAGGCCTGCGCGGGACAGAATTTTCAGTCCCGCTCCCACCCACAAAGAATTGTAATTTTCATTCCCGCTCCCGCCCGCAGCTGCAATATTTTGTCCCGCTTCCGCTCGCAAATCCCGCAAGATGAGGACGTTCGCTTTCTTAAATTCTATCAAACACAGGGAAGTGGAAAGGAACTGTCTAAAACACGGGTCTCCAATCTTCTTCCTTCTGTGAGCCACCTTCACAAAACAAACATGCCAGAGAGCTTCCCATTTCAGCAGCCGCAAGAAATTGAGACGATTATAAAAAAGAGGGCGAACCTTTTGGGTGCCTATAAAACATAAAACATAAAACATTGTTTGTTAGTCCACAACGTTGGGCTTCAAAATGGCACATTTACAGTGGTAATATTTATGTAATTAACCACATTTTTGTTTTTCAGCAGAATGGTATAATTCAGAAATCCTTTGGTGAGCTACTTGGAAGGGGGTGGAGAGCTCCCAAACTACAGGTTGGAGATTCCTGGTCTAAAATGTGTGTTTATTAAAGGCAAATAAAATATCCAGCACAAATGATGTATGACAGGCAAACATTAATCATTTGTATATTTTACCTTACACCCATATTTAGTTTGCGGTACTGCAGTTTATCATATCACCCGCCCGCTCCCGCACTGTGCAGTCCTGCTCCCGACCGCAATGAGCTTTTAACTCTTTCCCCCATGAAGACGACATATGACGACCCCCCCTTGTTTCCTTAATGACGTCTTTCGACACCTCCGCTGTGTCAGTAAAGACGTGATTTGACGACCATTAGAAACAACTCGGTTTTTCACATTTAAACAGAGACTGTGATAGGTCGGGGCCACTACAACCAGTACTAGACTGACCAATAGGATTCAAGGATATGTTTTTGCAGTTTTTTTCCAAAGTTAATCGAAGTAGTGACGATTGTAGCTTCCGGAAAAAACACAACACGAAACACATGCAATGGTAAGATCGCGCTGCGGCGCATAGTTTTAGAAATAATGATGAGCGGACGTATTATTATGGATAAGTTTAGAGAAAGTGACTTTTATAGATTTCAAAGTGATGATGAAGTTGATTATAAAGTGGAAAACAGCGACAGCGACGGACTTTCAGAGAGTGAAACTTACGAAGATGAGAATGCTGCTGATGCGTCTGTGTGGAGTCCTGCAATGTCCCAACAAACTATCCGGGCTTTATACTCGATTATGAACCAAAATTGCCCTGAAATCTGGATGTTGCTCAGGCGAGTCCTTTAAAATATTTCAGTGTTTTTTTCCAAGATTAGATGTATAACAGAATCGCTACAGAAACAAACTCTTATGCGAAGCTCTGCACACGAGAAATAACCAAGATGACAAATACTGGACACCCACTGACGGGGAAGAGTTTTATTATTATATTATTATATTATCATAAGCTAAATGAGTTGAATAAATTAAATAAGTTGAATAAGCTAAATGGAAAAAACGAATTAGGTGCACACAGGTGAACAACAGGTAAAAACAGGTGTACACTTGGTTATACTGTATCTGGTGATAAGAAATCTGTTTAAATACTTTGACAAAGTATAGTTTGAATTTTTTTATGAATCTAGTACTCAGAACATGCAGATATCAAATGCTGAATGTAGTTTTTTTGTTTTCAATTTTGCACCTGACCAGGTAAACTCTCATTTTCAGTGAGCTGTTATAAACCTGTAAATGAGTTGAATCACATTTAAACATCCATAAATGAAGAGTTCAGAGTCTGAGGTTTCCAGAGATACAAATATGTCTGTGTTACAATTAAGTTCATGAGTGTAAAAATCATTTATAATCACTCGTGGAAGTCTGTTTTCTTTTATGTTATTATGCTCCAAGGGCAGCTCTAGTCATATATATATATAATATATATATATATATATATATATATATATATATATATATATATATATATATATATATATATATATATATTATATATATATGGGTTGTTCCTAGTCGGCGTCCAGGGGGAAAGAGTTAAAATGTGTCCCGCGCCGCACTGTTTTGCACTGGGTCCTTGGGAGTGCACGGCTCTAATTCCAGGGCTGAAATGATCTGATATGAAGGTGTAAGGAGTTTAAAAACACATTGGAGCACTTCCTGTATTACCACATGACATCACAAGGTGGAACAGAGTGTTTTCAGTTTGAGAGAAGGACTCAGCCTAAATATGCAGTTTGTGTGTTAAACATGTGAATGAAATGTGACTTTTAACTCATCTTAAAGCTCACAAGAGTCAAATTAGTGTAATATAGGATCTTTAAATACAATTATAAATCTTGTTGTCATTAGTTGACACTTTGAGCATCTTTCAAACTTTTCATATTGTTATTTTTTTGGAAAGTCTGTGAGAAAAATGAACGTGAACTTGACCCAGGATGAACCAGGATGAGGGTGGTCACTGCTGTAGTCACTCCACTTTTTCGTGTTTTGACGTGGCTCTGTTTCTTTGTGCGTAAGGATACCTGGCCTCACCACTGGCGGGAGGGCTGCGCGTCGTCCTCGTGTCGCTGTGAGGTGTGTCGGCGCTCGTGTGGATCCTCGGACGTGCTCACGGGGCTCCGCTGCGAGTGGTGCGGCATCACGGTGAGATTTCAGTTTCAGTAGTTAAATGAGGGAACTACATAGACCATGATCCTTTGCTCCATTTCAGTGTAGATTACATGAAGAAATAACTGTTATAAGAACTTTTAAATCTTAGTTCTTTGGATTATGACAGAACCAAAGTATCGTCAAGGCATTTTAAATGGAAAAGTAGCATGTTCACGATTTGGTTAGACTCCACAAAATATTGCAATAAATATCGTTCTGTGGAAGTATCGTATCGAGAGATTTGGATATCGTTGCGTCACTGTTTTACACTATGATTAATTTTGTTATGAGAATGTTTACTTTTTTAAACTGAAATTGTTATAAAATAAAACGGATAATTTGGTGTTATCCTGTAGCTGGTTTAGTCCTGGTTTAGTCCTGTTTTAGTCCTGGTTCAGTCCTGGTTTATTGCTGGTTTAGTCCTGCTTTAGTCTTGGTTTAATCCTGGTTTAGTCCTGCTTTAGTCTTGGTTTAATCCTGGTTTAGTCCTGCTTTAGTCTTGGTTTAATCCTGGTTTAGTCCTGGTTTAATCCTGGTTTAGTCCTGGTTTAGGCCTGGTTTAGTCCTGGTTTGTTGCTGGTTTAGTCCTGATTTAGTCTTGGTTTAATCCTGGTTTAGTCCTGGTTTAGGCCTGGTTTAGTCCTGGTTTAGTCCTGGTTTAGTCCTGGTTTAGTCCTGCTTTAGTCTTGGTTTAGTCTTGGTTTAGCCCTGGTTTAGCTCTGGTTTAGTCCTGCTTTAGTCCTGATTTAGTCCTGGAATTTGTTACAAAACCAAAACAGCTATTTGATGTTTTCCTGTAACTAAAGGGCCCGACTTTTCTGACAGTGTTTACTAATGTGCGTTTTGTGTCACCATGGTAACTCCTAAACATTAGATAAATAGAGATACATGTAGAACACCCCCAGTGTGATGTTACAGTAAAGTATCACTTGCAAAGAAATTGTACACACGAAAAATATTCAGGGTTCCCACGGTCATGGAAATCTTGGAAATTGAAAATGTCATTTTACAGGCTTTGAAAAGCTCTTTTACGCAACTCCAGCGTTCTGTTAAGTTCTCATGAGGCTATTATGATTATTTCTGAACGTCTGTGCTCTTTGTTTAAAAGAGACGACAATAAATGCACTGACAGGATTTTGAATGTTAAAAAACTATAATCCCAAACCATAAGGTGAGTGGAAAGAGTTAACATTCCCTAAAAGTCTGCTCAATTCTACACATGTAGGTGCCGTAAAGTCATGGGAAATTCACTTTAGGTCATGAAAGTCATGGGAAATTTTTACAATTTTGTCAGTGAAATCTAGTGGGAACCCTGGATATTGACCTCCAATTGTTCCATTATTATTTCAGTTTGAGTCGATGGAGTCAGAAGTGCTTCCATGTTCACTTCCTGTTTGGATCACAGCAGCTCCGTCCGTTTGTACAGTCTGTGGTTGATATTGTGATGATTGTGACAGGTCTGATTTCAAAACCACTGGTACACTGACACTGCCTGTGTTTGCGTCTGTCTCTGTGTGTTTGTGCGTTTGTGTTTGTGTGTGTTTGTTGTGTCTCGGGGCTCAGAGCCATGGCACCTGCTTCGTGAGCGTTCCTCCAGACTGTAACTTCGGTCGACTCCGGACCATGATCCTGGACCCGCGCTGTGTCCGACTGGAGTCCAGGAACTTCAGCAAAATGCACCTGTACAGAGTCCAGGAGAGCAGCGTCCCAGAGCAGGGTGAGGACCGGGGCAGACCTAGGTTAGACCTGGGGAAGACCTGGGATAGACCTGGGATAGACCTGGGTTAGACCTGGGTTAGACCTGGGATAGACCTGGGTTAGACCTGGGAGAGATTTGGGATAGACCTGGGGGAATTCAGGTTCAGGTTTAGTTGTAATTTTTATACAAACTTCCAAATGAAAAAGGTATTAGTTAACTGTATTTAACGTATCACAAAAAACACTTAAAAAATATTTAAGGACGACTAAACCGGGTCTTTGATTGGACAAACTGTTTTTCTTATTTTCACACATTTTCTTTCTCATTTTTCAGACACCTCAGATGAAGTGGACGTCTCTTTGGCCGTGATAAAAGACGGTTCCACTGCCGCTGCCGAGTCCGGTACGTCGCTTCTTTTTATTGTGATCTTTGACCCCTCGAGGCCTCCGTACGTCCTAAACATGTCCGTCCCGTGTTTGTGCCGCAGGGAGACAGTTCTTAAAAGTGTTCGACGGAGACGACGCCGTGAAACGAGGAAGCTCCAGAACCGTGTCCGTCTCCAGGGCGACAAACAACGACGAAGTGGTGGTAAGAAAAACGATTTAGTAGACAGAGACGTGCACATCCGATAAAAGCTGCGACTGCGTGCTGCGTCCAAAGACAAAAGAAGCACCAAAAAAATTTATTGTACAACACTGAACCATTAAAATATTTGTAAAGTAATTGTGTTTTAATTCCATCCCCATAATCCTCCCACTGTCCCAGAACAGTTTGAGTTAATAGGCCTGTCACAATAACAAAATCTGAAGCACTATTTATTACTACAGAGATATACAATAATACTGAAACTATTTTATGCCACAATAATGCAAGATTATCCACACGTTTTCTCATTAAAGGGCCCATCTCATGCAAAATCTGCTTTTCAGAGCTTTCTACCTTCTAAGAGTGATGTGTGGGCCTTGTATATGTTGCCGAAGTGCTTTTTAGATTGATTTGGCGTTTTTTTACAAACCGTGTGACAACGAACTACAGCTGCTACAACGATGACGCGGCAGCTACACCTATGACGCGTTTGACGTAGAAGAAAGCGCTGCACCTGCCCCTCTCCCCCGCTCCACTGCCTCCACCCCGCATCCGCTGACAGTTCCCACATGAATACCTGAACCAGGGGTGTCAAACATACGGCCCGGGGACCGGATCCGGCCCTCCAAGACCTTTAATCTGGCCCTCGGCATTTTCTATTAAAATATTTAAATTATATTTAAAAAAATTGACTATTGTACATACAAGTTAATGTTAAAACATTGTGTTGAAATTGCATTTTGCTTGAAGTTTCAGGTTGTTCATAATATTATAATATTTTGTAAAAGAAACAGTTCATCAATTAAAAAAGATTTCTGTAATAGATTTGTGTTTCTCTGCACAAATATTTGAACTTATTGTTATTTTTGAGGTTTATATGCCATGAGTTTTCTGATCCGGCCCCTTTGGGGTCAAAGTAAGTTGGACACGGCCCCTGAACCAAAATAAGTTTGACACCCCTGATCTAAACAAAAGCGTCAGCATAAGCTCATTGTTCTACACTGCAGTGAACATGATATAATAAGTTTATCTACTAGTGTTTATTAATACTTTACCAATCAGTAATGTTCAGCTGATGTGGACGCGGTGCTTGAGCTTCGTGCTCCTCAAAGTCCTCGTCCGATTCCGGGTCCAACACATGCGGCTGAACGCGCTGTATCTCCATGATGCGCACGTCTGTCTCCCCCTCCCTCCCTGAGATGGCGGAGGAAGGGCGGCTCACTCAGAGCCTACGTCACGTTTGGAGGGCGGAGCCTGTGCTTTCTCAGGACGGGCGGGGGGAGGAGCAATAGTCGGACTTTCATAGTTCCTGGTCTGTGACTGTCTCCAAGAAATCAGTAAGATTTCATAACTATTGTGTAATGGATGTTCCAAATCCCAAATTGTTTTTGTTTATGTGCAGAAGATACAATGTGAAAAGAGTTATTTTGCATGAGATGGTCTGAGTTGCAACAGATAAATAACAGAATGAACCAATAAGTAGCCATAGAAGTCACTTATTTAACCCTGTAAAGCTCAAATTATGTTCTATTAAAACAAAAATACCCCAGATCTCCTCACATTTACAAAGAAATTCTACCCACGGTAAATAATATGAAAACTTGAAAAATCTATATTTAAAATATTGAACGATAAGTCGATTCAGTAACCATGGAGACAGGCCTATGAGCGAACAGTACATGTATTTGTCTCTCACAGCACCACACATGCAGCTGTAACAGGCTTGGACTTAAGACTTAGACTTTATTGATCCACAAGGGAAATGACGTGGACACAGGAGCTCACACATCACATTATATTACAATAACACAGAATAGAAAAATATTTAAAAAAGGTAAAAAAATAATAATAAAATTAAAAATTAACAATAAAAAAATCAAGTTTCAATAAGACATAAATTATATAAATGTATGTACAGTAAGTAAAAAAATAAATATTGTAATATAAATACAGTATCAGTAATATCACTTGTGTCCTGTAGGAGGCAGCACTGAGAGCGTATTATCTCCCTGACGACCCTCTGGACTTCGAGCTGCAGGAGGTTAATCTCCATGGCAACGGGCATCAGGGTCTCCATGCCGACGGCGGAGGAGAGGACGCGGCACAGAACGATCCGACCCACGACGAGGAAGACGTCCTGAACCAAAACAGAAACGGACTGAACCAGAACCAGGACCAGCCCGAGGACCGAGGCGAGACCTGGGTGCTGAGGGCCAAACCCAAGTACTCGGAAGTCATCAAGGTCTACCAGGACTGGGAGAGGTCAGGACTCACTCTCCCACAATGCAACAGTCAGGATTCAGTCTCCCACAATGCACCAGTCACAGGTGTACAGATGCCATGAACCATAGATATGAACGGTCGATCTCGCATTGACGACCGCTGGGTGACGCTGCTTTAAACGAACAAACATCCATCAGGGACAAGGCCATACCAGTGTTTTCCCAGTCCTGGTTTAGACCTGGTTCAGTTCTGATTCAAGCTTTGGTTTAGTCCGGGTTTAGGCCTGATTTATTCTGCATTTTGTCTTGGTTTAGTCCTGGTTTAGTTCTGGTTTAGTCTTGGTTTAGTCCCGGTTTAGACTTGGTTTAGTCCTCCTAGTTCAGTCCTGGGTACAGTCCAGGTTTAGTCCTGGTTTAGACCTGGTTTAGTCTTGGTTTAGTCCTGGTTCAGTTCTAGTTTAGTCCTGGTTTAGACCTGGTTTAGTCTTGGTTTAGTTCTGGTTCAGTCCTGGTTTAGTCCTGATTTAGACCTGGTTTAATCCTGTTTCAGTCCCGGTTTCAGTCCTAGGTTCAGTCCTGCTTTCAGTCCTGGTTTAGTCCTGGTTTAGACCTGTTTTAGTCCTGTTTTAGTCCTAGTTTAGACCTGGTTTAGACCTTGTTTAGACCTGGTTTAGTCTTGGTTTAGTCCTGGTTTAGTCTTGGTTTAGTATTGGTTTAGACTTGGTGTTTAGTCCTCCTGGTTCAGTCCTGGTTGAGACATGGTTTAGTCCGGGTTTAGTTCTGGTTTTGTCCTGGTTTAGTCCTGATTTAGACCTGGTTTAGTCCTGGTTCTGTCCTGGTTTAGCCCTGGTTGACTCCTGGGTCAGTCCTGGTTTAGTCCTGGTTTAGTCCTGTTTTAGACCTGGTTTAGTCCTGGATTAGACTTGGATTAGACCTGTTTTTTACCTGTTTTAGTCCTGTTTTAGTCCTGGTTCTGTCCTGGGTTCTGGCCTGGTTTAGTCCTGGATTAGACCTGGTTCAGCTCTGGTTTAGTCCTGGTTTAGACCTGGTTTTTACCTGTTTTAGTTCTGGTTTAGACCTGGTGTTTAGTCCTCCTGGTTTAGTCCTGGTTTAGTTCTGGTTTTGTCCTGGTTTAGACCTGGTTTAGTTTAGTGTCCTGGTTTACTTTAGTCCTGGTTAGTCTGGTTTAGTCCTGGTTTACTCCTGGTCCAGTCCTGGTCCTGTATAGTCCTGGTAGTCTGGTTTAGTCCTGGTTCAGTCCTGGTTTAGTCCTGGTTTACCTACCTACCTTTCCTACTTTACTCAAAATGGACTCTTGTGAGCTTTAAACCATTTTATACCTCCTCAAAAAACAGACCTGGAGTTGTCTTTCGTTTCATTCACACATGTTTGAGTATTTGAGTAAATTACATACACCTTTTTATTATTATTAGTCTTCAAAGTTCAAAATGCTCTGTTCCATGGAGCGTTTCAAACTTCTCTTTTTACCGGCTAACGCTGTGATGTGTTTTTCAGGTCGGACTCGTCTTTTGTCCAAGTGTCGGTCTCTGAGAACATCACAGCAGCCAGAGTCCTGAACGAGGTCCTGGGACGACTGGGACGACAGGTCAGACCTCACACAGCTCACAGTCTGAACTCTGCTCACTTTGTCACGCCTCCGGACAGATCCAGACAGATGTTGTACAATCAGATCTTTTATTTGTTTATTTTCTTTCTTTATTTATTTAAAGGTTGTATGGAGGATTTTTTTTTTTAGTTTCAAATTGTCAAGGAAAGTTTAAAATACCATTACAAAGACGCAGCAGCCTTGTAATTAAGATGACCAAAAAAAAAAAAAAAGAAAGAATGAAAATCTATCAACTGTGGACGTGTTGAGGCCAGATAAACATCAGCCAATAGATAACGAGGCTGCCTCATTTTCTATTGGCTGTTAGGTCGTCAATCAAACTCCCTACGTTTCTAGTGTAACTGACTCGCCGGCGCGCAGGGATTACGTAGTTTATGCAGCAGTTCTTAGAGGTTTTTTTAAACTGTAGGTTCTTTACATTTTGCACAAAATTTGTTGAGATGGCGGGCAAGAATCCACGCCCATTTCGCAGCAAAAGAAAGTCCGTTTCTGATTTCGCTGAAAGAAAAAGAGAAGGGGAAAAGGAGCAAAGCCAAACGGAGGTGATTCTTGGAGATTCCTTCCAGCGATGGTGCGACTGAAGCAGACGAAGGGTCTAAAATCTGACGCGTCGGTCGCTAAATTATTTCTAGACTGGAAAATTCAACGGTAATTCTGAACGCACACTGGCTGTAAACAAGCGTGATTTCTAGAGTAAGGAGGCGGGAGGAGGTGTTTCTACTGAGGAAGGTGGTGTCACGCATGCACAACATTTGAAAAAGGACCGTCGCTGTATTTCACTTCCCTTAAAAAATCCTCTATACAACCTTTAAAACAAGGACAATGCACAGAAAACATTAGTCTCAGAAACAACAAACCTGTATGTATGAATCTGCAGCAATATGAACTGTAAATATGTGAATAGTTTATGGATGTGATGACTGAGACTGAATGGGACGACTTTTACTTACTGATTGACTGGATGAATGATTTCACTAAAATACACTGTATGCCATTATGACATTAACCTGTCCAGGGACTGAAGGTGGAAATGAGCAATTTTGCCACAACCTTGCACAAACATATGATCTCTTTGTGTAGCTGAATGTTTTTATGTGCATTGTCCCTGATAAATAAACAAATAAACTGAACTAAAAAGATGCTTTGGCCCAGATTTAGCTCCAGGAAGCTTTACACCTGCAGTCCTTGGACAGGTAGAAAAAGACCTTAAAGAGACCGTTTACAGAGAGAGAAACATTCTCAGAGTTTTTAATGTGAATCAGAACATGTCTGTCATGTTCATGCCGACCCAAACTCCTACCCAAACTGCGACCCAAACTTGGACCCAAACTGCAACCTAAAATTTGACCCAAACCCAAACTGCGACCAAACTGACCCAAACTGCGACCCAACTCTGACCCAAACCCAAACTGTGACCCAAACTGCGACCCAAACTGCAAACCAAAATTGACCCAAACCCAACTGCGACCAAACTCTGACCCAAACTGCGACCCAGACTCTGACCCAAACCCAAACTGCGACCCAAACTCTGACCCAAACTGCGACCCAAACTGCAACCTAAAATTTGACCCAAACCCAAACTGCGACCCAAACCCAAACTGCGACCCAAACTGACCCAAACTGACCCAAACGACCCAAACTACGACCCAAACTTGGACCCAAACTGCGACCCAAACTACGACCCAAACTGCAACCTAAAATCTGACCCAAACCCAAACTGCGACCCAAACTGCGACCCAAACTCTGACCCAAACCCAAACTGCGACCCAAACTGCGACCCAAACTGCAACCTAAAATCTGACCCAAACCCAAACTGCGACCCAAACTGCGACCCAAACTGCAACCCAAACTCTGACCCAAACCCAAACTGCAACCCAAACTCTGACCCAAACTGCGACCCAAACTGCAACCCAAACTCTGACCCAAACCCAAACTGCAACCCAAACTCTGACCCAAACCCAAACTGCGACCCAAACTCTGACCCAAACTGCGACCCAAACTGCGACCCAAACTGCAACCTGACCCAAACCCAAACTGAACTCTGACCCAAACCCAAACTGCGACCCAAACTGCGACCCAAACTCTGACCCAAACTGCAACCCAAACTCTGACCCAAACCCAAACTGCGACCCAAACTACGACCCAGACTCTGACCCAAACCCAAACTGCGACCCAAACTGCGACCCAAACTGCTGACCCAAACCCAAACTGCGACCCAAACTGCGACCCAAACTGACCCAAACTGCGACCCAAACTCTGACCCAAACCCAAACTGCGACCCAAACTGCGACCCAAACTCTGACCCAAACCCAAACTGCAACCCAAACTCTGACCCAACCCAAACTGCGACCCAAACTGCGACCCAAACTCTGACCCAAACCCAAACTGCGACCCAAACTCTGACCCAAACCCAAACTGCGACCCAAACTGCGACCCAAACTGCGACCCAAACTGACCCCAGACCCCGACCCAGACCCCGACCCAGACTCCGACCCCGACCCAGACCCCGACCCAGACTCCGCTCTCACCTGGAATTTACACCAGGAGCATCAGCAGCATGTAACGTAGGCGGAGCTGCACACACACGTACTTTTAAAAGCTTCAATTTACACCAGAGGCAGAAGAGACTATTCTCACATTTAAACTCAAAACTTTTTACATTGTTTATATATTCACTGTTGATTGGATGAATTGGATGACAACAAGAGAAACTGTGCTTTGCAGCGATAACGAGCCGGATCTGCGGTGCCGCATTCATTAAGCCACTCACCACTTCACTTCAGTCGCTGCTCCACGCACCTTTTCCTTCAGAAGTTCTTCTTGTAAAGTTTCTATCTGATGCCGTAAAGTGTTTTATATTTATCCTCCACGGCTGTAAACTTTCCAAAGTCCATCACGAGTCATTCTCCGAGCTCCTGGATGTGACGCACGGTGTTTACGTGACTGTAGTGGTTTTAGAGAAACTATTTTGAAAGAGCATCGGAAGTTTATTTTGACGCAGCATGCTTATTTCCTGTCTGTCCCTTGCTTAAAAGCTTGGAGACGTTCTGTTGACGCTGCAGAATTAGAACTCCAACCTGATTTGAGCGTAATGACAGCCGTGGGATGCGTGTATGACACTGCTGGTGTAAATTATTCGACAGGTTAAAATGGAAAGTGATAACTGTGCGTGTGCTGCTTGTGTGCTGTGCTGCTGCTTTTATACTTTGGTGTAAACGGGGGGTCAGGGTGAATGCAAATGTACATAAACTGTTCCAGATTGTCTTATTGTTTTGTTTGTTTCAGGGAGACGAGCAGTCCAGCTACAGTCTGCAGGAGGTCTACATGAACCACAAACAAGGTCTGAATCAGGACTAAACCACGACTAACTGGACTAGGTTAGATTAGGTTGCCTTATTCGTACTTGTAGGTAAATTTATTTTGCAGATTTGAGAGGCTGGTCCCACATAAACACATAAAAACACGATTACAAATAAAGTCTTACAGTGACACTTTATTAAATCGATAAATAAATAGATTAGAGTTTATTAAAAAGTACTAAACTAGGACTAAACTGCGCAGTATCATTCTTCAAAACGTGTTATGTTGTTCTAGACTCTATATTTGTCTAACTGTGCTCTGTCCTTTTTCAGTCATGAAGCAAACTCTGGGGCCTAAAGAGAAAGTCCTGGACAAAGTCAGAGAAATCAGAAAGGTAACTACGAAAGTAACTATGGTTCTATGAGTTTTAGCTTCACGCAAACAAACTACAAGGCTTGTCTTGATAATTACTACACTGACTGTTCCCTCGTCGCTTGGTGAGTCAGACCCTTCAACTGTGACGCTATTTTCTGATCTGTAATATCGTTTCCTCGTCACAGACACACCTGGAATTGTGTTTTGTTTCATTCACACATGTTTAACTCATAAACTCAGAAATGTATTTCGATTGAGACTTCCCTGCAATCATTTGGATAATTTCAGCCCTGGAAATTCCCATCTGTGCCAAACAAAAGATAAAAGGTAGCTGTTAACTTCACTGTAAAATCTAATAAGTAGATCTCACTTGAAAAAAATCTAAGAAACCGATTGCTTTGAAAAATCTGACTAAAGTGGACTGTGAATCTAAAGCTGAGCTACAAGTCATTCCTCAGTGTTTCACCTAACTCGGCACAGCAAGTTAAGTTTACCGTATTTTTCAAACTATAAAGCGCACCGGATTATAAGACGCATTAAGCAAAGCAAACAGACGACACTTGAGACTGATACTTTATTCCAGGTGTCCATGATCCATAATTCGCTCAGCTTTGCCTCCCTGTCTTGGTGAATGTGTATTATGAATGTGGGTGGATCATTTAAGTTTTTTTTTTTTATTGCCTACGAGGAGGACTCAAATATACATTGAGTAATAATGTGTTTAATGCAGCTTTGTGCACATTTGTTTACGTTTTACAGAAACAAAACATAAAACCACATGGCTCATTTGCATAAACTATTTCTGAATAAATCGGCTCGCTTCTTGCGCGCTGATGCTTCTGTTGGATTTACTCAGCGAGACTCCTGACTACGGTGGCCGTAACGCTCCGACAATCCATCAAGCGGTGTGGCTTCGTAGATTACTAAAGCCGTACTAAAACATTTTAATAGATTTTTAAGTGCCGTGTACCACATAAAATCAGTTTGAAGTCAGAAAACACAACCAGGATTAATACATAAGGTGCACTGGATTATAAGGCGCATTAAGTGAAACAATTGGACGACACTTGAGACTGATCCCTTAGTCCAGGCATCCACGATCCATCGGCAGATCGTGGCATAATTCGCCCGGCGTTGCCTCTCTGTCTTGGTGAACGTGTATTATGAATCTGAGTTTATAATTTCAGTTTGTTTCATTATTTCCTACGAGAAGGACTCAAATATACATTGAGTAATAATGTGTTTAATGCAGCTTTATGCACATTTGTTTACATTTTACAGAAACAAAACTTAAAACCATGTGGCTCATTTGCATAAACTATAAGCGGTGGAAAAACAGCTCGCTTCTTGTGCACTGATGCTTCTGTTGGACTTACTGTGCGAGGCTCCTGACTACGGTCACCGTAATGCTCTAACAATCCATCAAGCTGTGCGGCTTCGTAGATTACTAAAGCCGTACTAAAACATTTTGACAGATTTTTGAGCGCCGTGTACCACATAAAATCGGTTTGAGGTCAGAAAACACAACCAGGATTAATACATAAGGTGCACCGGATTATAAAATGCATTAAGTGAAACAATTGGACGACACTTGAGACTGATCCCTTAGCCCAGGCGTCCACGATCCATCGGCAGATCGTGGCATAATTCGCCCAGCGTTGCCTCTCTGTCTTGGTGAATGTGTATTATGAATCTGAGTTTCTAATTTCAGTTTGTTTCATTATTTCCTACGAGGACGACTCAAATATACATTGAGTAATAATGTGTTTAATGCAGCTTTGCGCACATTTGTTTACGTTTTACAGAAACAAAACTTAAAACCACGTGGCTCATTTGCATAAACTATAAGCGGTTGAAAAAACTGCTCGCTTCTTGCGCGCTGATGCTTCTGTTGAATTTACTCAGCGAGGCTCCTGACTACGGTCGCCGTAATGCTCTGACAATCCATCAAGCGGTGTGGCTTCGTAGTTTACCGAAGTTGTACTAAAACATTTTGATAGATTTTTGAGCGCCGTGTACCACATAAAATCTGTTCGAGGTCAGTAAGCACAACCAGAATTAATGCATAAAATTCAAGGATTTTAAGTGCGCTCTATAGTCCGAAAAATATGGTAATTTCAGTTTTCATTCAGTCGAGTTGACTGAATGAAAACTGAAAGTCGACCTGAGCCTAATTGACAAATAATGTGCTTTTTTCACCCTGAAAGTAACTGTGACTTTACCACAGTCAATAAGATCCACAAATTTGTAGCTGTGAGTGAAATAACACTACTCCACGTCTGTTTGTGATGAGGAAACTAGGATTCTGTTCAATGTTTACATTTTAAACACGCCCAACTAACACAAGAGTCACATTTCAGAACATGTTTGCACAGATCTAAACTACAGGGTTAACAGTTTTTATGCGTTCATCTGAAAACGTGGAGATACTGTAGGTTTGCAGCTGCGTAGAATGATTGTTTTTGGAGTTTTGTTGAAGGCTTCACCGTCTTTAACTCTACCAACTCCATTTCCCAGGTGTCTTTGCGGCAGATGCACCAGACGCGGTTCTACGTGGCGGAGAACAGGAGGTCAGAGGTGAACGTGGAGCTGCTGATCGGAGGACTGCCCCCCCTGCTGGACACGCAGGACTACAGCCGCGTACTCGAAGAACACCTCGCTGTCAAGAGTAAGGGTTTACTGCTGAAACCAGAACTAAACCAGGACTAAAACTGGACTGCAACAGGTCTAGACCAGGGGTTCAGTCTGTTAGAACCAGAACTAAACCAGGACTAAAATAGGTCTAGGCCTGGGGTTTAGGCTGTTAGAACTAGAGCTAAACCAAGACTAAAGTTGGTCTAGACCAGGTGTTCAGTCTGTAAAAACCAGGACTAAACCAGGACTAAAGTTGGTCTAGACCAGGGGTTCAGTCTGTCATAACCAGAACAAAAACAGGACTCAGTCTGTTAGAACCAGAACTAAACCAGGACTAAAGTTGGTCTAGACCAGGGGTTCAGTCTGTCATAACCAGAACAAAAACAGGACTCAGTCTGTTAGAACCAGAACTAAATCAGGACTAAAGTTGGTCTAAAGCAGGGGTTCATTTTATTAGAACCAGAACTAAATCTGGATTCAGTCTGTTAGAACCGGAACTAAACCGGGACTAAAGTTGGTCTAGACCAGGAGTTCAGTCTGTCAGAACCAGAACTAAACCAGGACTAAACCAGGACTGAAACAGGTTGAAACCAGGTCTAAACAAAGTCTAAAACAGGATTTAACAACACTTAAAACAAGTGCTGTCATGATACTAAAAATTCAAACTTGCTTTCAATACTAAGTAATAGACTCTGATGCCACAATGGTGATAAAAACAGTCTTTCTTCAGACAACAGAATGTGGTTTACAACATTAAATCGTAGTTCTTTCTTTTCTTGTATCTGTGTGATCCCTCACTGGTCTATGGACGTGTACTCGTCTATGTGCTCTTATACTTGCTCTGATACAGCTCAAGATCATTCTAAAACTTCAGGAAAGGTTCATTACTGTCCTGTAAATGTGACTTTTTAGTATTGACACCTGTGAAAAAATGTGTAGTTTCAATATAAGTTTTAGTATTGATCAGTACTAATTAACTAACTCTGTATTTCTGTTTTAGGTAATTTGGTCTCAATAAGTCAAGTCTATGGAGCTCAAGGTGAGATCTGCTCCTGTCTGCTCCTGCCTGCTCCTGTCTGCTCCTGTCTCCTCTGGCTCTGCTCCTGTCTGCTCTGCTCTGTCTGCTCTGCTCCTGTGCTCCTGCTCCTGCTGCTCTGCTCCCTGTCCTGCTCCTGTCTGCTCTGTCTGCTCCTCTGCTCCTGTCTGCTCCTGTCCTGCTCTGCTCTGGCTCTGCTCCTGCCTGCTCCTGCTCCTGCTCCTGCTCCTCTGTCTGCTCTGCCTGCTCTCTGCTCCTGCTCTGCTGCTCCTGCTGCTCTGCTCCTGCTCTGCTCCTGCTCTGCTCCTGCCTGCTCCTGCCTGCTCCTGTCTCCTCTGGCTCTGCTCCTGTCTGCTCCTGCTCTGCTCCTGTCTGCTCCTGTCTCCTCTGGCTCTGCTCCTGTCTGCTCTCCTGTCTGCTCTGTCTGCTCCTCCTGCTCTCTGCTCCCTGCTCTCTCTGTCTGCCTGCTCCTGTCTGCTCCTGTCTGCTCCTGCTCTGCTCCTGCTCTGCTCCTGTCTCTCCTCCTGGCTCTGCTCCTGCTGCCTGCTCCTGTCTGCTCCTGCCTGCTCCTGCCTGCTCCTCCTGCTGCCTGCTCCTGTCCTCTCCTGCTCCTCTGCTCCTGTCTGCTCCTGTCTCCTGTGGTTGATGTATGTTGTGTATGTGTGTATTTCCAGGTTGGCTGTCTCTGCAGATCTCGTGTTTCTCGGAGGCAGAGAGGATTTTCATGTTGGCCAAAGACACGACCGTCTCCAACAAACAGCTCACTTCACTCGTCTGTCCACAAATACAGGTACAAGTACAGGAATATTACTGTAATACTACTACAAATACTGTAATACTACTGCAATACCACTACAAATACAAGAATACTAATGTAATACTACTACACATACTGCAATATTACTGCAATACTACTACAAATACAGAAAGACTACTACAAATACAGGGATAATACTGTAATACTACTAAAAATACAGGGATACTACTGCAATACTACTACAAATACAGGAATACTACTGCAGTACTACTACAAATACAGGAATACTACTGCAATACCACTACAAATATGGAAATACTACAACAATACTGCTTCAAATACAGGAAGATTACTCCAATAGTACTACAAATACAGGAATACTACTGTAATACTTCTACAAATACAGGAATACTACTGTAATACTACTGCAAATACAGGAATACTACTACAAATACAGGAATACTACTACAAATACAGGAATACTATTGCAATACCACTGCAAATACAGGAATACTACTGCAATACTACTATAAATACAGGAAGATTACTCCAATACTATTACAAATACAGAAATACTACTACAAATACTTCGATAGTACTACAAATACAGGGATACTACTGTAATACTACTACAGATGCACGAATACTACTACAATACTGCTTCAAATACAGGAATACTACTGCAATACTGCTGTAATACTACAACAAATACAGGAATACTACAGCAATACTACTTCAAATACAGGAATACTACTGCAGTACCACCCTGCAGTGAAACAGTCTGAAGTGGGAGACTGAAAGTGTGTCCATTAGAGTTTCCTTAAGCTCTATTTTCTGATCTAAACAGTGTAATATTGTCCTTTTAAGTCGTGTAAATCCAATAAAGCGTTTCCATCGCAGTGTGTCGTGCAGTTTCAGATCTGGAGCTGCTCTCGTGAGGTGTGGCAGTGCACGCTGGGTCATATTATCCATATTTCATGTCTCTGAATGGGATCTGGAGCTCGTGTCATGAATTATTGTTAAACGGCAGAAAGGCAATCTTCAAACATTCAAAACCTCAGCATCTCCCCTGAGTCTGAACTGAATTATTGTTTTTGTCAGCGCTTCTACACACACCGGCACAGGTGCGGACTTGAGTCACTTGATAAAACAGACTAAGATTTGGGACTTGGACTTAAATCCTGTGACTTGAGAAGACTTGATGCTTCTCCTAAAAAATATATGTTTTTAGGAAATACTTTTCTCTTTACAGTTGATAAATGCGGCGCTTAAGTTTTATGGGGACAAACTGGAACATGTCACATTTCTCTGTTTGTTACTTTGGTTGGAACTGAAGTACTGTGATGTGGTATCCTCAGAAGTACTACAGTAATATAAAGTACAATGCAGTAAAACAGAGGGAACTACAGAGAACATGATTCTTCCATTTCAGTGCAGACACACGACAAAACAACTGCATTTTTAAATCTGAATTCTCTCCATTCTGACTGTGATGATTTGCACTCAGATCTTGTAAAGACATTTCAAAAGAAAAAATAGCATTTCTACAACTCATATACTCATAAATATAATATATAATATATACTCATATATATAAATAGACCATGATTTTTTAAGTACAATTTAGCTTAAAAGTCTTATAAATTGTTAAAATCTAAGTTATATTTGGTATTTTTGTTTAGACTTGAAATGACGTAAAGCTCAAAGCAGATGACTTGGACTCGACTTGGACTCATGAGCCAATGACTCAAGACTCGACTTGGACTTACCTGTTTTTGACTTGGGACTTCACTTGGACTTGAGCTTCAAGACTTGAGACTTGTAAAACAACGACTTGGTCCCACCTTTGGTTACTGGGCGCCCATATTGTACGATAAGAGTTATTTCTTTATAACTTCATGTATTATTTATATTACATAACATAGTGTCAGTGAATGTGTGTGTAAATATGATTTATTTAAAAAGAGTTTAAAGAAATGTTTGATTTTTCATAATAATGTTTCATAATGTTGGATGTTTGATTGAATTTTAATCCATGTTTTTTTTTCAATACTGCTACAAATACAGAAATACTACTAGAAATACAGGAATACTACTGCAATACTACTACAAATACAGAAATACTACTAGAAATACAGGAATACTACTGCAATACTACTACAAATACAGGAAATACTACTACAAATACAGGAATACTACTGCAATACTACTACAAATACAGAAATACTACTACAAATACAGGAGTACTACTGCAATACTACTACAATACTACTACAAATACAGGAATACTACTGCAATACTACAAATACACTGCAATACTACTACAATACAGGAACTAATACTACTACAAATACAGGAATACTACTGCAATACTACTACAAATACAGGAATACTACTGCAATACTACTATAAATACAGGAATACTACTACAATACTACTACAAATACAGGAATACTACTGTAATACTACTACAATACTACTACAAATACAGGAATACTAGTATACTACTACAAATGCTGCAATACTAATGCAGTACTACTAGAGATACAGAAATACTACTACAAATACAGGAATACTACAGAAATACTACTGCAAACACAGGAATACAACTGCAGTACTACTACTACTACTACTACTTTGATGTGACATAGTAATATTTACGTGTGTGTGCAGGTGGAGAGGCTGTGCCCAGAGGAGCACCCGCTCCTCGTGTTTGTGAATCCTAAAAGTGGAGGACTCAAAGGACGAGAGCTTCTGCACGGATTCAGAAAGATCCTGAACCCTCACCAAGTGTTTGACATCAGCCACGGAGGACCACTGCCGGGGTGAGAGTACTACGAGTACTGCAGACACTACTACCTAAACGTGTACTTTCAGAGGAAGTAGGTGTCAGAGTAAGAGTAACGCTGAAAGTTATAGTAGATGCATCTTAATGAAAGACATTTAAAGGGACAGGCTGGAATTTTGGACATAGGGCCTCATTTCCTCGTGAGTCAGAGTGTTGGAGACGTGTGGAGACACTTTTAAATATTCCATCCAGTCCTTGTATTTGCAGAGGTCACTGATGCTAGACTTACCCACTCCACAAAACACCCAAAGAAAATCTATTATTACTCCAGACTGTCGATGTAAATGTCTGTGCCGATAGCATAATGTTTGAAATAGGGATGGGCATGATTAGTCGATAATCGATTGTTAATTCTCCCGATGATCGATTAAGAAAATTTAGTCGAATGCCCATCCCTAGTTTGAAATTAAACTAACCTTGTATCGCATGAATCGTCGCATGTTAAGGGACTATTTTCTCATATATCAGTCCGCTGCTGCCAAAATTTCTATCAGGAAGTACAACTCACTGCTGCTGCTCAGACATAAATCCTTCAAATGCAAGGTTAGTTTTATTTCTAAAATTATTCTGTCGACACAGACATTTAGATGGACAGTCTGGTGTAATAATAGATTTTCTTCAGGTGTTTTGTGGAGTGGGTAAGACTGTTTTTAGTGGCAGGAGAACTATGGCCATTGACAAAGGACTGAATGGAATATTTAAAAAAGTGTCTCCACACGTCTCCAACACGCTGACTCACGAGGAAATGAGGCACTATGTCCAAAATTTTGTACTATCCCTTTAAGCACTGACATTTCTAAGAATATACTTCAAAAATGTGGAGGAGTACTTCTGGATTACCACATAATGATGTCATAAGGGTAAACCAAGCATTTACAGAAAGAGCATCATGAATGAAACATGCATAAATTAGACCAAATAAAAAAATCTTGACTTTTTGAGCTTTTAACCTTGTTCTAACATTGTTCCCTCATCAAAAACATACCTGGAGTTGTGTTTTTTCACATTTGTCTCATTAATCCAGTTTAAAATTCTTACTGGATTGTGACGTCACAGGTAAAAATCCAGGCTTTTTTCATTCTGAGAGTTTCTGTGACTAATTGTTTAACCACAACAGACTAAATTGTTTCCCAAACAAAAGCCTGACTCTGTAGCGTGATGCATAATAATAATAATAATAAAGACTTTATTCATTATTACAAGGCATTCATTTTTTATTATTCATTCTTGTTCATTTCATTCATTCATACAGAAACAGAGGTGTGGTTTATAAAGTGTTTTGAACAGGTCTAAAAGGAGTTACACCCACAAAGATTCATGTTCTGTCCATTTGAATGTTAAGTTCTGTGACCCTCCGCAGGCTGCACGTGTTCCGGTCCGTCCCCCGCTTCAGGGTGCTCGTGTGTGGGGGGGACGGCTCCGTGGGCTGGGTCCTGTCGGTGCTGGAGACCATCAGGCACAAGATGGTCTGTAGAGAACCTCCACTCGCCATCCTGCCTCTGGGAACAGGTACCAGCCCACGCCTTTATTTTATTTGTTTAGTACCTGGTCCCTGAAGGTTTGACCAGGTTTTGTATTCACCCTGTGTGTGTGTGTGTGTGTGTGTCCACCTGCGATAATTCTGCCATTTATGGACTGATTGTTACCAAATTTGGTACGTGGGTCAAGCCCCCGTGCTCGATGCCGCAAAAAATGTTTGGTGACGATCCGAGGTCATTCGAGGTCACACGGGTCAATTAAAAGGTCACGCCATTATAAAATGTTATCTGCAATTTCAGCAATTTCTGGACCGTCTGCGGGCTAAAATATTCACCCAATCATCACACAAGTTGGCGCACACATAACCGGGGCACACTGGATGTTACAGGTTGAAACCGGTCAAGGTCACTTGAAGGTCAAGGTAACCAAGGTCAAATATGCGTTTTTGGTCATAACTCCACGAAGGATCGAAAATCTCAGAAAAATTATTATCTATTTATAATTCTATGCATTTGTTTAGTCAAATATTAATAGTTTTCGGCATAATCACTAATTATAACAGTTCCTTTCTCTTTCAGTGTGGACGTTAAAATTCTAATTGGATCGAAAATAATTTACATTTCTTGTTTTTCTGGTGATCACAACACACTGATCTACAGTCACACAGCTAAATATACACACTGTGTTGGGGAGTAACAGATTACATGTACCAGAGTTATGTAATCAGAGTACAAATTATGAGTAACTGTATTCAGTTACAGTTATTGTTTCAGTGAGTGGTAATTGGATTACAGTTACTTTGTTGAAATAAATGGATTACACAGTGGTATTTGCCTGTTTCCACATTTTGGGGTATATCCCTTTTTTTCTTTTTTTTTTTTCTTCGGTAATTCCACTCATTGCCGGACACTAAACCAGGTCTAAACCCAGGTCTAAACCAGGACCTAAACCAGGACTAAACCAGGACTAAACCAGGACTAAACCAGGACTAAACCACCAAACCAGGAAAACCAGGACTAAACCAGGACTAAACCAGGACTAAAACCAGGTCTAAACTATGTCTCAAACAGGATTTAACAGGATTAAATCATGCCGTGCGAACCGAGTCTCCTCCTCTTCTATCAATAATATTTTTAATTTGGTTCAGTAAAGTCTGGGCTTTTTAATGTCTTTTAGCAGATAAAACATTTTATGTGAAGATTGTGAAGAAGAGTCTTTGCAGCAAAATCAAGTAATCCAAAGTATTCAGATTACGTTTCTCACTTTAAGTAATTTAATGGATTACATTAGAAACTACATTTTGAGGTGTGTAATCTGTAATCTGTAAGGGAATACATTTTAAAAGTCACCTTCACAACACTGCATGTACAGAACTCATGAACAGTTACATTTTCGTTACACACTAGTAAACACAGACATTCTCATGTGTGACCAATATCACACAAATGTTCATGGGCCTGTACAGATACACACGTTGCATTGTGGATATAACGATCATGTGATATGGGCTGGACTCCTCATAAACTGCTTCTGTGGTGATGAACTGACCCCACCGATGCCTCATGGGGACCAGGTTGATATCTCTGATTGCTCTTGTTTATTTTTGTGTTTTTTACCTTTTTATTTATTCGTATTTTTGCTCTTTTTTGATTAAACGTGCACTGCGTAACTTTTATCGTAGGGTCTGCCACTCACACTGAGATATTATTGCTTCAAAAATGTTACAGAATATGACATTTAACATATTTATCTAGCAGTCGTTTATTGTTTTTATTCTGTTTTTCCCTGCTTGTGCCTCCTGCTGGTTTTCATGGAGATAAAGTTGATGTCATACTGTGGAACTTTGTTGGCAAACAATAACATCTCCTAGGAGAGAGGAGAGAAATAGAGTTTATATTTATATTTCCATTGTGTTGTTTTTATCTGTATTGTGCAGCACTTGGAAACGGTTTTTGTTTTTGAAATGTGCTCTATAAATAAAGTGGACTGGATTAGACGGGGGTGTGGGACTGAACACCACAGATAAGTTGCTTTCATTTTCTAGAATTTGATGTCATAAGTTAATTTAAAGTGTCCATATTATTATAATGTCGTTTCCTCATCACAAACAGACCTGGAGTTGTGTTTTGTTTTGTTTCATTCACACATGTTTAATTAACACACAAACACATGCCGGCTGATTTAGGCTTAAGAGTTCTTCTCTCAAATAGAAAACACTCTGTTCCACCTTGTGATGTCATGTGGTGATACAGGAAGTGCACTAACACAGGGCTGCTCGATTATGGAAAAAAATCATTATCACGATTATTTTGGTCAATATTGAAATCACGGTTAGTCAAACAATTATTTTTTAGTTACACAATGCATTTATTTAGCGTTTCTCTTTCATAAAACCCACTTTGTTATTGATAATTTACTCAAAACTATCAAATTGAAAATAAACATTGGCTACAACTATGTACGTTAGAGCAGTTTTGTGATGTATAAAACAAAATGAATGAAAATATACTCTGAACATGAAATAAGGCATAGAAAAACATAAATGTATCCAAAATAAACTGTATATATCCAGCTGTTCTACAATCTCTATATTTAAAACATGAAATAAATATACTTACTTATATAAAAATATCCCAAAATAAACTTTGTTAAGCTTGTTTCAACTCGATTATATGAGAGTATATGAGTTTGGAGATCGTTTGACACACAAATCGAAATCGCGACCAAAATTCAGTTGTTTTTAAACTCCACACACCTTCACTAGAATCATTTGGATCATTTCAACCCTGCGATTGCAGATTTCTGAAGAAAAGATAAAAGGAGCTGTTGACTTGAAAACTACAGCTACAACTATGACATCACAAGGTGGAACAAGGTGGAGCATTTTGAGCTTTGAAGATGTAGACAGACAAATAATAAAGAGTTACTCAAACAAAACACAACTCCACGTTTGTTTTTGATGAGGTAATAACATTATAACATGACTTAACGCTCACAAGAGTCAATTCTGCCTAATATAGGACCTCTGGAATGTTCCACAGTGTGACTTTAAACAGCTCTACTTTAAATTTATTCAATTACAGGTGGTTTTATAGCTCAAAAATACCAAGAAAAACAGACATTTTGACTGTGAGCGGGGTCGCCTCTCCACAGATCTGACCTGTAACTTGGTCTGTGTGTGTAGGTGATGTGTAACCCTGTGTCCCTCTTCCTCTCTGTAGGTAATGATCTGTCTCGAGTGCTTCGCTGGGGGGCGGGTTACAGCGCCGAGCCCCCCCTCTCTGTGCTGCAGTCTGTGGAGGAGGCGGACGAGGTGCTCATGGACCGCTGGACCATCCTGCTGGACGCACAGGACCTGAGCCAGACTGGGACTGACAACGGCTACCTGGAACCCCCCAAGGTCTGGAGTCTAGACCGGGTTTGGACCAGGTTTAGACTGGGTTTAGACTGGGTTTGAACCTGGTTTGGACCATTTTTAGAACTGGGGTAGATCTCAGATAGAGTGGATTTCAAACTGGTTTAGAGCTGTTTTATTCCTTAAGTAGATTTATTGGTTTAATCCTGGTTTACATTGGTTTTAGTGCTAGTCTACTCCTGGTGTAGTCCTGGTTTAGACCTGTTTTAGACCTAGTTTATGTTTCTGTTCCAGATCGTGCAGATGAATAACTACTTTGGTCTTGGGATTGACGCTGAGCTCAGTTTGGATTTTCATTTGGCCCGTGAAGATGATCCGGACAAGTTCACCAGCAGGTACCACACCTGGACTAGAGCTGGACGTCTGGTCTGGGTTTAGACTTGCTATAGGCTACTCCTAAACCCCTCTACTCTCTAAAATCACCAAGTAAATAACCAAGATTATTCTGAATTTCACCACCACATTTAGAGATTTTTTTCTAAAACAAAAGTTAATTTCACACAATCCCACAGTCTCTTACTTGTGCCATTTGAACTGCACATGCTGCACTTATTGGTTGGTTAAAATCTCATGATATGATGTTAAATCCTGAGCTCCAAAAACAAAAAGTTTCAAAAACTGCTCAGTGTGTGATACAGGCAGCCACAAGAGCAACCAACCACTTGCAATATGATCCATACAAAGTATCGATATTGGTATCACAGCTGAAAAAGCTGAACTGGTCCATCCCTAAATAAGCACATATATGTGAAAACGGAACTGCATTACTCCAGATTTTCACAGTAAAAGCCTTGTGTCTCCTCAGATTTCACAATAAGGGCGTGTATGTGAAAGTGGGCCTACAGAAGATCAGCTACAGCAGAAGTTTGCACAAAGAGCTCCAGCTCCAGGTGGACTTTGAGACGGTCCCACTGCCCAACATCGAGGGACTCATCTTCCTCAACATACCCAGGTACCACGGTCTAGACCTGGTTTAGGTCTGTGGAAATCCTGGTGTATTACTGCTTTAGTCCTGGATTAGTTCTGTTGTAGTCCAGGTTTAGTCCTGGTTTACTTCTGTTGAAATCTAGGTGACATACTACTTTAGTCCTGATTGTAGTCCAGGTTTTAGTTCTTCTTAGTCCTGGTTTGTACATCTTTAATCCTGATTTAGTTCTGGTTTAGTCCTGTTGTTCCCTTTTAGCCCCCAGTTAAGAAATGTTTAGTTTTGTACACAGCTATGCTTTGATTCACACATTTTTTAGTTCTTGTTTAGACCTAGTTTAGTTCTGACTAGTACTAGTACTTGCTAATAGTTGTTGTAGTCCTGGTCTAGTCCTGGCCTTTAATATCTTGATCTGTGTCACAGTTGGGGCTCCGGGGCCGACCTGTGGGGGTCTGAGACGGACGGTCGCTTCAGGAAACCGAGCATCGACGACGGACTGCTGGAGGTGGTGGGCGTCACTGGAGTGGTCCATATGGTACTACTACTATTATTACTAGTACTATTACTACTGCTGTTACTATTACTACTACTACTACTGCTGCTACTACTACTACTACTACTACTACATGTTTGGTGGTCTAGTCCTGATTCAATCCCCTTTAAGACCAGTTCAGTGGTTTTGTTTATGCTTAATTTTCATCACATTGGCACATCAGATTAAAAATTATCTGTACATCTCAAAAATTAACTTGGGTTTTTATAAAAAAAACACACTTTGAATGGAGCCACTGGTTCAGTCTATGCAAAGTTCTGGTTTGGTCTTAGTTAATTTTTGTTTAGCCTGGCGTATTTTAGCTTTAGTTCTAGTCCTGTTCTATTTCTGTTCTCATCCTGTTTTAGTCCTACTTTAGGCCTGTTTTAGTCCTGGTTTAGTCCTGGCTTTAGTCTTGGTTTAGTCCTGTTTTAGTCCTGCTTTAGTCCTGTTTAGTCCTACTTTTAGTCCTGTTTTAGTCTTGCTTTAGTCCATTTTAGTCTTGCATTTTAGTCCTGTTTTAGTCCTGTTTTAGTCCTGTTTAAGTCCTGTTTTAGTCCCATTTTAGTCCTGTTTTAGTCTTGCTTTAGTCCTTTTTGAGTCCTGTTTTAGTCCTGTTTAAGTCCTGTTTTAGTCTTGCTTTAGTCCATTTTAGTCTTGCTTTAGTCCTTTTTGAGTCCTGTTTTAGTCCTGTTTAAGTCCTGTTTTAGTCTTGCTTTAGTCCCATTTTAGTCTTGCTTTAGTCCTGTTTTGAGTCCTGTTTTAGTCCTGTTTAAGTCCTGTTTTAGTCCCATTTTAGTCCTGTTTTAGTCTTGCTTTAGTCCCGTTTTAGTCCTGTTTTAGTCTTGCTTTAGTCCTTTTTGAGTCCTGTTTTAGTCCTGTTTAAGTCCTGTTTTAGTCCTGCTTTAGTCCTGTTTTAGTTCTCGTCTAGTCCAGATTTAGTCCTGGTCTGATGCTGTTCCAGTCCTCTTGAAGTCCCTGTGTTTAACCTCTCCTGCAGGGCCAGGTGCAGAGCGGTCTGAGGTGTGGGATCCGCATCGCTCAGGGGAACTACATCCGGCTGACGGTGAGTAAAGAAGTCCCTGTGCAGGTGGACGGAGAGCCCTGGGTCCAGCCTCCGGGACACATCATCATCTCTGCAGCAGGACCCAAGGTGAGACGCGGGGGACATTTAGAAACGCTTCACCTTTACGTGTGTTTGTTTGGTCTTTTTAACTTTGACTTTTTAAAAATATTCTCCAGGTTCGGATGTTGCGGAAGTCCAAGCAGAAGCAGAAGAAGCACGCGTCCGGCGGGAAAGACAGCCCGTCCTCCCACAAAGACGCCGCACACTGAGACTTTTGGACAGAGCGAGTTTACACTGCCACAGAAATACTGCTGTTTCTCACGAAGGCTCAAGCGGGAACTGGGTTTAGACCTGGTTTAGTCCTGGTTTCGTCATAGTATTGTCTGAAATAGTTTCTGGATTAGTCCTGGTTTGGTTTCAGTGTGGTCCTGGTTTATTAACATTAGTGCGTTAACTCCGTATAGTCCGAGCTGGTTTAGACCTAGTTTAGTTTAGTCTAGTCTTGGTAGAGCTTCTGGTTGAGTCCTGGTTTAGATCTGGTTTGAACCTAGTTTTGTCAGTCTCGGTTTAGACCTGCTGTTGCTCTAGTTTAACCCAGTTTTCCAAGTTCTAGTCCGATCTATCCTGGTTTAGTCCTCGTTAAACCTCGATTCAGTCGTCATTTGGTCATAATCGTTTGGGTTTCAGCTTTCTGTTACATTCTGAAGACTTTTACCACTCAAAAACATGTTAATCGCTATGGTAACAGTCCTTATTTTTCATCATTCTGAAATCCATACATAGGTTGTGTTCACGTTGAAGAATATTTTCAGCTGGAGGGCAGGAGATTCACTGTTTTTGGAAGAAATCTCCAAACTTCTGATCCACAAATGTTGATCCTTCTCTTTCTGAAGCTCCTTTTATTTATTTATACAAACAGCGAAGACTTTGAACCTTGCGCCGTTTTTTGTTTCGTGTGGATAGGCCCAGTAATTACAGAGATATGAACCGAAAACCGAGGCAACAAATCTGCAATTTAAGCAGTTACACAGAAAATTTCACCTGAAAATTCTGACCTATCTTTTTTATTTATTATTTATTATTATTTTTTATTATTACAAAGATAAATACAAATTATACAAATACAATAAAATACATAAGACAAGGGGAAATAGAGATAACGCCAGTGAAGGAGGTCACACATAAGGAAAATTCATGTTTACAAAAAAAAAGAGAAAAAGTATAGATTAAATTACTTAAGAATTTCCAGAGTTTTAACAACAAGTGGATGGTTTTCTTATAATACTGGATTTCAGAAAGGAAAATGAGAAAGTAGGGTTTATTATTAATTAATTTACATGTATAAATATTAAATTTTGCTAGCTCCAGTTCAAACTGTCGAGCTGTTAAGTGAGGAGGTCATTTCCGGGTCCATCCAGAAACTTCACCGCGTTTTCGTGCTTTAATTTTGTTCTTTTATTAAACAAGAGACATTTACCTTTCAACAGCGTGTTTTTAACCAAAATATGTAAATAATGTAGTGAAAATCAATCATAACAAGTGTAAATGTCTCACTAACTGGTCAATACTAACGCTATCTTAGCCTAGCCTAGCCTAGCCTAGCTTCTTACCTCAACCTCCCTCGCACACTTTCTGTTACAGTTAAAATCGTAGAACTGTGCTTATTACTTTTATTATTATTATTATTATCAGATTTTTTTTATTATTATTACTATTTATTATTATTATTTTTACATGCTTATTACTTTTTTAATGTGAGATGTGGCTAAAATTAGCGGAGGGACCCGGAAATTACAACACACTTAACAGCTGTATTGATATTCAGTTACAATGCACACGTTAGCGAACACTGTCGGAAAAGTTATAAGATCATCTGAAAATTCAAGAAAACAAAACACAAAATGAATTTAAACAGCTCATTTTCAGGAATCAAGACGAGGAGTCTGATTTACTACAAAAAGTGAAAGTGACTAACTGAAAAACTGTTGCCTAACGCTAAAGACTTGTTTAAGATAGAGATGGGCTAAAAAAATATATTAAAAAAATATCGATATAGTGTATCGTTTAATGTCATGACACAGTATCGATATCATGGGCTGCTGTATCGATATATCACCAAGAGTAATTTTTGGTATATTTTAGTAAATTATTTTGTTACAGCGCTACAGTTTTGTTGCTTGATCAGAGGACGGACAGACTTGACATTTTCACTGATTAAAAGTGGTTTAACAAAGACCTAACAAACACAGCCACAATTTAACCTTTATTTTGTATTGAACCGTATCGAATTGATTTGAAATATATCGCATTGAAAGTACACTGTATTGAGGTATGTATCATATCGGCAATTTCTTAATGATACTCAGCCCTTGTTTATGAGCACAAATCATTTCTACCTGTTATAGTTCTAACTAAACCACTAGGGATGTAACAATAACCGAAATATTGTGATATCGTATCGTCAAAAGTCTCACAATAATATCGTGGGCTGTCACAACATATCGAATCACAAGTTCCTTGCTTAAATGCATGGTTTTATAGTACCAACAGCTTATAAACATCGGAAACTACATATCCCATGATGCATTTCAGTGTAAACAACATGAAGAGATATGTTTTTTACTTGAATTCTTGGGATTAAGATGGAAATAATTCACAACAAAATCTTGTCAAGACATTTTAAAAGCAAAAAAGTGTTCCTTCTACAATTATATAAGCCTCTTCGAAATATCGTAATAAATATCGTACCGTGAAATGCATATCGTGACAGTATCGTACCGTGAGATTTGGATAAACCAGCTCTTTCTGACTCTCTCAAGTATCAACAGAGATTCCTCGCTGTTGTGGTTTCACGTGAACACAACCTATGACACACTCCAGCACCACCTCATTTATTTAGTTTTTATTTTTTTTTTTTTCTTGCTTAATTGTGATGTTTTAAAAAGCAGCATTGCGTAACTTTTGTGGTGGATCTTTTCCGTCAAACGCTTTTCTCCACGGAGACGTAATTGCTTTGTCTGGAATTAAACGTTTCTAGCTCCACGGAGACCAAACTAGACCAAGTTACGGGTCAGATCTGCGGAGAGGCAACCCCGCTCGCAGTCAGAATGCCTGTTTTTCTCTGGATTTGTAACTGAATAAATATAAATTAGAACTGTTTAACGTCATACCGCGGAACATTCCAGGCAAAGCAATGACGTATCCATAGAAACAAGCACATAACGGACCCCCGACCAAAAAGTCACGCATTGCAGCTTTATTTCTATTCTAATGTCTTAACTTGAACACTACGTCTCCAAGTCTAACTCATAGAAGTATTCCCAGTGCTGTTTGCCACCTGTAGCAGTAGAGTCTGTTACCGTAACTATTGTAAAAAAAAAAAAAAGGTGCAGCTATTTTTCGTATCGGCTTCTGTCTGTGGGTAATACCGTACTGCTGTTTTAGTAATTACACGACCGTTTTGCACAACGCGAAATGTAACTGGAGGAACTACGACGTCTTACCTGAAACGTTTCTACGATCGAAGGATGCTGCCATTCGAAGAAGTGTCTTTAAGTCCAGGTTTAGTTCCGGTTTAATCCTGGTTTAGACGCCTTTTAGTGCTGTTTTTTAGTCGCTGTTTTACTGTTTACAAGTTAAAGGGCCGATATTACGCTATTTTCTGATTTGTTTTAATGTCGTTTCCTTGTCACAAACCGACCTGGAGTTGTGTTTTGTTTCATTCACACATGTTTAACGCACAAATCCTGCATATTTAAGCTGAGTTCTTCTCTCAAATTGAAAGAAGATGTCATGTGGTAATACAGGAGGGGCTCCATTGTGTTTTTAAACTCCATACACCTTCGCATGGATAATTTCAGCCCTGGAATTGCCAATGAACTAAAGGTAAAAAGAGCTGTTAACTTGAAAACTACTGCGTCACAGAGCATTTCGAGTTTTGGAGATGTAGACAGACTAACGCTGAACGATCTCAGACAACACGATTTTGGGAGCGTCAAAGCCATGTTTTTTTTTGCAGTGCTCCTAAACCCCGATTTATGGATTTATGGATCTGCGTCGAGGTCTGTGCACTGCGAAGTAATTCACGACCACAAAACGAGGAGAAAAGGATTTAAACCTGGCGTTCATGTACAGTTTAACATGAACCATCTCCAACATGATAGAAGTACAGAACAGACTCACCATCATCAGCACATCCTCTGTCACAGAGAGAAAACTCATATTCCACTGAGTCGTGTCCTTTAGAGTTCAGAAGCTGAACCACATCAGCGCACAATCGCGAGCTGTTTTTTGAGCGCTTAAAGTTTATGCAAATTAGCCATGTGGTTTTAAGTTTGTCTCTGTAAAACGTAAACAAATATGCTCAAAGTTGTGTGGATAGGGAAGACTTGCGAACACAGAAACGACGTGCTTGTACGCAAATTGTTTCCGATACGGTGATTGGTTGATTTGTTTTAGTGTAAACATAACCTGAGTCTGACAGAAGCTGAACGCATCAGTCACAAGGAGCGAGCTGTTTTTTTTCAGCGCTTATAGTTTATGCAAATGAGCCATGTGGTTTTAAGTTTTGTTTCTGTAAAATGTAAACAAATGTGCGCATGAAACACATTATAACTCAAAGTATATTAAAAGAAAAGAAAGCAGAGTACAGGGAATGGAGTAATGGAAATGTATGTAGAACTGATGTAGAGAGGACCAATCACAGCCCTTATTGTTTGCGTCGCTTCCCACTGCTGTCGTTTGGACGCATAGTTAGAAAATTTCCGAGGCGCATGTCGGTCGAGGGGATTCATGTCGATGCAGACTCTGCAACGTGAGGCAGACGATTGAGCTTTATGGTCCAGCGTCAAATCATCAGTGCAGGACTCTGGTATGATGTAAGTTTGCATGATATTTGCAAATGTTCATGTGCACTGAAACTTGATTTAAAAAAAGTCGTGGATGAAATCGAAATCGCAATATCTGCCAGAAAAATCGCAATTCAATGTTTTCTTAAAATTGTTCAGCTCTAAGACAGACTAATAATAAAGCGTTACTCAAACATGTGTGAATGAAACAAAACACAACTCTAGGTTTGTTTTTAAGAACTAACAACATTATAACATAAGATGACTCAAATCGCACAAGAGTCAATTTTGTGTAATATAGGACCTTTAATTTAAGTGTAGCCCCTGATTTTCCCAACTAAAACCTACATTATTAAAAATATATATAGATAGAGATGATGTATTAAGAATTGCCATAAAAGAGATTAATCGTAATGTTGGATAATGCACATTTTCCCTGCTGCCCCATTGAGTTATAATGGGTCTTAACGGTGCATTGTGTAACTTTTCTGGTGGCCAGGCTGGCGCCACCTTGTGCCTCCGCTCAATTTCATTTCTCTACAGCGACTAGGTCAGGAATCGAAATACACTAGACGATTTGCAAGAACCCCAGAAATGCAAGTTCGGGCATCAGCCAATCAGAGAGGAGCCAAATATTCTGTGTTGGCGACGATTCCAGAGATCAAGGATTTAAAGTCGCAACAAAGAGAATGTTTGGTGAATTTTATCAAGGGGAAAGACGTTATTGTCCTTCTTCCTACAGGATTTGGGAAAAACTTAAAGGGTCCATCTCATTCAAAATAACTCTTTTCACATTGTATCTTCTGCACATAAACAAGCACAATTTGGGTTTTGGAACATCCATTACACAATAGTTCTGAAATCTTACTGATTTCTTGGAGACAGTCACAGACCAGGAACTATGAAAGTCCGACTATCGCTCCTCCCCCCGCCCGTCCTGAGAAAGCACAGGCTCCGCCCTCCAAACGTGACGTAGGCTCTGAGTGAGCCGCCCTTCCTCCGCCATCTCAGGGAGGGAGGGGGAGACAGACCCTGATAGTGGTAGGAATAAACTTTTATTCATCATGGAGATACAGCGTGTTCAGCCGCATGTGTTGGACCCGGAATCGGACAAGGACTTTGAGGAGCACGAAGCTCAAGCACCGCGTCCACATCAGCTGAACATTACTGATTGGTGAAGTATTAATAAACACTAGTAGATAAACTTATTATATCGTGTTCACTGGAGTCGGGGCGGAGGCGGTGGAGCGGGTGTGAAGCACGTTCTGCTACATCAAACCCGTCATAGGTGTACCTGCCGCGTCATCGTTGTAGCAGCATTAGTTCGTTGTCATGTGGGAGGGTGGCAGAAATACACTGCAATTTGTTTAAAAACTCTTAGAAGGTAGAAAGCTCTGAAAAGTTGATTTTGCATGAGATGGGCCCTTTAATAGACCAGTTATCCCCGTTAGCGGCACATTACATATGTCACAACCAAATAGCAGTGATTGGTTAAATAAAAAAAGTACCCGCGTACCGTCGACCGAACGAATCCTAACGCTGTGAGGTCAGACGGTTTCCACGAAGTGAAGCCAGCGATGAATCAGGCTACTTTTCTGGTGGCGGGTCCGTCAAACACTTTCTAGGTATTTTCGAGTTATAAAACCTCCTGTAATTGAATAAATGTAAAGTAGAGCCGTTTAACTAAATACTTCAATACTGTGGAACATTTCAAACAGAGCAATGACGTATCCATAGAAACAAGCAGGTGACGGACCCCCAACCAAAAAGTTACACACTGCACCTTTAAGGCAGTCAGCTTTGGAAATATTCACAAAAAAATAACATTTGTATTTTGTTATTTTAGTCGGAGAAGTCCAGATTATTTGTTTCTAAATCCATGTCTAATCCGTGGTCGAATATCGAAAGTGTTACGACTTAACAGATAATTATCACATTTTGGTGCTAACGTGGTTTTTATTATTTTATTTGACTTAATTTTATTTTAAACATAACATTTTTTTTTAGAGTTATTTTGACTAAATGTATAAAGTGGTATCAAATGTTTTAGATAATTTATTAAAAGTAAATCTGACCGCTTGAATGCACTGTGTCCAGCTACAGCGCCCCCTGCCGTTCAGACAGAGGTACTGCTTTGCCTGCCACTTTTTTTTTTTTTTTTTTTAAATCACAAATTGACCTAAAATCTGAAAAGAGATTTTGAAAAGTAAAGTACAACTGTCTGTATAGGCCAAGTTAGGTCCAGAGTCCTGGTTTTGGTTTAGACCAGAGGTGTCCAAACTGTGGCCGTGTTAAAATTTGTGTTAACTACCAGTTTAGTCCTGGTTTAGACCTGGTTAAGTCTTGGTTTAGTCCTGGTTTAGGTCTGATTAATCCTGGTCTAGACCAGATTTAGGCCTGATTTAGTCCTGGTTTAGACCTGGTTTAGACCTGGTTTAGTCCTAGTTTAGACCTGGTTTAGACCTGTTTTAGATCTGGTTTAGTCCTAGTTTAGACCTGGTTTAGATCTGGTTTAATCCTAGTTTAGACCTGGTTTAGATCTGGTTTAGACCTGGTTTAGATCTGGTTTAGACCTGGTTTAGATCTGGTTTAGACCTGGTTTAGATCTGGTTTAGACCTGGTTTAGACCTGGTTTAGACCTGGTTTAGATCTGGTTTAGACCTGGTTTAGATCTGGTTTAGTCCTGGTTTAGACCTGGTTTAGATCTGGTTTAGACCTGGTTTAGACCTGGTTTAGATCTGGTTTAGATCTGGTTTAGACCTAGTTTAGACCTGGTTTAGACCTGGTTTAGACCTAGTTTAGACCTGGTTTAGACCTGGTTTAGATCTGGTTTAGATCTGGTTTAGATCTGGTTTAGACCTGGTTTAGATCTGGTTTTAGACCTGGTTTAGACCTGGTTTAGACCTGGTTTAGACCTGGTTTAGACCTGGTTTAGACCTGGTTTAGATCTGGTTTAGACCTGGTTTAGACTGGTTTAGACCTGGTTTAGATCTGGTTTAGACCTGGTTTAGACCTGGTTTAGACCTGGTTTAGATCTGGTTTAGACCTGGTTTAGACCTGGTTTAGACCTGGTTTAGACCTGGTTTAGACCTGGTTTAGATCTGGTTTAGACCTGGTTTAGATCTGGTTTAGATCTGGTTTAGACCTGGTTTAGATCTGGTTTAGACTTATTTCTTTAAAAAGTTACTACTCATCTCTGCCCCTAAAAGTTTGGACCCTCTGGTTTAGACCCCAAAGTACCCGGCGTTAAAGACACACCAAGTCCTCGTTTAGACCAAGTCATATTTCTCATATTTCCCAATAACGACCAAGTACTCTGTAAAGTACTACTACTACAGTACTTCAAACCCGTGTATAAGTATTCGTGTATTAGTAACTCCTCCGGCTCGTTGTGACTCAGTGCCTCTGTGAAATGAAAACGTCGCCCTGTGGTTTTCAGATCCTAAAGTCTTAAAGATGCATTGTGTAACTTTTCTGGCGGAGCGTCCGTCAAACCAGACCAAGTTACAGGTCAGATCTGTGGAGAGGCGACCCCGCTCACAGTCAGAATGTTTGTTTTTCTTGGTATTTTTGAGCTATAAATCCACCTGTAATTGAATAAATGTAAAGTAGAGCTGTTTAAAGTCACACTGCGGAACATTTCAAGCAGAGCCGTGACGTAACCATAGAAACGAGCAGGTGACGGACGCCCAGCCAAGTTACACGGTGCACCTTTAAAGACGTTTAATCGATATAATTCCCTTTAAGACTGGACAAAAACAAAACAAACTGCATTAAATATTTTCTGTTCTTACACGATCGACAGTTCAAGTCTGGTTTTGGTTTAGACCTGGTCTGAGTCCCACTTTCGCTGTGATTTAATGCTGCTGTGTTCTAGTCCGGGTTTAGACCTGGTTTAGTCTTGGTTAAGTTCTGGTTTGGACCTGGTTTACTCCTGATTTAGTCTTGGTTAAGACTTGGTTTAGTCCTGGTTTAGACCTGGTTTAGTCTTGGTTTAATCCTGGTTTAGTCCTGGATTAGACCTGGTTTAGTCCTGGTTTAGTCCTTTTTGGTTCAGACCTGGTTTAGTCCTGGTTTAGTCCTATGGTTTAGACCTGGTTTAGTCCTGGTTTTAGTCCTGGTTCAGACCTGGTTTTACCTGGTTTTCCTGGTTTAGTCCTGGTTTAAGTTTCCTGGTTTAGTCCTGGTTTAGTTCCTGGTTTTAGACCTGGTTTAGTCCTGGTTTAGTCCTGGTTTCAGACCTGGTTTAGTTTAACCTGGTTTAGTCCTGGGTTTAGACCTGGTTTAGAGTCCTGGTTTAGACCTGGTTTAGTCCTGGTTTAGACCTGGTTTAGTCCTGGTTTAGTCCTGGTTCAGACCTGGTTTAGTCCTGGTTTAGTCCTATTTTAGACCTGGTTTAGACCTGGTTTAGTCCTGGTTTAGTCCTGGTTCAGACCTGGTTTAGTCCTGGTTTAGTCCTGGTTCAGACCTGGTTTAGTCCTGGTTTAGTCCTGGTTAAGTCCAGGTTTAGTCCTGGTTCAGACCACACGCAGCATTCTTATTCAAAGTTCAATCTCTCGGTCCGTTCAAAGTCCTGGTTTAGTTCTGAGTCCGGCTCAGACACAGGGAGTGCCTCATATGTTCCTATGTGCATTTATTTCACATGAAGTTGTAAAAAATTAAATGATGTATATTTTTGCAGAAGTTTGTGTTTTTAGTTTTGTTTTTTGAGTTAAATGTAAAATGTTGAACTGAATGTTAAAATGTTGAATATTAATGTAATTAACAATGTGACAATTCTAATAAACTGGAGTCTACGAAATAATAACACCAGGAGTTTGTGTTTCATCTGGTTCAGACCTGGTTTAGACCTGGTTTAGTCCTGGTTTAGTCCTGGTTTAGACCTGGTTTGTCCTGGTTTAGTCCTGGTTTAGACCTGGTTTAGTCCTGTTTAGACCTGCTGGTTTAGACCTGGTTTAGTCCTGTTTAGACCTGGTTTAGACCTGGTTTAGACCTGGTTTAGACCTGGTTTAGTCCTGGTTTAGACCTGGTTTTAGTCCTGTTTAGACCTGGTTTAGACCTGCTTTAGACCTGGTTTAGACCTGGTTTAGTCCTGGCTTTAGAACCTAGACCTTTTTAGACCTGGTTTAGTCCTGCTTTAGACCTGGTTTAGACCTGCTTTAGACCTGGTTTTAGACCTGGTTTAGTTTCCTTCTTTAGACCTGGTTTAGACCTGGTTTAGAGTCCTGGTTTAGACCTGGTTTAGTCCTTTAGTCCTTTAGACCTGGTTTAGTCTTGGATTAGACCTGGTTTAGACCTGCTTTAGACCTGGATTAGTTCTGGTTTAGACCTGGTTTAGTCCTGTTTTAGACCTCTTTTGGACCTGGATTAGTGCTTGTTTAGTCCTGGATTAGACCTGGTTTAGACCTGGATTAGTTCTGGTTTAGACCTGGTTTAGAACTGCTTTAGACCTTCTTTAGACCTGTTTTAGACCTGGTTTAGTCCTGGATTAGACCTGGTTTAGTCCTGCTTTAGACCTGGTTTTGATCAGTGCTTCTTTAGTCCACTTGTGGTTTTTGGTTGAGTTCTGGTCTGGTCTTCTCATCTTAATTCCAATTCCAGTTTTTAAAGGTTCACTATGTAACTTTCCTTCCCTCCATGGAGACAAGCAGCTGACGTCCAAGCCACAGTCACAGGTCAGCGTAATAAATAAATAAATAAATAAATAAATAAAATACATACTATAGAACACTGCAAAATAAGCAATATCATCACCATGGAGACAAGCAGGTAGCAAATCCCCCATCAGAAAAGCTCCACAGTGCATCTTTAAGTTCTCTACTCGCCAGTGTTCGTGTTGTGGAGAGTGTCCAGTGCTGCCCCCTGCTGGAGCCTGCCCCGTCCTGCGCTCACACAGAGGATCTTTGACGAACACGAAGTCTCACTCTGATGATCGCGCTCAGGTTCAGTTCCTTCATGTGTCCGTCAGGTTCGTTCGTTCTGTTCCCTCACCACAGGGGGCGCTGTCAAATTTTGTATTAATTAATGCTCCACTAATTGGCAAGGCACCCGGTTTTCAGATGAGACAGAACTTTGAATTTTATTTAATCTTGTAAGTAATCAGTTTTATCCAGGTTTTATTCTGTTTTAGACCTGTTTTATTTCTGGTTTAGAGCTGGTTTTGACCTGGTTTAGATCTGATTTAGTTCTGGTAGAGACCTATTTTATACCTGTTTTAGACCTGGTTTAGTTCTGGTATAGACCTCTTTTAGACCTGGTGTAGACCTGATTTAGACCACGTTTAGACCTGGTTTAGACCTGTTTTGTTCTGTTTTATACCTGTTTTAGACCTGGTTTTGTCCTGTTTTTTATCCTGCTTTTATGAAAATAATAATAGTGCATCAGTTTTATACATAACTCTTCTGGACACTTACAGACGCTTTACAGATCATTATTTCATTCACTCCACTCCCAGTGGTGGTAAACTACTACTGTAGCCACAGCTGCCCTGGGGCAGACTGACAGAAGCGAGGCTGCCAGTCTGTGCCATCGGTCCCTCCGACCACCACCACACACACACACACACACACACACACACACACACACCACTTTCATACTCGGCAATGAGCATGAAGTGTCTTGCCTAAGGACACAACAATACTTTTTGTGACTTGTGCCCCTACTGATTTTCCCAGTGTTTCCATCCAAGTCCTGACCAGGTCCAGCCCTGCTGAGCCGCTGAGATCTGACGGGATCAGGCTCTGACAAACCGGTGTGGCCACGGTTTAGTCCTGGTTTAGTCCTGGTTTAGTCCTGGTTTAGTCCTGGTTTTGTTCTGGTTTTGTCCTGGTTTTGTTCTGGTTTTGTCCTGGTTTTGTCCTGGTTTTGTCCTGGTTTTGTCCTGGTTTTGTCCTGGTTTTGTTCCTGGTTTTGTTCCTGGTTTAGTCCTGGTTTTGTCCTGGTTTTTGTCCTGGTTTGTCCTGGTTTAGTCCTGGTTTTTCCTGGTTTTGTCCTGGTTTTTGTTTTTCTGGTTTTGTCCTGGTTTTGTCCTGGTTTTGTTCTGGTTTTGTCCTGGTTTTGTCCTGGTTTTGTTCTGGTTTTGTTTTGTCCTGGTTTTGTCCTGGTTTTGTCCTGGTTTTGTTCTGTTTTGTTTTGTCCTGGTTTTGTCCTGGTTTTGTCCTGGTTTTGTTCTGGTTTTGTCCTGGTTTTGTCCTGGTTTTGTTCTGGTTTAGTCCTGGTTTAGTCCTGGTTTTAGTCCTGGTTTAGTCCTGGTTTAGTCCTGGTTTTGTCCTGGTTTAGTCCTGGTTTTGTCCTGGTTTAGTCCTGGTTTTGTAATGGTTTTGTCCTAGTTTAGAGCTTTAGGTAATGACCGAAATGATCGGAAGAGGATCCCACTGGAGGAGCTGGGCCCAGGTTAAAGCAGAACAGAACTTTTATATTTTATCCATTAAAGGGCTCGTGTTAGACTATTACCTTTACAAACCGACCTGGAGTTGTGTTTTGTTTCATTCACACATGTTCTTCCCTCAAACTGATAACACTCTGTTCCACCTTGTGATGTCACGTGGTAATACACGACATACTCCACTGTGTTTTTAAACTCCATCATTAGACACCTTCACTAGAATCATTAGACAATTTCAACCCTGGAGTTTCTCATCTCCACTGAACTATAAAGATAAAGGGTAAAGATGATAACTTCAAAACCACCACGACATGACATCACAAGGTGGAACAGAGAGTTTTGAGCTTTGTAGACACACTAACAATAACAACAAAAGCGTTACTCAAACATGTGTGAATGAAACAAAACACAACTCCAGGTCTGTTTTTGATGTGGTAACAACATTATAACACAACTTCACGCAAACAAGACTTAATTGTGCTTAATATATAATAATAATAAGACTTTTTTTTTTTTACTGATTAACTGTGTAAATGGGTCTAAGACCTGGTTTAGTCCTGGTTCAGCCCCGCTTTAGTCCTGGTTTAGTCCTGCTTTAGACCTGCTTTATACCTGGTTTAGACCTGGTTTAGATCTGCTTTAGTCTTGGTTTAGATCTTGTTTAGTCCTACTCCTACTTTAGTCCTGGTTTAGTCCTGGTTTTGCCCTGCTTTGACCTGCGTTAGACCCGGTTTAGTCCTGGTTTAGACCTGGATTAGACCTGCTCTAAACCTGGTTTAGGTCAGGTTTAGCCTTGGTTGAGACCTGGTTTAGTCCTGCTTTAGACCTAGTTTAGACCTGGTTTAGACCTAGTTTAAACCTAGTTTAGTCCTGGTTGAGTCCTTGTTTAGACCTGGTTTAGATCTAGTTTAGACCTGGTTTAGACCTGCTTTAGACCTGGTTTAGTCCTGGTTTAGTCCTGCATTAGACCTAGTTTAGACCTGGTTTAGACCTGGTTTAGTCCTGGTTTAGACCTGGTTTAGTCCTGGTTTAGTCCTGGTTTAGACCTAATTTAGACCTGGTTTAGTCCTGGTTTAGACCTAGTTTAGACCTGGTATAGTCCTGGTTTATACCTGGATTAGTCCCGGTTTAGACCTGGTTTAGACCTGGTTTAGTCCCGGTTCATTTCGCCAGGTGTCGCGCGGAGTGGCCCCTCGCGCTCCTCGGCTCTATCTGTGCGCGCGCGCTACGTCAGGGGGAATTTCCAGGGGGAAGGAAACTAAACTTCACTCCTCCTCCTCCTCTTCGGTCTCACCTGCGCCTCACTCTCTTCTCTCTTCTGTCTCCGTCTCACCTCCGCGAACTTCTCCTCGATCACCGTAAAAAAAAAAAAAAAAAAAAAAAAAAAAAAAAAAAAGAAAACCCGTCCGTCTCCCGTCCACGCCGCGCGCCTGACGTCATGACGCACTGCAGCCACGGGAGCTTACGGTAAATGGCTCTGCAGCAGCGGCGGCGTCGGCATGCGCTCGGACCACTCCGCTCCGCACCCCCGCTCTCCTGCCCCGCTCCGGCCGCTTTTCGGGACTGAATTCACGTTTTGAGGCCGTTCGACGTGACGCACAGGTACGTACGCCGCGCGGTTTGTACGTGGAAAAACGCGCGGACCGGGTGCGCAAATGTGACCGCGCTGACCTGTTATTACCGCGGTACAGTGGAGTCTGGCTCAGCGCTTTGTTGTGCTACTCACTTCCTCATTGGGCGAAACGTCAACCAAAAATCAAATATTAACTGTAGATTTGACAGTTTTGAGCTAAACTTACGCAAACTTTTACACCGATGCGTATTTACGTAAGAAGCACGCGAATATTGACGCGAATATTTGCACACTTTGCAAAAATAAAGTTGTGAAAAAGTCTTGTCAGTCAGTAATAAACTACGTACAGATCGACTATTATCGTCTTCGTTATCAAAATTCTGATGAAAAAATAGTACAGTAGTATAGTAAATAGTATAAGTATAATTATTTAAAATGTGTCATAATTTTAGATAATTTCAGATTTATATAATGCAAAATACATAAACAACAACACAAAAGTTTAAATCAGAGGTGTCAAACTCAAATTAAAGGGCCAAAATTAAAAAACTGGGACTAAGTCGTGAGCCAAACAAAATTTTATGTTTTCTCTTCTTTTGGGATATGTAAAGTTAAACCTTTTCTTATTAAAATACATTTTTAATAATAGTTTTGCTTTAACATTGAATCCAGAACAAGCAAAATTTAAATAAATAATGTCTCTAAAGTCGATCTGTAGGCGGCGGGCAGCTCTAATACATGTTTGATTTGATCTCACGGGGCCAAATAAAATTATATCGAGGACCAAATTTAGCCCCTGGGCCTGACTTTGACATGTCTGGTTTAGAATGTAATAAAAGCACACGCTCAGAATCATTTGTTCATTAGTTTTTCAAAATAAAACCAAAAAAATAAATAAATATATCAATTATTATTTGTCTTCAAAACCAAAATGAAAAATTATAATAACAATTAGTTGTTTTTTTCCAGTGTTCGATTTTGTGTTTAAATAAAAAATGGAAAAAACTGATAACGAGCTAAACCAAGACTAAACCAGGACTAAAACGGGTCTAAATTAGGTCTAAACCAGAACTAAACTAGGTTTAAAACAGGACTAAAACAGGTCTAAAACACTACTGAACTAGGACTAAACCAGGAGCAGTTTAGTCCTGGATTAGTCTCAGTAGTTGTCTGGTCCCAGTCTCAGTCCTGGTCTCAGTCCTGGTCTCAGTACTGGTCTCAGTCCTGGTCTCAGTCCCGGTCTGGTCCTAGTCTCAGTCCTGGTCTAGTCCTGGTCTGGTCCTGGTCTCAGTCCCAGTCTCAGTCCTGGTCTAATCCCGGTCCCAGTCCCGGTCTGGTACTGGTCTCAGTCCTGGCCTTAGTCCCGGGCTGGTCCCAGGCTCTTTCTTGATCACCTGACAGTCTACGTGGGCGCATCTCCGGGCCCGTCCCCAACACTTAGACCTGGTTTAGTCCTAGTTTATTCCTGGGTTAGACCTGGTTTAGTCCTGGTATGAGATGTTCCACCTTGTGATGTCATGTGGTGATGCAGGAGGTGCTCCACTGTGTTTTTAAACTCCACGCACCTTCACCAGAATCATTCGGATGGATCTCTCAGCCTCCTGGAACTGATCTTTACCGAACGAAAGCTAAAAGAAGTTGAAAAAGTTAACACGAAAACTGCCACTTCATGACATCACAAGGTGGAGCAGAGCACGTTGAGCTTTGGAGACGTAGACAGACAAATAATAAAGCGTTACTCAAACATGTGAATGAAACAAAACACAACTCCAGACGCGTTTTCGGTGAAGAAACATAACATAGAAAAAGAAAAATCACGATTAAATGTTTTATAACCGTGTAGTTCTAATCTAGATGTTTTGAACGGATTTGTAAATGTGATAATCATAAGTGCTGTGACAGACCCTGGAGCTTTTCTTTTGGGTTAAACTTTTTATTTGTGGTTGTTCGTGTGTGAAATCTTCAAATCAGCGTTTGACTCTAGGACCTCAGACTTCTGTCGACTGTGGAACTTCTCTTTCCACAAATCTTATCTTCAAACCCAAACCAGACTCACTGTGAGGTGACATCAGAGCGTCACACGATTATATTCGCCTGTTTGAAGGTGTGACTTTTCCGCTTTTCTCCTTGGAGATGTTATCGTGGTGTTCGAAAACCAAAGACCAAACCAAACCGTGTGTCATTCGCTCGTTCGGTTTTCAAAATAAAACCAAAAATAAGAAAACGAAGAAAAAAAACCCCAACTATTTTCTTCATTATTTGTCTCCGTTTCCCGTTTCCGTGACTTAAACTGTGATGTCGGACTGAACCAGGACTAAACGAGGTCTCAGTCCTGGTCTTGGTCCCGGTCTAAGTCCTGATCACCCGACTACACGGGCCGGGCACAACTCCGGGCCCGTCCTGACACTCCTGTTTCAGTCCTGGTTTAGACCTGGTTCAGTCCTGGTTTAGTCCTGGTTCGGTCCTGGTTCAGTCCTGTTTTAGTCCTGTTTTAGTCCTGTTTTAGCCCTGGTTTAGCCCTGGTTTAGTCCTGTTTTAGTCCTGGTTCAGTCCTTGTTCAGTCTTGTTTAGTCCTGTTTTAGTCCTGGTTCAGTCTTGGCTCAGTCCTGGTTTAGTCCTGGTTCAGTCCTGGTTTAGTCCTGGTTTAGTCTTGGCTCAGTCCTGGTTCAGTCCTGTTTTAGTCCTGGTTCAGTCCTGTTTTAGTCCTGGTTTAGTCCTGTTAAGTCCTAGTTCAGTCCTGGTTTAGTCCTGTTTAAGTCCTAGTTCAGTCCTGGTTTAGTCCTGTTTAAGTCCTAGTTCAGTCCTGGTTCAGTCTTGGCTCAGTCCTGGTTAGTCCTGTTTTAGTCCTGGTTCAGTCCTGTTTTAGTCCTGGTTTAGTCCTGTTTTAGTCCTGTTTTAGTCCTGGTTCAGTCCTGTTTTAGTCCTGGTTTAGTCCTGTTTTAGTCCTGGTTCAGTCCTGTTTTAGTCCTGGTTTAGTCCTGTTTTTGTCCTAGTTCAGTCCTGGTTCAGTTCGGCATCACAGTTTAAGTCACAGAAACGGGAAACGGCTGTTATCATCCATTTTTAAAAACAATTATTGTAATTTCATTAATCCATCAATTTTCTTCCACTTCATCCGGAAGAAAATGGATTGGATTAACCAATCAGAGAGAGGCGTGCTCTATTTGTGTTATAAACAAACATGGCTGCTTAAAAAAAACAAAAAACAATAACATAAAGGACTGAGAGCACCAAACTATGACTTATCTCAGGTTAAAGAAGTTCTATATTTTATTCTGAATATTACGAGAATTTTTGGAGAGGAGATGTCCAAAAATTCTCGTATTTTTTTAAGCGGCCATGTTTGTTTATAACGCAAGCAGAGCACGCCTCTCTCTGATTGGTTAATCCACCTGTCAATCACGCTTTCTGAAATCAGGGAGACCGGACCCAGCTCCAGATCCACTCATTAATTAATTTGAATTAATCTGAATTTTGATCGCGATTTCGATTTGTGTCAAACGATCTCCAAACTCATATAATTGTTAGTAGTTGAAACTTTAATTTTGTTTTTGTTTTTTTTATATTTATTTAGTGTATTTATTAGAGCCTGACCGATATATCGGCTGGCCGATATTATCGGCCAATATGGGCACCTGGAGACATATCGGCTGATATGCTTGCTGATATGGGCCGATATTTCACGTGGGCATGTTATACCTCGTTATAAAGCTTAGACTCTCTACATTATCATTTAATCCAATTTACAGACAGATAAATGTCCTAATATGTGGCTCCGCATCAGTATTTATCTACGGTGTAATTTGTCTGTGTCTGTGTCGTACTGTCCCTGAACACACCACCAGAGTGACGTCACTTCACTCACGTGTGTTTGTTTACACCCGCAGCCGTGCGCAACACTGAGATTATATTCTTTTTCGGACAATCGGTTTGAGTCTGGATTAAAAGGACTTTTATTAGTGCAGACTTGTGATGTGGGAGGAGCCTGTGTGAGCGGTGAGTGTTGGAAATACATCGACTTTGAAGCTAGTTTAGGTTTTGTTAGCTGCTGTAGCTCCCGCACATAAACAGGCTGTTTTCTATTGGTCTATTGTAAAGTGACTATATTGGTCGTATATTTGTTACTGGACCAGCATTGATATGTAAATGAGCTGTGAATAGACGTGTGAATGATCCACATTTATGCATATAATTAATTACCGCGGTGCGCAGCATTTACGGCTAAAGGCTAATAGCGATAGTTTACTAGCTAGGAGTTATGGGTCGGTCGCGATCGAAGCGGCTCTTAGTGCCGACTCTTTGAAGCGAACAACGGGAGCATGTTTCTTATTGGGAGCCGTGTTTTCTCTTTTTCTCACTTTTTCTCTTCATGCCGCATGTAGACCCGTAGTTTGACAGCAGCAGCGGCTGAAAACGAAACTTTCAGAAATCTGCGTGTGCATAGGATAAAAAAAAGTGCATATTTGGCTGCAGTTCAGCATAAAATGAATAAACCAGGACTAATCTTGGGCTCGAGTGAAGGAGAAAGATAGAAACCGAGTCCCGACACTCAGTCCTGGTTCAGTTCTGGTTTAGTCCTGCTTGCAACAAAACAATCTCAAGAGTCGCTTGGGAGCCGAAAGAGCCAGCTGCTTTAGTGAGCCGAGCCGGTTCTCCAAAAAAAAAACAAAAAAAAACTGGAATACCCATCACTAGTAGCTAGAATGTGATGCAAAAATGCCATTAGGCCAATCTACTGTATGTAAATATGATGTAAAGAGTCAGAATAACAATAAATGTTGCCTAAATAAACCCAATTTAGAATCCACTAGAGCCAAACCTAAGTTTTTTAATCAATTCAAGATTTACAGTGAATTTTTACATCACTAAATATATCGGCGATTATATCGGCTATCGGCAGGTCCAACTCCCATTATATCGGTTTCATATCGGCCACAACAAAATCCATATCGGTCAGGCTCTAGTATTTATTTAATTTTTTTAAAATATAGAGATTGTAAAACAGCTGGATCTATAGTTTATTTTTGACACATTTATGTTTTTCTATGTTTTATTTCATGTTCAAAGTGTATTTTATTCATTTTATGTTTTATACATCACAAAACTGCTCTAAGTTACAGATTTGTCACCTATTTTTATTTTCGATTTGAAAGTGTTACTTAAATTGTCAATAACAAATGCTGAATAAATAAAATAAAATAAATAAAAATAAAATGCAAATGCTAAATAAATAAAATTAAATAAATAAAAATAAAATGCATCATGTAACTAATAATTGTGATTTCAATACTGACTAAACTAATTGCGAAAATGATTTTTTTCTATAATTGAGCAGCCCTAAAAGCGTGTGAAAAGCGTCTCTTTCACACACGTTTAAGAAATCCTTTATTAATCGCCCACCTTATGATGTCATGAAGTGGTATTTTTCAGGTTAGCAGCTCCTTTTTACCTTTAGTTCTGTAGAGATTTGCAATTCCAGGTCTGAAATGATCCAAATTCTGTTCTATTCTAATTCAGAAAATACAGCAATATGAGCTTTTTAAAACATATTTGACTGACATTTCATTCACTAAAACTAAAGAGAATTATTTTTACTTAATCTTGAGTAAAACTAAATAAAAAAATAAACTGTCAAAACTGAGAATTGTACAAAAATTTTAACGTTTTTCTGTGTTTTTTTTTTTTTTGCAGAGTAAAGATGGCCACTGACGACCCGTACCTCCACCCTCCCCAGGTAACGCTCTTCTTATTTAAAGCTGCACTGTGTAACTTTTTTGGAAAGGATTTGCCGCTTGTTTGTCTCCATGGAGATTTAAATTGTCCACAGTATGGCATTAAACTGATCTGTGTTACATTTATTCAACTACAGGTGTTTTTATTCCTCAAAAATATCTTTAAAAAAATATCGATTTTCACTGTGTGGTCTCGCCTCTCCACAGATCTGACCTGTAATTTAGCTTGCAAGTCTGTACATCTCCATGGTGACGGACGCTCCGAGTTACACAGCGGAGACACATTTAGATTACGATAAATTATAAAATTGAAACGACTTTATGCCACGGAAATAATTAAAATAAAGCAAAATAAGAGACAGAAGTCGATAAAAAGCCTGAGCTGCCGAATTAAAGCCGCGTAGTGTAACTTTTCTGGAGAACGTTCTGTCAAGTCGAATGCGTTTCTTGATGGAGATGTTATTGCTTTGTCTGGAAAGTTTCACAGTTGTCACGTTTACATGAGAGCTTTAATTCTGAATAAAAATTAATTCTGCTTTAAAAAAAAAGACCATGTAAGTGATTATTCGGATTTAAACTTACCGTATTTTTCAGACTATAAGTTGCACTTTTTTTCATGGTTTGGGTGTTTCCTGTGACTTATACTCCAGTGTGACTTAAATATTAAAATGTTGAGAGTGAAGCGGTGAGAGGTTCTAGTCTTGTGTGTGAGTATCTGCTGCTCCTGTTCCTCCTGCACCACTGTCACTTGGCTCTACTGCGCATGTCTCCTGCAGAAAGAGCTGCAAGTAAAAGTGAAATATTCAGTCAAAAACGGTAATCGAGCAGCAGAAAGAAAGTTTGGAGTGAGTGAGAAACTTGTGAGGGACTGTCAGAAAGCGGTGATGGAGAACACGACTTCACTGCAAATGGGAGGATGCACCATGAAACTTTCCTGAAGTCACTGGATGAATCGACAAAGCCTGGACTTCAGTGACACCGAAACCATCCTGTCGGGATTCAGAAAGACCGGAATAATTCTAACTGGAACTGATGCTGAGTCTGACGTAGGGGTGGGCGATATCTCGATATTTGAAATACATCTCGATATTTTTAAAACTCAATATGGATTTTGACATATCGTATATATCGATATAATGCTTATTAGGGATGGGCTTGATTAGTCAATTATTAATCGATAATTGATCATTAAGAATTTCATCGATTATGTTCATTTTAATCGACAAACCGAATGTAGGTTGCTGTGTGGAGCGAGACACAAACAGTGGGTCAGTCTGCAACGTACTGAAGCACAAATGTGTATTTAACAATGACTTGTACAAGAAATTCCACACTTTCCGTTGCGTTCGGGACAAGTGTGAGTCCATGTGCACAGTGTATAAAGCAGCACATATGTTTCTGTGTCCAGTGGGAAAAAGTTTTGCCAGGTGAGAGTCGCTCAATGTTGATGACGAGTCCCCACCTCCCTCCCCCCGTACGGTGTCCTGGTTTTGACAAACGCAGACCTGGTCACACTAACCTGTATTCAACTGAGTCGTGCCGCATCAGCGCACAAGAGCTGTTGTTTTCCTTCACTTGCTTCACTTAGTTTATGCAAATTTCCCATGCAGTTTTAAGTTTCATTTCTGTGAGACTTGCACAAAGCTGACATTATAATGTCAAACGGATTGATGTGGCTCTAGAGTCGTTACGGTTTATATGTCGTAAGGTTGAATTTATTTATGCAGATTAGTAGTGCAGATAGTAATAATAATGATGATCATTTTAATATAAAAACGTAAATGATTAATCGATAATTGATTGTTAATTCTTCCGACGATCGATTAAGAAAATTTTATCGAATGCCCATCCATAATGCTTACATATTCTGATTTCGCCGCTTCGCTTATTTACCGGCTCTGTGCTCGTCCGTGCGCCTCCGCCTCCTCGCTTTTGTTCGCCCTCCTCTCCCACACTCCCCTTGCGTGTGTCTCACTCAACACGGCGGCGCCAAAACCAGCCCGGAGGATACAGAACTCGTCTCAAAAAAAGGACAACCAACTCCATTATACGGAGATACTTTGATTTTAAGGCGTCGGACGAACAGCAGTGAATGCCAAAAGTTACTAGCACCATGTAACTTTTCCACCGTTTACAGACGAGGCCAACAGCAGCACTTCCTCTGTCACATGGAGTACGTATACATGCACATGAGTATCCCGGTTATGATCGGGTTTTTTGAGTATCCCGGTTTCGTCATGGTGCATGTAAACGGTTTCAGTATCCCGGCTATGAGAAACCGGGTTACTGTAGCTGGTATTTTCCGACAGTAACCGGGATACTGTGGCATGTAAACGCAGTATCCCGGTTACTGCAACATAAAGTTGAGTGCGCATGCATCCAGAAGACAAACACTTTTCAGTCTTTTCACCGCAACAACAGTGACATAAATAAAGTGACCATACATGAGTGAAATGACTGCGCTAAACCTGCACAGATATACGCCCAGAACAGACTCACCATCATCAGCACCTCCTCTGTCGCAGAAAAAACACACATATTCCACTGAGTCATGTCCTTTAGTCCGACAGAAGCTGAACCACATCAGCGGCACAAGGAGCGAGCTGTTTTTATCTGCACTAAAAGTTTATACTCATGAGCCATGTGGTTTTAGTTTCAGTAAAACGTAAACAAATGTGACAAAGCTGAATTATATGATCAAACGGGCTGATGTGGTCATGGTTCATATGTTATAAAGTTGAGTTTATTAATGCAGAATATTTTAATAATACATCTACACGTTGGGTTTGATGTGTGTAGTGGATTGTGGGATACCTCATAACTCCATAAAATAACCTCCCGAGCTTCCTGTTTGTATTTTTCCTGGTTTATTAACTTAAATTAGGTACATTTTTGCACTTGCGCATTTGTAAGTTTATGTCAAGAAACAGGGATACTACATTTGATCATGTATACACCAATATGAGTGTCCCGGTTTCTCATTTCCCGAATACTGACATAACATATGGATAATAACCGGGATACTGATGTGCACGTAAACACACTCATAGATCCACGGAGAGAACACTCATATTTAGTCCCACTGAAGTCGTGGCACTGCAGTTTACGCAAATGAGCCATGCGGTTTTAAGTTTTGTTTCTGTAAAACGTAAACAAATGTGATCAAAGTTGCATTAAACACGTGATAATCTCAAATGGGCTGATGTGGTTCTATAGTCGTTATGCTTTATATGTTGTAAAGTTTAGTCATGTAAAGTTTATTTATGCAGAAAATGTTAATTAATAATCTGCTGAAGTGTCACTTGTACAACTTTGGGTTTGATCTGCAGTGGATTGTGGGAAACCTCAGAGCTCCTGACGCTGGTGAGGAACATGGATCTGTTAAAATAAAGAACCTCCTGAGCCCATGGTTCTCGTACGTTTACAGACTTAATGCAAAGATGAGCTTGAGTTGAGTTGTTTTAATTTAACTTTGAATGAATAGAAGGCAATATGTATTATTTTTGTATACAGGGATGTTTTTATTAATGTCACAGAAGCACTTTGTTCCAAAATGAACATTGTGGAATTTGTTTTTATAGTGGATTTGGGAGGTTATTTTTTATTATTTTATATTTTTTTGCTCCATATCTCCCAGCCCCACGTTAACATATTAACGCCTATTCAGTCTGTTGTTCTCTGTTCTGTTGTTGTTACTAGAACTTGCCTTTCAAGATGAAATGTCGGTTCCTGGTCTCTGATTTTATTAAATAAATTTCCCCCGAAAGTGCGACTTGTATATGTTTTTTTCTTCTTCATTGCTCATGAAACGAATAATGATAAAACAATAAATTACTTTTACTTACGTTTCCAACTCCTCCGTTCCTTTACTTTTCACGTTGTAGTTCTTCTTCTTCACTTGCCGCTTGATCGGTCCGTCGGAAAATAGAGTCCCGCGGTCACTTACGTTGTGGCTTTTTAATGTGTTGTGGCTTTTTAATGTGTTGCGGCTTTTTGATGTATTGTGGCTTTTTTATGTGTTGCGGCTTTTTAATGTGTTGCGGCATTTGCTTTTGTGTTGTGGCGTTTGCATTAAAATAGAGTCCCGTGGTCATTTCCGTTGTGGCTTTTTAATGTGTTGTGGCTTTTTAATGTGTTTTGGCTTTTTAATGTGTTGCGGCATTTGCTTTTGTCTTGTGGCGTTTGCATTAAAATAGAGTCCCGCGGTCATTTCCGTTGTGGCTTTTTGATGTGTTGTGGCTTATTAACGTGTTGTGGCTTTTTAATGTGTTGTGGCTTTTTAACGTGTTGTGGCTTTTTAACGTGTTGCGGCTTTTTAACGTGTTGCGGCTTTTTAACGTGTTGCGGCTTTTTAACGTGTTGCGGCTTTTTAACGTGTTGCGGCTTTTTAACGTGTTGCGGCGTTTGTATTTGTTGCGGCGTTTGCATTAAAATAGAGTCCCACGGTTATTTCCGTTGTGGCTTTTTTTTTGGTTTGTTGTGGCTTTTTGTCGTGTTGTCGCGTTTGTATTCGTCGCGGCGTTTGCGTTTGTGTTGTGGCGTTTGTATTTGTTGCGGCGTTTGCATTAAAATAGACTCCCACGGTCATTTCCGTTGTGGCTTTTTTCTGTTTGTTGTGGCTTTTTGTCGTGTTGTCGCGTTTGTATTCGTCGCGGCGTTTGCGTTTGTCGTGACCCCTCTCGGCTTCCGTACAATGAAAACAGAAACCTTTAATGCCGCACTGCGAAACATTCCAGACCAAGCAATAACATCTCCGTGAAGAAAAGTTAAACAATGCATTTTTATTAATATTGTGATTTAAAATGTCCTTATTATTACTATTAATGGATCACAGTATTTATTGAAAATTACGTCAAAATCTCGCGTCACGTCTCGTCTCTTGAAAAGTTTCTCGACTTACTCAGTTTTTATTCACTGTTTATTCACAGTTTTCTTCTCACTGATGCTCTGACGTTGTGTTTAGAATGATTCATGCGAGTTTGAGTAATCGTTGTTCTCCTGAATTCAAGAAAAGACCTGCTTCCAAAAAACCCCCCGTACCCGCCCAAAACTCTCTACTTTCATTTTGTATTTTTTTTTTGTTTGTTTCTTCAGTTTTTTTTTTTTTTTGACTGTATAAAAGTGTGTTGTGTTTTTTTTTTTGTTTTATCGCGTGTGTGTCTGTGTGTTGTAGATGTTTGAGATGATGGACCCGACCTGGGACTACAACCCGTACCCGGTCCTGACCCAGAATCCAACGCTGCGCACAGGTACGAGTCTCATACGAATACTGGGGTAAAGAACTACAGAGGTCAGGGGAAAGAGACCAGGACTGGACCAGGACTAGATCAGGAATGAACCAGGACTAAAATAGGGCTAAACCAGATCCTAAACCAGGGCTAAACCAGGTCTAATCTAGCGCTGAACCAGGACTGGACTAGGACTAAACCAGGACTAAACCAGAATTGAACCAGGACTGAACCAGGACTGAACCAAGGCTAAATCAGAACTAGACCAGGACTAGACCAGGACTAGACCAGGACTAGACCAGGACTAGACTAGGACTAGACCAGGATTGAACCAGGGCTGGACCAATACTAGATCAGGATTGAACCAGGACTAAAACAGGGCTAAACCAGATCCTAAACCAGATCCTAAATCAGGGCTGAACCAGGACTGGACCAGGACTGGACCAGGACTGGACCAGGACTGAACCAGGACTAAACCAGGACTAAACCAGGGCTAAACCAGAAACTGGACCAAGACTGGACCAGGACTGAACCAGGACTAAACCAGGACTGGACCAGGACTAACCAGGACTAGACCAGGACTGGACCAGGACTAAACCAGGACTAGGACCAGGACAGGACCAGGACTGACCAGGACTGGACCAGGACTGAACCAGGACTAAACCAGGACTAAACCAGGACTAACCAGGAACCAGGACTAAACCAGGACTAAACCAGGACTAAACCAGGACTAAACCAGGACTAAACCAGGACTAAACCAGGACTAAACCAGGACTAAACCAGGGCTGAACCAGGACTGAACCAGGACTAAACCAGGACTATTCATTTGTCAGTGATGTCATTTCTGATCGTTCACACTTCTGTCTTGAGCTCTGTTTAGTCCTGATTTACACTTTGTTTACTGCTGTTCTAGTTCTGCTTTAGTCCTGGTCTAGTCCTGGTTCAGTTCTAGGATTAGTCTCGGTGCAGTCCCAGTTCTGGTGCAGTGTTTGTTCAGCACAGGTGACATTTGGAAATCCCCTCTGATCACAGGTGGGTGTTGAGTTTATTGATGCGGCTGAGGTCATCAATATTTCCTGGGGATGTGACGCTAACGGGAGGCACTGCTCCGTCTGAGGCTCTGTCACTCAAGTCGGACTTAATCTGGTCTTTATTTCAACACAACCTCGATTTCCAAACTAAAGGTGCATCGTGTAACTTTTCTGGTGAACCGGGTCTAAATTAGGTCTAAACCAGGTCTAAACCAGGACTAAACCAGGTCTAAATCAGGTCTAAACCAGGACTAAACCAGGTCTAAACCAGGTCTAAACCAGGTCTAAACCAGGTCTAAACCAGGTCTAAATCAGGTCTAAACCAGGTCTAAACCAGGACTAAACCAGGTCTAAACCAGGACTAAACCAGGTCTAAACTAGGTCTAAATTAGGGTTGAACCAGGATTAAACCAGGTCTAAATCAGGTCTAAATTAGGTCTAAACCAGGTCTAAACCAGGTCTAAATTAGGTCTAAACCAGGTCTAAATTAGGTCTAAACCAGGTCTAAACCAGGTCTAACCAGGTCTAAACCAGGTCTAAATCAGGTGTAAACCAGGTCTAAATCAGGTCTAAATCAGGTCTAAACCAGGACTAAACCAGAACTAAATCAGGTCTAAACTAGGTCTAAATTAGGTCTATATTAGGTCTAAACCAGGTCTAAACCAAGACTAAATTAGGTCTAAATCAGGGTTGAACCAGGACTAAACCAGGTCTAAATCAAGTCTAAACCAGGTCTAAACCAGGTCTAAATTAGGTCTAAACCAGGACTAAACCACATCTAAATTAGGTCTAAACCAGGACTAAACCAGGTCTAAATTAGTCTAAACCAGGATTAAACCAGGTCTAAACCAGGTCTAAATTAGTTCTAAACCAGGTCTAAACCAGGTCTAAATTAGGTCTAAAACCAGGACTAAAAACATCTAAATTAGGTCTAAACCAGGACTAAACCAGGTCTAAATTAGTCTAAACCAGGATTAAACCAGGTCTAAACCAGGTCTAAATTAGTTCTAAACCAGGTCTAAACCAGGTCTAAACCAGGTCTAAACCAGGTCCATGTGCTCTTATACTTGTTTTGAAGCAGCTCAAGATTCTTCTAAAGAAATTCAGATTCAGTGTTAATTTCTGTTTGTAAATGGGATTTTTTTGTAGTATTGATACCTGCTCAAATGAGTTTCTAGTTTCAATACAAGTTTTCGTTTGAATCACCGCAGTTGAAGAGGTTTAAAGATGCTCACGCACAGATGAATCTCACATCTGAATTAGAAATATTTCTTATTTCTTGTTTTGCAGCGACCACAACCTCAGAACAGGATGTGCCTCTCGTGCAGCGCTCTGTACTCTGCCTTAGACCTGGTTTAGAACTGAGTTAAACCAGGTTAAGAACTGATTTAGACCTGGTTTAGACTTGGTTTGGAACTGGTTTAGACCTGGTTTAGACTTGGTTTGGACCTGGTTTAGAACTGATTTAGTCCTGGTTTAGACCTGTATTAAACCTGGCTTAGTCCTAGTTTAGACATGATTTAGACCTTGTTTAGTCCTGGTTTAGACCTTGTTTAGTCCCAGTTTAGACCTGGTTTAGTCCCGGTTTAGACCTGGTTTAGACCTGTTTTAGACCTGATTTAGACCTGGTTTAGACCTAATTTAGACCTGGTTTAATCCTGGTTTGGAATTGACTTAAACCTGGTTTAGACCTGGTTTAGTCCTGGTTTAGACTTGGTTTGGAACTGGTTTAGACCTGGTTTAGACTTGGTTTGGAACTGGTTTGGACCTGGTTTAGAACTGATTTAGTCCTGGTTTAGACCTGTATTAAACCTGGCTTAGTCCTAGTTTAGACATGATTTAGACCTTGTTTAGTCCTGGTTTAGACCTTGTTTAGTCCCAGTTTAGACCTGGTTTAGTCCCGGTTTAGACCTGATTTAGACCTGGTTTAGACCTAATTTAGACCTGGTTTAATCCTGGTTTGGAATTGACTTAAACCTGGTTTAGACCTGGTTTAGTCCTGGTTTAGACTTGGTTTGGAACTGGTTTAGACCTGGTTTAGAACTGAGTTAAACCTGGCTTAGTCCTAGTTTAGACATGACTTAGACCTTGTTTAGTGCTGGTTTAGTTTTGGTTTAGACTTGGTTTAGTCCCAGTGTAGACCTGGTTTAGAACCGATTTAGAAAAAATTTAGACCTGGTTTAGACCTAATTTAGACCTGGTTTATCTCTGATTTAGACCTGGTTTAGAACTGAGTTAAACCTGGCTTAGACCTGGTTTAGACCTGGTTTAGTCCTGGTTTAGTCTCCGTAACAGAGAAGAACAGACATATGTATTTGCGTGTGTACATAAAATGTATTTTCTTGTTGAGCAGGTTTTGCTTTAGTCCTGGTTTAGACCTGGTTAGTCTGGATTTAGTCTCCGTCTCTTTGTCGGCTGTTTGTTTGCTCAGTTAATCCTCTTTTACATCCGGTTTAAAGATTTTTTAAAATTTTAATTCTATAAAATTCACCTAATTTTGTCTCCAGATACGAGATAAACACGTTCAAATCGAATATAACTTTCGCCGATTGTGCACTTCATTACGTAACATTTTGGTGCTTTTTTTCCACCTGCTGGTTGCTATGGTTACGTCACTGGTATGTCCGGAATGTTCCACAGTGTGACATTAAACAGCTCTACCTTACAACCTTAGTTTTTTTCAATTACAGGACTAGATACTAACACAGTTCCTTAAATTTGGACTTAGTTGGGCCCGATTTTAGTCCAGTTTTCCTCTCGGTTTTGGTCTCGCTGTAGAACCTGGGCTCCGTATTGAGGAAAGAGGATTTGAGAGCCATAAATGCTAAAATCAAAGAGCGTGCGGCTTTCGAGGTAGAAACGTTTGGTTCGGGTCTGAGCCAGGGAAAGTCTTCAGATGAAATTGGAGTTTCGTGACGCTCTGCTGCTTCCTCTCACTTCCTCTTTCACTGCTTTTACAACACTTTACCACGCTTTACTGCACTTTACTTTTATTTACCTACATAAATGAGTTACTGTACAGATGGGAAGTGTGCTGAAATTTATTTTTATTTGTTTTATTATTTATTGCAGACATAAATATTATCTGGTCAAAAAAAAAAAAAAAAAAAAAAAATATATATACAAGGCAACCAAATTAGTTCTTAAAGTTCATTAAAAAAAAAAGTACTTATGAAAAATTATTAAATTGTATTATTATGTATTACAGGATAGATACAGCTGCTACTTTCTTTCTTTTTTTTTTTTTTATCTACTTCTTCAAATAAGACTGCAATTAAAATGAGTAAAATTTTACAATGTAGTAGTAGTAGTAGTAGTAGTAGTAGTAGTAGTAGTAGTAGTAGTAGTAGTAGTAGAGGAGAGATGGGGTAAGTGTCTTGCCAAAGAACACAACGGCAGTATTCAGTTGATGTGTGGGAGCTGGAATTGCACCGATACTAGTAGTAGTGGTAGTACTTTTTGTCGAATTTGTTGTAGTACTTGTTGTCGTATTTGTTGTAGTACTTGTTGTAGTATTTGTTGTAGTAGTAGTGGTTCAAGTTGTTGTTCTTGTTGTGATAGTAATTGTTGCTGTACTACTTGTAGTTGTACTTATTTTAATATTTGTTGTGGTACTTGTAGTAGTGCTTGTTGTTGTAGTAGTGGTACAAGTTGTAGTTGGTGTTGTTATAGTATTTGTTGTTGTAGTACTTGTTGTAGTAGTAGTGGTACAAGTTGTAGTTCTTGTTGTGATAGTACTTGTTGTAGTATTTGTAGTAGTAATACGTGTTATAGTGTTTGTTATATTAGTACTTGTAGTATTTGTTAAAGTAGTAGTGGTACTTGTTGTTGTTGTTGTTGTTGTTTGTTGTGGTACTTGTTTTAGTAATACTTGTTGTAGTGTAATACTGTACATGTAATACTTGTAATACATGTTGTAGTTGTTGAGTTGAGCGTTGTGGAGGAGGAGGTGCAGTCACTGTTTCCTGTCTCACCTCTGTGATCAAAGTTCATTTTCCATGTCATAGTTTGATCAGTTAGTCCATCGGATTATTTGTCAGTTAGTCCATGTGTTTGTCAGTTAGTCCATGTGATATTGTTTGTCAGTTAGCCCATGTGTTTGTTAGTTAGTCCATGTGATATTGTTTGTCAGTTAGCCCATGTGTTTGTTAGTTAGTCCATGTGATTATTTGTCATTTAGTCCATGTGATTATTTGTCAGTTAGTCCATGTGATTATTTGTCAGTTAGTCCATGTGTTTGTCAGTTAGTCCACGTGTTTGTCAGTTAGTCCATGTGATATTGTTTGTCAGTTAGCCCATGTGTTTGTTAGTTAGTCCATGTGATTATTTGTCAGTTAGTCCACGTGTTTGTCAGTTAGTCCATGTGATTGTATGTCAGTTAGTCCACATGATTGTCAGTTAGTCCATGTGATTGTTAGTTAGTCCATGTGATTGTCGGTTAGTCCACGTGTTTGTCAGTTAGTCCACGTGATTGTATGTCAGTTAGTCCACATGATTGTCAGTTAGCCCATGTGTTTGTTAGTTAGTCCATGTGATTGTCGGTTAGTCCACGTGTTTGTCAGTTAGTCCACGTGATTTTCAGTTAGTCCATGTGATTGTCGGTTAGTCCATGTGATTGTCGGTTAGTCCATGTGATTGTATGTCAGTTAGTCCACATGATTGTCAGTTAGTCCATGTGTTTGTCAGTTAGTCCGTGTGATTGTCGGTTAGTCCATGTGATTGTCGGTTAGTCCATGTGATTGTCAGTTAGTCCATGTGATTGTCAGTTAGTCCATGTGTTTGTCAGTTAGTCCATGTGATTGTCAGTTAGTTCATGTGATTGTCAGTTAGTCCATGTGATTGTCAGTTAGTCCATGTGATAGTTTGATCAGTTAGTCCATGTGTTTGTCAGTTAGTCCACATGATTGTCAGTTAGTCCATGTGATTGTCGGTTAGTCCATGTGATTGTCGGTTAGTCCATGTGATTGTATGTCAGTTAGTCCACGTGATTGTCAGTTAGTCCATGTGATTGTCAGTTAGTCCATGTGATTGTCAGTTAGTCCATGTGATTGTCAGTTAGTCCACGTGATTGTCAGTTAGTCCATGTGATTGTTTGTCAGATGGTCCATGTGATTGCCGGTCACGGTCGTGTGCAATCGGTTTCTAGTAAAAGTGTATGATACACTGGAGAACTTCCTGTATTAGCACATGACATCACAATGTGGAACAGAGTGTTTTCAGTTTGAAAGAAGAACTCAGCCTAAAGACGCAGGGTTTGTTTGTTTGTTAATCATTTGTGAATGAATCAAAACACAACTCCAGGTCTGTTTGTGACGAGGAAACAACATTAACCATTAAGTGTCTTGCCCAAGGACACAACAAAATTCATCTGTGGGAAATTGGAATCACACCGACAACCTGTGGGCCCTTTAAACCTGGTTGAGTTCTTCCTTAGTCCTGGTTTAGTCCTGGTTCGTTACATGGTTTGAATTATTTTTACGTGTTCATTTTTCCACCAATCAGAGCTGTGAATCCAAAAAGGGGCGGGCTTTAAACTTTACTCTCTTCTCTGATTGGTTGAATGTTTCTGTTTCAGTGGATGGTCCATATCTCCAAATTATTGAACAGCCAAAACAGGTGAGGAAACATTTAAGACGTTTTAGCTCATGATACCTTTTATTTACATTTGATTTCTTTTAAATTTATTTATTTATTTTTTTCCTGTCTTCCCTGTTGTCTTTGCGCAGAGAGGCTTCAGGTTCCGGTACGGCTGTGAGGGCCCGTCACACGGAGGTCTGCCAGGGGCCTCCAGCGAGAAGAACAGGAAAACATACCCCACTGTGAAGGTAAGACTAAGACTACAGCAGAACTACACCGCTGCGTTCCAAATGGAAAGTGAACATGTTAAAATGTTTGTAATAACTCACTCAACATGATCCTTGTGTTTTTATTTCGTTATTTTGTCCTTAAATCGAGATATATTAATTTTAAGTATAGACAAATCAGGTGCCTTCTTTTCAAACCCCGACGTCTAAACATGGCCGCCCGTTCAAGTCAGTTGGCCGAGCTCAATAGCGCATGTTTCTAGATAAACCTAGTCTGAGTAGGTACTTCCTGTGGCTCCCTAACCCTTAAACGTGCCACACCAATGCACACGTTTGCGCACAAGGACTACGGTCTTATGTATCACGTGATCGCTTTGACCAATCAGAGCGAGAGGAGCTAGAGCGGAGCCTGCGCGAACGATCATAAAGCGTTTTTTAAGACAACTGAAGGGTTTCGAATTGAGAAAAGGTCCATGTGATTATCAGTTAGTCCATGTATTTATCAGTTAGTCCATGTATTTGTCAGTTAGTCCATGTGATTGTCAGTTAGTCCATGTGATATTGTCAGTTGGTCCGTGTGATTGTCAGTTAGTCCGTGTGATTGTCAGTTAGTCCGTGTGATTGTCAGTTAGTTCATGTGATTATCAGTTAGTCCCATGTGATTATCAGTTGGTCCATGTGATTGTCAGTTAGTCCATGTCATAGTTTGATCAGTTAGTCCATGTATTTGTCAGTTAGTCCATGTCATAGTTTGATCAGTTAGTCCATGTATTTGTCAGTTAGTCCAAGTGATTATCAGTTAGTCCTTGTGATTGTCAGTTAGTCCTTGTGATTGTCAGTTAGTCCTTGTGATAATCAGTTAGTCCATGTGATTGTCAGTTAGTCCATGTGATATTGTCAGTTGGTCCATGTGATTGTCAGTTAGTCCGTGTGATTGTCAGTTGGTCCGTGTGATTGTCAGTTAGTCCATGTGATTGTCAGTTGGTCCATGTGATATTGTCAGTTAGTCCATGTGATTGTCAGTTGGTCCATGTGATTGTCATTTAGTCGTCTGATGTCAGTTAGTCCATGTATTTGTCAGTTAGTCCATGTATTTGTCAGTTAGTCCATGTGATTGTCAGTTAGTCCTTGTGATATTGTCAGTTGGTCCATGTGATTGTCAGTTAGTCCGTGTGATTGTCAGTTGGTCCGTGCGATTGTCATTTAGTCCGTCTGATGTCAGTTAGTCCGTGTGTTTGTCAGTTAGTCCGTGTCATAGTTTGCTCATGTGATTCAGTCCATGTGATTATCAGGACTGATCTGGAGGGATTTTTTTCGCTGTAGTACCATGGAGTGGCCACTACACTGACTCAACACAGCTCTAAGCAGAAATACTCTATCCAATTATTTTATAGATCCATGAGTGCAGGAGGGAACGAGCAAATACTTTCAACAACCTCGCTCCTGTCTGGCTGTTTGAGAGCTCCGCTGACTATTCCAACATCCCTTCATTACGACATGCCTCTATTTAAGACATGCCGGTTTTCCGACACTTTTTAATATTGCTATTCCGACAAATATTATGTATTATACGATCATATATTATAATATTATATTATACATAACCACATCTTTGCCATTTTTTGCCCTTACAACATGAAACTTGGCACTGCACACACCCGTACCATTAGGATGACATCTTCCGAGAGTGACGTGTGGAACAGACAGAGACACAGACAGATGTTCCTTGCATTAATAGACAGATATTATATTAAAACGCATGACTGTTTCTCACAACGATCAGTTTGGACATTTTCCCACTGTCTGTTATCCTCTGTGGCCGAAGTCTTCTCTGATCAAGATCTTTGCACCGGCCCGAGCATCTTATGATATACGAGCGCACAAAGTATAATAGGCTCACATTAACATTATTCATGTCGGAAAAGTGGACCGTTTGAAAAATAGTAAAGTGCCTCTACTCTGACAATGAAAAAAAAAAGTGTCAAAGTAGTGGGACACTTGAAAAATAATGTTTATGCCGCTACTCCGATAATTATACGTCAGTGTCAGAATATCGTCTTTAATATAGAGTCTTTGGTCGCTTTGATTCACAGTCCAAGTCTAGTCTATGGTCCCATGACACTTGTGCCCCTTGTGGACACCAAGAGGAACTGCACGGGCCATTTCCTGCCCTGTGTGTGTGTGTGTGTGTGTGTCTATGCCCCTGTGCATGTGTGTGTTTGTGATTGTGTGTGGTAATGTTTATGTCCCCTGTGTGTGTCCCCTTTGTTTACGTCTGTGTGTGCGTCCTGTCTGTGTGTGTGTGTGTGTCTGTGTGTGTGTGTGTGTGTGTGTGTGTGTGTGTGTGTGTGTGTGTGTGTGTGTGTGTCTGTGTGTCTGTGTGTGTGTGTCAGTGTTCAGTGTGCGACGGTCTGCTCTCTTCATCACGTCGTTCTCACGTGTTCAGACCAGGACCAGGGAAAACCCCAGATTCCTCCGTCTCATTTCACCTCATTTTAAAGACACGTTTATGTCACCCACCAACAGCGGTTTAAACCAGGAACCAGGACTGAACCAGGACTGAACCAGGACTGAACCAGGACTGAACCAGGACTGAACCAGGTCTAAACCAGGACTGAACCAGGACTGACTGAACCAGGACTAAACCAGGACTGAACCAGGACTGAACCAGGACTGAACCAGGGAACCAGGACTGAACCAGGACTAAACCAGGACTGAACCAGGGACTGAACCAGGACTGAACCAGGACTGAACCAGGGACTGAACCAGGACTAAACCAGGACTGAACCAGGACTGAACCAGGGCTGAACCAGGACTGAACCAGGACTAAACCAGGACTGAACCAGGACTGAACCAGGGCTGGACCAGGACTGAACCAGGGCTGAATTGGGACTAAACCAGGACTGAACCAGGGACTGAACCAGGACTGAACCAGGACTGAACCAGGGCTGAAACCAGGACTAAACCAGGACTGAACCAGGACTGAACCAGGGCTGAACCAGGGCTGGACCAGGACTAAACCAGGACTGAACCAGGGACTGAACCAGGGCTGGACCAGGGCTGAACCAGGGCTGAATCGGGACTAAACCAGGACTGAACTAGGACTGAACCAGGACTGAACCAGGGACTGGAACCAGGACTAAACCAGGACTAAACCAGATCTAAACGGGGCCAAAACCAGGACTAAAACTGGGTTTAAACAGGACTAAAACCAGGGCTAAACCAGGTGTAAACCAGGACTAAACCAGGGCCAAAACCAGGTCTAAACCAGGTCTAAACCAGGACTAAACCAGGACTAAAACCAGGGCCAAAACCAGGACAAAACCAGGGCCTAAACCAGGACAAAATCAGGACTAAACCAGGACTAAAACAGGGTTAAACCAGGACCAAATCAGGACCAAACCAGGATCTAAACCAGGACTAAACCAACAACTATAACAGGGTGAAACCAGGGTCTAAACCAAGATCAGACCAGACTGAACCGGGACTGTAACGGGACTAAACCAGGGTCGAAACCAGGCCTAGGACCAAGCCATAACGGGACTAAACCAGGACAAACTCGGGAGTCTAGTTCAGTTCAGTTCAGAGTTCTGTTCCATTGTGACATTTTTGTACAAGTGTGTTTACATTTTCATTGAGTTTGATTATTTTTGTTTTGTCTGAGGCTGAGAGAGTTTTGAGGAGCGACGGGGAGCGAGTGTTGATGTGATTTAACGTCGGGCAGAGTTGTGTTTTCGTTGTGTCGTGTGTTTTGACTCGAGTCTGTTTGAGTGGTTTGGTCCAGATGAGCCGGTTTACTCCACTTCCTGGTTCTGTCTTTCCTTTGATTTACGGCACTTCCTGCTCTTCGCTACGAGTCTTTCCACATGTGGGATTTCCCCTCGTTCTACTGTTACTGTACCAGGTCTAAACCAGGTCTAAACCAGGACTAAACCAGGTCTAAACCAGGACTAAACCAGGTCTAAACCAGGTCTAAACCAGGTCTAAACCAGGTCTAAACCAGGTCTAAACCAGGACTAAACCAGGTCTAAACCAGGTCTAAACCAGGTCTAAAACCAGGTCTAAACCAGGACTAAACCAGGACTAAACCAGGTCTAAACCAGGTCTAAACCAGGACTAAACTAAACCAGGTCTAAACCAGGACTAAACCAGGACTAAACCAGGTCTAAACCAGGTCTAAACCAGGAACTAAACCAGGTCTAAACCAGGACTAAACCAGGACTAAACCAGGTCTAAACCAGGACTAAACCAGGTCTAAACCAGGTCTAAAACCAGGACTAAACCAGGACTAAACCAGGTCTAAACTAAACCAGGACTAAACCAGGACTAAACCAGGTCTCTAAACCAGGACTAAACCAGGTCTAAACCAGGTCTAAACCAGGAACCAGGTCTAAACCAGGTCTAAACCAGGACTAAACCAGGTCTAAACCAGGTCTAAACCAGGACTAAACCAGGACTAAACCAGGTCTAAACCAGGTCTAAACCCTAAACCAGGTCTAAACCAGGCAGGACTAAACCAGGTCTATACCAGGTCTAAACCAGGACTAAACCAGGTCTAAACCAGGTCTAAACCAGGTCTAAACAAGGTCTATACCTGGTCTATACCAGGTCTAAACCAGGTCTAAACAGGGTCTAGACCAGGTCTATACCTGGTCTAAACCAGGTCTAAACCAGGTCTAAACCAGGGTCTAAACCAAGTCTAAACCAGGGCCTAAAACAGGTCTAAACTGGGTCTAATCTGGGGCTAAACTACAACCTAAACCAGGTCGAAACTAGGCCCAAACTGAGACTAAATCAAGCCACAAACTGTGGTCTAAACCAGAACCAAACCAAGACCAAACTAGGGCTAAACTACGACCTTAACCAGTGCCTAAACCAAGGCTAAATCAGGGCCAAAACCAGGGGCTAAACCAGGTCTAAACCAGGGGCTAAACCAGGTCTAAATCAGCTCTAAAACAGGACTAAAACAGGGCCTAAACCAGAACTAAACTAGAACTAAACCAGGTCTAGATCAGGGTCTAAACAAGCTCTAAACCAGGACTAAAGCAGAACTAAATAGATTCTTAGCCAGGGCTAAAACAGGCCCTAAACCGGGTCTAAACCAGGTTTAAACTAGGTCTAACCCGGGCCTAATTCGGGATTAAATTACAACCTAAACCTGATCGAAACTAGGCCCAAACTGAGGCTAAACCAGGTCTACACCAGGGCTTCACCAAAACTAAATGAGGTCTAAGACAGGGCTAAACCAGGGCCTAAACCAGGTTCAAACCAAGACCAAACTAGGGCTAAACTGTGACCTTAACCAGGGCCAAAACCAGGGCCTAAACCAGGTCTACACCAGGGCTTCACCAAAACTAAATGAGGTCTAAGACAGGGCTAAACCAGGGCCTAAACCAGGTTCAAACCAAGACCAAACTAGGGCTAAACTGTGACCTTAACCAGGGCCTAAACCAAAGCTAAACCAGGACCAAAACCAGGGTCTAAACTAGGGCTAAACCAGGGCTAAACCAGGACTAAACCAGGGTCTAAACCAGAGCCAAACCAGGTATAAACCAGGGCTAAACCAGGTCCTTAACCAGAACTAAATGGTGGCTAAACTAGGGCCTAAACCAGTTGTAAACCAGGTCTAAACCGGGCCTAATTCGGGACTAAACTACAACCTAAACCAGGTCGAAACTAGGCCCATATTGAGCCTAAACCAGGGGCTAAACCAGCTCTAAACCCGGTCTAAACCGGGTCTATACTGGGCCTAATCCTGAACTACAACCTAAATCAGGGCCCTAAACCAGGTCAAAACTAGGCCCAAACTGAGGCTAAACCAGGCCTAAACCAGGTTCAAACCAAGACCAAACTAGGGCTAAACTGTGACCTTAACCAGGGCCAAAACCAGGGCCTAAACCAGGTCTGAACCAGGGCCTAAACCAGGTCTGAACCAGGGCCTAAACCAGGTCTGAACCAGGGCCTAAACCAGGGCTAAACCAAGTCCTTAACCAGAACTAAATGGTGTCTAAGCCAGCACTAAACCAGGGCCTAGACCAAGGCTAAACTAGGACCTAAACCAGTTGTAAACCAGGTCTAAACTGGGCCTAATTCGGGACTAAACTACAACCTAAACCAGGTCGAAACTAGGCCCAAACTGAGGCTAAACCAGGTCTTCACCAAAACTAAATGAGGTCTAAGCCAGAGAAGCCAGAGCTAAACCAGGGCCTAAACCAGGTTCAAACCAAGACCAAACTAGGGCTAAACTGTGACCTTCACCAGGGCCAAAACCAGAACTTAATCAGACCTAAACCAGGTCTGAACCAGGACTAAACCAGAGCTAAACAGGGTCCAAACCAGGTTAATCCAAATCAAATTAAAATCGCAGTTTAAATCGACACAAAATACCATCATTTCAGAATCTTCGGTCTTATCGTGTCTAAAATTTGCAAATCTTGTAGTTTAGATCTGCGCAATCCTGCTCGAAAATGTGAATCTTTTATTAATTTCAGTATAATTTTAGTCATTTCCTCTGGACGTGACCTCTGAACGGAAAAAAAAAAAAGAAAAGCAATCGCAATTCGAGATTTTTCCCCGTTTTCCCCGTAGCCCCGCCCACCCCCCGTCCTCTCGAAACTTTCGGCGTTTGCAAAATCGCACGTTTGTAGTTTGTAGTAAAAGTGATCAGATAAGAGCCGCTCCCTTTGTTCCTGTCTGCCTGATCCGCTGCAGTGAATAACTCAAAACCACTTCCCGTTCCTGGTCCTGACCTCGTCCAATCAGGCGGCTCGTTTGGGCAGTTCTTAGAAACACGGTGCTTTCGACGGTTTCCTGTTCAACGCCAAACGGCAGCTTCACCAACATGAATTCGTGCGGGTTTAAATGGAAGTAGAGTGAATTACGGCTGAGTTTGTTTAAAAGTGAGAAGTACAGGGGAGGTTTTCGTGTTTTTCTAATTGTGTTTTGGTTTGGTTTGATCGTGACTGTGGTTAATTTTGTTGTTGTGGGTTGTGGGGAAAACATACAATAAAAAACAGGAAGTATGAGTAAGTTCTAAAACAGAAAGAGTCATCAAATATCACATCCAGATTTAAGGGAGGATTGACGCACAAAGAAGGACGTTTAAACCTTTTAAAATCAGAATTAGACGATCTGAATTAAACAGGTCGGAGTTTAAATGTTCTCCGTCGAGTTTATGTGGAAATAATAATTCTGAATTGAGGTTTACATGGAAAAACAGGACTAAACCAGGTCTAAACCAGGACTGAACCAGGACTGAACCAGGGAACCCAAACTGAACCAGGACTGAACCAGGACTGAACCAGGTCTAAAACAGGACTGAACCAGGACTGACTGAACCAGGACTGAACCAGGACTGAACAGGACTCAGGACTAGGACTGAACCAGGACTGAACCAGGACTGAACCAGGACTGAACCAGGACTGAACCAGGACTGAACCAGGTCTAAAACAGGACTGAACCAGGACTGAACCAGGACTGAACCAGGACTGAACCAGGAGGTCTTAAACAGGATTAAACCGGGTCTAAACCAGGACTGAACCAGGACTGAACCAGGTCTAAAACAGGACTGAACCAGGCCCGAACCAGGACTGAACCAGGACTGAACCAGGACTAAACCAGGACTGAACCAGGACTGAACCAGGACTGAACCAGGGCTGAACTAGGACTGAACCAGGACTGAACCAGGTCTAAAACAGGACCGAACCAGGACCAAACCAGGACTGAACCAGGACCAAACCAGGACTGAACCAGGACCAAACCAGGACCGAACCAGGACTGAACCAGGACCAAACCAGGACTGAACCAGGAACCTAACCAGGACTGAACCAGGACTGAACCAGAAGGTCTTAAACAGGACTAAATCGGGTCTAAACCAGGACTGAACCAGGACCGAACCAGGACTGAACCAGGACTGAACTAGGACCGAACCAGGTCCAAACCAGGAGGTCTAAAACATGACTAAACCAGGTCTAAACCAGGACCGAACCAGGGCTGAACCAGGACCGAACCGACCAGGACCGAACCAGGACTGAACAGGACGAGGACTGACCAGGACTGAACCAGGACGAGGACCTGAACCAGGACTGAACCAGGACGAGGACTGAACCAGGAGGTCTAAAACAGGACTGAACCTGGACCGAACCTGGACCGAACCAGGACCCGAACCAGGACCGAACCAGGACCGAACCAGGACTGAACCAGGACTGACGCGCCACACGGGGCGAAGTGCAGCTGTCGCCCGATCGCACTTTGCGGACACCCTGCTCCACGGGCTCGGGGTTCTCTCTCTCGCTCTCAAGTCCAAGATTAGTCCTGGTTTAGTCCTGGTTCAGGTTTTGTAGTCTGTGATTTATGTTCTGTAGGTGACTGTAAACGGTGTTAATGTTAATTTTGTTGTTGTGGAAAAAAAATAAACTAAAATACAGGAAGTATCAGTGAGTTTTAAAACAGAAAGAGTCATCAAATATCTCATCCAGATTTAAGGGAGAATCGACGGCATTTTTCTAACCGTTTAAACCTTAATTTCACAGAATTATTTTTATTAGTTGGGTACGTTTTCATGATGTTTTTTAATTCAGAATTAATAGTTCTGAATGAAAATAATAATTCTGAATTGAGGTTTACATGGAAAACTCGTTAAATCGTCTTTATTTAATTCCGTGATTTCAGTGTCTGGGGGTGGGGAAGGTTCTGATTGGACAGAGACACGAACGTATTTACGTCGACCGGAAGAAAACACACACTTCAGCTGCTACCGGCTTTTCTGTCATCTCGGTTTGTCGTTACGCCGCGGACGCAAACACGATCCAAACTTTTTCCGCGGTCGTTCTGTCGGCCGACGAGGAGGGAAGAGGAAGACAAAGTGAGTGTGAGGCTGCTCTACCTCAGCCCACTCCCACATCCCGCTCACAAATCCAAAGAGACGTGGAGGAAAGTCCGAAGCCAGGACTGGTGGAGCCGGATCATCGGCATGAACTGAACGACCGGAATTATTTTTAAGAAGAATAAACGTTTACATGATCGAGGAATAAATTAATTCGGCTTTAAAATCGGAATAAACCACACACTTAGTTCGGAATTAAGTTTAATTTCATAAGGAATTAAGTGCTTACATGGTCTTTTTAAAACGGAATTCATTTTTATTCAGAATTAAATCATTTTTAATTGGAATTAAAGCTCTCATGTAATGAATCAAGGAGAAGGAAGCGAGGAAAGAGAAATGAGATGTGGCCCTGGAATTCCCAATGGTCTCCCATGAATGAAACTTTCCTGACCATCTTTAGAATTGCCACGTTTAATTGAGAGCTTTAATTCCACTTTAAAAATACCATGTGAACACTTAATTCCTAATGAAATTAAACTTAATTCTGAAGTAAGTGGGCGGTTTAAACCAAATTAATTTATTCCTCGATCGTGTAAACGTTTATTCTTCTTAAAAATTATGGTCAGGAAAGTTTCATTTCTGTCCTGTGAATGTAACTTTTTTAATATCGATATCTGCACAAATGAGTATCTAGTTTCGATATTATTTTTGTGTCCATACTGGAGGTCAAAACCCGATTTCAGAAGCTCAGCAGAACCGGGCCTGGTCAGTACTTGGATGAGAGACCACTGGGAATTCTAGGGCCACGTCTCATTTCTCTTTTCTCACTTCCTTCTGCTTGATTCATTACACGAGAGCTTTAATTCCGAATAAAAAAGATTTAATTCTGAATAAAAATGAATTCTGCTTTAAAAAGACCATGTAAACACTTAAAGGTTGTATGGAAGATTTTTTTGTTTTGTTTCAAATTTCAGTGAAAGTTTAAAATACCATTACAGAAAAACAGCAGCCTTGTAATTATGACGACTAAAAAAAAAGAATGAAAATCTATCAACTGTGGACGTGTTGAGGCCAAATATACATCAGCCAATAGACAACGAGACTACCTCTTTTTCTATTGGCTGTTAGGTTGTCAATCAAACTCCCTACGTTTCTAGTGTAAGTGACTCGTCGGCGCGCTGGGATTACATGGTTTACGCAGCGGTTCTTAGAGGCTTTTTCAAACTGTAGCTTCCTCACAGTTCGCACAAAGTTTGTCACGATGTCGGACGAGAATCCACGACCAGTTCTCCGCAAAAGAAAGTCCGTTTTTGAGGTCGCTGAAAGAAGAAGAGAAGGAGAAAAGGAGCGAAGACAAACTGAGGTGATTCTTGGAGATCTCTTCCAGCGATGGCGCGACTGAAGCTGACGAAGGGTCTAAAGACTGAAGACGTGTCGGTTGCTGAATTACTTCTAGACAGGAAACTTCAACTGTAATTCTGAACGCGCACTGGCTGTAAACAAACGTGATTTCTAGAGTAAAGAGGCGGGAGGAGGAGATGTTTCTACTGAGGCTGTGGAGGAGGAAGGTGGTGTCACACATGCGCAACATTTGAAAAAGGACTGTCGCTGTATTTCTTTTCCCTTAAAAAATCCTCTATACAACCTTTAAGTCCTAATGAAATTAAACAGAATTCTGAAGTAAGTGTGTGGTTTATTCCGATTTTAAAGCCGAATTGATTTATTCCTCGATCATGTAAAGGTTTATTCTTCTTAAAAATAATTCCAGTCGTTCAGCGCACGCTCGGCTCCACCAGTTCTGGCTTCGGACTTTCCTCCACGTCTCTTTGGATTTGTGAGCGGGATGTGGGAGTGGGCTGAGGTAGAGCAGCATCACACTCACTTTGTCTTCCTCTTCCCTTCTCCTCCTCAGCCGACAGACGTAAAGCGTGATGAGAGAATTCTCCAGCTGCTGCTTCGCAATTATCATCGGAAAAAGTTTGGATCGTGTTTGTGTCCGCGGCGTAACGACAAACCGAGATGACAGAAAAGCCGGTGGCAGCTGAAGTGTGTGTTTTCTTCCGGTTCGACGGAAATACGTTCGTGTCTCTGTCCAATCAGAACCTTCCCCACCCCCAGACAGATGATTTAACCTGAAATGTTTTTGTGTTTCATATTAAAAAATAGATAATAAATATTAAAAACGTTGAATTCAAGTATAAGTCTGACTGTTTCCTGCGTCTTGTCTCTCAGATCTGTAACTACCAGGGCCCAGCGCGAGTGGTGGTGCAGCTGGTCACAGTTACTCATCATCCTCAGCTTCACGCGCACAGCCTCGTGGGCAAACAGTGTGACAAGGGAATCTGCATCGCCGACCTGCAGCCCAAAGACTCTACTATCAGGTACTACAAAAGTACTACAAAAGTACTATTATATACTGTATAATACTACTGACCTGCAGCCCAAAGACTCTACTATCAGGTACTACAAAAGTACTACAAAAGTACTATTATATACTGTATAATACTACCGACCTGCAGCCCAAAGACTCTACTATCAGGTACTACAAAAGTACTACAAAAGTACTATTATATACTGTATAATACTACCGACCTGCAGCCCAAAGACTCTACTATCAGGTACTACAAAAGTACTACAAAAAGTACTATTATATACTGTATAATACTACTGACCTGCAGCCCAAAGACTCTACTATCAGGTACTACAAAAGTACTACAAAAAGTACTATTATATACTGTATAATACTACCTGACCTGCAGCCCAAAGACTCTACTATCAGGTACTACAAAAGTACTACAAAAGTACTATTATATACTGTATAATACTACTGACCTGCAGCCCAAAGACTCTACTATCAGGTACTACAAAAGTACTACAAAAGTACTATTATATACTGTATAATACTACTGACCTGCAGCCCAAAGACTCTACTATCAGATACTACAAAAGTACTACAAAAAGTACTATTATATACTGTATAATACTACTGACCTGCAGCCCAAAGACTCTACTATCAGGTACTACAAAAGTACTACAAAAGTACTATTATATACTGTATAATACTACTGACCTGCAGCCCAAAGACTCTACTATCAGGTACTACAAAAGTACTACAAAAGTACTATTATATACTGTATAATACTACTGACCTGCAGCCCAAAGACTCTACTATCAGGTACTACAAAAGTACTACAAAAGTACTATTATATACTGTATAATACTACTGACCTGCAGCCCAAAGACTCTACTATCAGGTACTACAAAAGTACTACAAAAGTACTATTATATACTGTATAATACTACTGACCTGCAGCCCAAAGACTCTACTATCAGGTACTACAAAAGTACTACAAAAGTACTATTATATACTGTATAATACTACTGACCTGCAGCCCAAAGACTCTACTATCAGGTACTACAAAAGTACTACTACAAAAAGTACTATTATATACTGTATAATACTACTGACCTGCAGCCCAAAGACTCTACTATCAGGTACTACAAAAGTACTACAAAAAGTACTATTATATACTGTATAATACTACTGACCTGCAGCCCAAAGACTCTACTATCAGGTACTACAAAAGTACTACAAAAGTACTATTATATACTGTATAATACTACTGACCTGCAGCCCAAAGACTCTACTATCAGGTACTACAAAAGTACTACAAAAGTACTATTATATACTGTATAATACTACTGACCTGCAGCCCAAAGACTCTACTATCAGGTACTACAAAAGTACTAAAAAGTACTATTATATACTGTATAATACTACTGACCTGCAGCCCAAAGACTCTTACTATCAGGTACTACAAAAGTACTACAAAAGTACTATTATATACTGTATAATACTACTGACCTGCAGCCCAAAGACTCTACTATCAGGTACTACAAAAGTACTACAAAAAGTACTATTATATACTGTATAATACTACTGACCTGCAGCCCAAAGACTCTACTATCAGGTACTACAAAAGTACTACAAAAGTACTATTATATACTGTATAATACTACTGACCTGCAGCCCAAAGACTCTACTATCAGGTACTACAAAAGTACTACAAAAAGTACTATTATATACTGTATAATACTACTGACCTGCAGCCCAAAGACTCTACTATCAGGTACTACAAAAGTACTACAAAAAGTACTATTATATACTGTATAATACTACTGACCTGCAGCCCAAAGACTCTACTATCAGGTACTACAAAAGTACTACAAAAAGTACTATTATATACTGTATAATACTACTGACCTGCAGCCCAAAGACTCTACTATCAGGTACTACAAAAGTACTACAATATACAGTATAATACTACTGACCTGCAGCCCAAAGACTCTACTATCAGGTACTACAAAAGTACTACAAAAAGTACTTATATATACTGTATAATACTACTGACCTGCATCCCAAAGACTCTGCTATCAGGTACTACAAAAGTACTACAAAAAGTACTATTATATATATATAATACTACTGACCTGCAGCCCAAAGACTCTACTATCAGGTACTACAAAAGTACTACAAAAAGTACTATTATATACTGTATAATACTACCGACCTGCAGCCCAAAGACTCTTCTGTCAGGTACTGCAAAAGTACTACCAAAAGTACTACTATATATACTGTTTATAATACTATTAACCTGCAGCTCTAATACTCGACTATCAGGTACTGCTAAAAGTACTACTATGTATATACTGTTTATAATACTTTTAACCTGTAGCCTAAAGATTCTGCTATCACTGCAAAAGTACTACCAAAAGTACTATCATATACTGTTCATAATACTACCAACCTGCAGCCTAAAGACTCCACCATCAGGTACGACAAGAGTACTACCAAAAGTACTACTACTATATGTTTCATTATACGACCAACCTGCAGTCTAAAGACTCATCCGTACCATCGTGTACTGCAAGAATACTACCAAAAGTACTACCGTATACTGTCTGCAAAAGCACTATCAAAAGTACTTATTTATTATTTATACTGTATACACATAATACTATTACTATGTAGACTGAAGACTTCACTATTGGGTACTGCAAGAGTACTACCAAAAATACTACCGAAAGTACCACTATATATAGTGTTTATAATACTTTTAACCTGTAACCTAAAGACTCTCCTATCAGGTACTGTAAAAGTACTACCAAAAGTTTACATACTATTCATAATACTATTAGTCTGTAGCCTAAAGACAAAAATACTACTTCATATACTGTTTATAATACTATATATATATGTGTATATATATATATATATATATATATATATATATATATATATATACACATATTTACTATCACTTACAGCAAAAGTACTACCAAAAGTACTACAACACATATGCTTTATTATACTACTGACCTTCTATAAGAATACCAAAAATACTACTACATGTACTGTTTGTAATACTACCGACCTGCAGCCCAAAGACTCCACTATCAGGTACTGCAAAAGTACGACCAAAAGTACTGTTCTTTATACTGTTCATACTATTAATCTGTAGTCTAAAGACTTCACTATTGGGTACTGCAAGAGTACTACCAAAAATACTACTGTTTATTACACTATTAACCTGCAGCTCTAATACTCTACTATCAGGTACTGTAAAAGTACTACCAAAAGTACTACTATACTTATAATACTAGCAACCGGCAGCCCAAAGACTCCACTATCAGGTACAAATTACTGCAAAAGTACTACTATATTTACTGTTTATGACACTGTTAACCTACTGCCTCAAGACAGTCAGGTACTACATGAGTTCTACCAAAAGTACTACCAAAAATACTACTATACTGTTTATAATACTATTGTTCTGCAGCCTGAAGACTCCACTATCAGGTACAAATTACTACAAAAGTACTACAGTCTGTACCTTTTACTAGGGCTGTCTTCCTTTAGTCGTGTAGTTCTTTAATTGGTTCAGTCGACTCTTCATGTTGTTCTGATTTACAGGACTACAGATATAAGTATTTATATGTTATATGTGTATTTTTTATAAGATATTTACACAAGAGCAGAAAGAAGAAAGCATGGAGTGAGATTTCTGAAGATTTGAAAGTGAATCATGAGTTTAATGTGCCTTTTCACATATAAGTACACACATGTTACTAGTATTTTTCTGTTTTCCTGTGCGGTTTGGGCGCAGTTTAATTTAAGATTAACATGACAAAGTGTCTTTTGTTTCATACACGTTTCTATAGAACAATATAAAAGTATCGCCCTGATTCATCCACAGCTTAAACCAGCTCCACGTTTACTGTTACAAAAAGGAACGTGTGTAGTTTAAAGCTCTAAAGTCTCACACAGAATCACTGATCCGTGTCTGTGATAAACCACGACCTGTGCAAACTTATTATTATTCACCTTTATTTGTTACATAATGCACATGTATAAACACACAGGTACTAGAGAGTTACTTTTAAGAACCAACCACAATTATAAAATGACATAATAGCCTTCTGTGCACTTGAGTATACAACATGGACGCTGTTAAACTAGAATAAACATTAATATTTAAACTCTAAACTCTCACCAGACGTTTAATGACTCATTTTAAATACCGTATTTTTCGCACTATAAGGCTGCGTTCAGACTGCAGCCTGAAGTGACCCAAGTCAGATTTTTTGGCTTCTATGTTCCTGTATCTGATCTTTTAATGACAGTACGCGCAGCTCCGCCTACATGAAGCGCTGCTGCATCTTCTGGTGTGAATTCGGGGTTAGTCACTCCGGAGTATAAGTCGCACTTTTTGGGGGAAGTTTATTTGATAAAATCTGAGACCAGGAACCGACATTTCCTGTGTCAAGTCAAGTTGTAGTAAAAACAATAGAAGAGAGACTGACTGGACAGACTGTTAACGTCACATATGAACAGTTCTTCAGATAAACTATAACATAAACAACAGAACAGAACAAGTTTAACAAACTCTCCATCTCACTCCAAATCACTAAATCCATTAAATTCTTCATCCTCGGTGTCACTTCTGAGCAACTCCACGACCTCCGGAGGTAAACAGAGCGCCGCTTCCTCTTCTGTGTCGCTGTCGTCAGACTCAGCATCAGTTCCAGTTAGAATTATTCCGGCCTTTCTGAATCCCGACAGGATGGTTTCGGTGTCACTGAAGTCCAGACTTTGTCCATCCATCCAGTGACTTCAGGAAAGTTTCATGGTGCATCCTCCCGGTGTCACAAGTTTCTCTCTCACTCCAAACTTTCTTTCTTTCTGCTGCTCGATTACCGTTTTCAGCTGCAGATTTCACGACTTGCAGTTTGTAATCTGTAAATCTGATTTTCTTTTTGGGGACATTTGTGTTCAGTTTTCTCAGTCGTCTTTATAAGTTTGTTTAAATGTTAAATTGTTCAGTGGTGCAGAAGTAATGGTGCGATCGACTGACATGATACAGACAGGACAGAGGCTCTTTCTGCAGGAGACATGCGCAGTAGAGCCAAGTGACAGTGGTACAGGAGGAACAGGAGCAGCAGATACTGACACACAAGACTAGAACCTCTCACCGCTTCACTGTGAAAACTTTAATATATAAGTCGCAGGAAACACCTGAACCATGAAAAAAAAATATTGTACCCAGTTTTAATCATCAAAATTGTGAATATGTGTCAGGTGTATTGCATAAACAAGTTTCCTTTCTCTAAACAAAGAACAAAATTGTGGAATTGTCCAAAAATAATTAGGTAAAAAAATACAATAAATACTGTTTTTGATAGATCGATACAGCGATGTATTTTATTATTTAATTTGATGATAGATATTTTGCACACCGTGTGAACCGTGAATTTCATTAGTTCATCGATATTTTTCAGGCACTTCCCATTGTTTTTTTTCAAATGCCAAAGTTTTAATTAAACCCGAGCGAACGCAGGAGTTTAACATCAGAGCTGCTCGAACTCACTCACACTTTTTCCACTGTAGTTTTCCAAACCTGGGCATCCTCCACGTGACCAAGAAGAACGTGGCCAAGACCCTGGAGGAGCGCATGGTGGAGGCCTTCAAGATGGGCTACAACTGTGGAGTCCAGATCCACCCAGACATCGACGCCCAGCAGGGGGAGGTCCGCACGCCCAGAGAACTCACGGGTAATTTGTGTAGTACAGTTCGAAATACCTTAAAATCACATTAGAGACAAATCAAAACCACGTAAACACTTTGACGTTTTTGTGCTTTCAGACCAGCAGCGCAGTCTGATCTCGTCCGTGGCCTGTCTCCAGTCCAAAGAGATGGATCTGAGCGTGGTCCGACTCATGTTCACCGCCTTCTTGCCCGACAGTGATGGAGGATTCTCTCGGAGGCTGGAGCCGGTGGTGTCTGAGCCCATCTACGACAGCAGTGAGTCCAAACGTCCCTTGAGATGTCGCGCAGTTTGGATTTCTATAGCAGTAGACAGATACAGTAGGGCAGACAGTAGACTGCATAAATTCTAGGGGTGTCAAATTATCGCGTTAATTGCGATTAATTAATTACAGTCATATTTAGAGCGTTATGTTTTTTAATCTCATTAATCTAATTTTTAATCTCTAACTTTACTGTTTCTGTACGCAAGTTGCCTTATTATAAAATCTGTTTTTATGTGTTGTGTGGACACAGTCCCGCACTGTGCAGTCCTGCTCCGCTCGCTCCCGCAAAGAATTGTAATTTTCATTCCCGTTCTCGCTGCATTTGCGATAAACCTGCACATGTCTGATCTCTGAAAACATCACGACACAGACACAGAACAGACTCACCTTCAGCATCAACATCCCTCTGTCACAGAAAGAACATCTATATTCCACTGAGTCGTGTCCTTGAAGTCCAACAGAAGCTGAACCGCATCAGCGCACAAGAGCTTTTTTTTCCCTTTTCTCCACTTAGTTTATGCAAATTAGCCATGCATGCATGCATTTTTTGTTTCGTTTCTGTAAAAAATGCATAAAACGCATTATAATGTCAAACGGGCTGATGTGGCTCTAGAGTGTTTATGTTTATATGTTGTGAAGTTGAGTTTATTTCTGCAGATTAGTAACAGTAATAATGATAATACTTATATAAAAATGTTAATGATAGTATGAAAATAATGTAATAATGAATCCAAATGAAAATACCTCAAGTTGAAGCTTTTCTCAGCAATTTTTAGGTGAGATTAAAAAAAAGATTAATTAGATTAATTAATTAATTACAGATCATAATTAATTAATCTCTCAATTGTTTTAATCGCTTGACAGCTCTAATAAATTCAAACAAACTTAGAAAAAAACAAAACAGCAAAATCAACACAACCACACACACACACACTTACACTTGACTATTAGTCGCTCTGGATTATAAGTCATTAAATGGTCTATTTTTGAACTTATTTCACAAATAAACCACACCAGACTTTAAAGGAAACACAACAGTGTGATGGGTGAGTGGTTTTGTTTGTTCGTTCACGGTGACTCTGGGCTTTGTTCAGTTGTGGCGTGTAGGGAGGGTGTGTCTGGGATCGCTGGATTGTCGGCGTGTTCGCAGTGACTCAGTTGTTCAGTCGTGTCTAGAAGTGGCACATTGCGCTCGCTTTTTCGGTTCGTTCCTCCGTTCCGTTCCTCGTCGGCGTGGAGTGATGAGTGTCTGTGGGTGTTTTTGTCTGTGCGGTCGCTGTCTGCTCCGTGTGTGTTTGTGTGTTCTGTGGGTGGTGCGGCTTTGTAGTTTACTGAAGTCGTGCTGGGACACCCGAGTGGATTTGATGAAAAACTAAGACAGAGTTGAAATATAGTCACAAAATACAACAAGATGAACAACAAAATTCAACAAAATGATCAAAAACGATTACACAAGTTCTGTAAATATTAAACCAGAGCATTTTTAAATGAAGAGACAGAAGTTAAGGGTTGTATGGAGGATTTTTTTTTGTTTTTTTTGTTTCAAATTGTCAATGATAGATTATAGAGATGCAGTAGCCTTGTAATTATGATGACCAAAAAAAAGAGAATAAAAATTCATCAACTCTGGACGTGGTGGGGCTAAACATTTGCCAATAGATAATGACACTGCCTCGTTATCTGTGAGCTGACAGGCTGTCAATCAATCTCCCTACGTTTCTAGTGTAACTGACTTGCCTGCGCCGCCAGTACGTGGTTTACGTACGACTGTCACGCAGTCCACAGACGCAAGACGCACAGACGCTGTTTACTCCACCAACGCAACAGTTCTTAGCGGCTTTTTTTGACCTATATCTTCCTCGCAGTTCGCACAAAGTTTGTTGCAATGGCAGACAAAGAATCCAGGAGCAGTTCGCCGCAAAAGAAAGTCCGTTTTTGAGGTCGCTGAAAGAAGAAGACAAGGGGAAAAGCAGCGAAGCCAAACTAAGGTGATTCTTGGAGATTCATTCCAGCGATGGCGCGACTGAAGCAGACGCAGGGTCTAAAGACTGACGCACTGGTCCACAAATTACTCCTGGACAGGAAACTTCTGCTTATTATGAAAACGTACTTTATTTCCAAGAGCTAGACAAACGTTTTTCAGGACACGAAAGCGATATCCTATGTCTGAAAACGTAATTTTCAAGGCAAAGAAAGAGTCCGCTTGCTGCTGCGTGTTGTAGCTAGTTCATTCGCACGGAATCTCCGCGCAACCTTCTCTGCACCCCTTTCCTGCTCCTCTCCTCTCCCCGCTGCCCGTTCCGCTCTTCCCCCTGCTCCTCACTTCTCCGGGCACGGAATCTCCGCGCACCCCCCCCCTCTCCTCTCTCCTCTCTCCTCTCTCCTCTCCCTGCTCCTCACTTCTCGTCCGCGAACGAAATGTCCGCACACCCGCTCCCCCCGCTCCTCACTTCTCCGTCTTGCCTAACCAACACTGTAGTTAGTTGTTTACAAGTCATGTGCAGCACCGGCTGTAAACAAACCTGTTTCTGGCGTAAGGAGGAGGAGGGAGGAGGCGTTTCTACGTAGGAGCTGTAGGGGAGGGGGGGTGGTTTCACGCATGCGCAACATTTGAAAAAGGACAAACAGTCGCTGGATTTCTCGTTCCTTGGAAAATCCTCTATACAACCTTTAACGCGTGAATCGATGAGCGAATATTGTTCCAATCAGAAGGAGCTTTATATTTAAATGAGTGTTTTCCTATTTGCTTTTTGAGTCTTGGGACAAAAGAAAATATCTGATCTGCGTGGCGTAAACTGTAGAAGGATCTGAATAGAATTAAATACTGTTCGAGATATTTAGTGCCTTCAACAACCTTCAACAACGCCGCACGTCGCAGCTCTTTAAAAGGCTTTAACACAACTCTTGCTGTGTTTTAAATGAGCGTTTTTATCTGCAGATTACTGACACAGAGCGAGGCTGTGAGAGCAGAGGGAAGGCGCAGTTATAGTGAGTTTAATGTGAGGCGAGAGTTTCCTGCACAGAGAGGAGCTGCTGTTGTGCAGAGTTGAACAATGGGGCTTTCTTTGGCTTTTCGCAAAGTTTTACAGCAAAGTTTCTGTTGGTCACAGAGCGCCGCGGTGCCCCATCCCGACTCAACAAACCATGGAGACGTCAAAGCGTCCCGGTGTGCGATGGCCTTTAGTCAAATTCTGGTCTCTGTGTCTCTGTCCACACAGACTCATGTCAGGGCGAAACGTCTCTAATGTTTCCTCTCTTTCTCAGAGGCTCCGAACGCTTCAAACCTGAAGATCGTACGGATGGACCGGACAGCAGGATGTGTGACCGGAGGAGAGGAGGTCTACCTGCTCTGTGACAAAGTACAGAAAGGTAAAATTACTACTACTACTACTACTACTACTACAGAGGTTGTACATCTACGTAGGGGTGGGCGATATATCGATATTTTAAATATATCGAGATAGTTTTTTTAAACTCGATATGAATTCTGACATATCGTATATATCGATATAATGCTTATATTCAATTCTGATTTCGCCACTTCACTTGTTTGTCTTCTCTCTCGTTGCCCCCGCCTCCCTGATTTTGTTCGCTCGTGTCTCCTTCACTCGTCACTATCGCCGTGAACACCGAAAGTTGGTGCCAGTGAAAAACTTCAAGCACCACGAACCTTTTCCACCATTTACAGACAAGAACATCAGCAGCACATCCTCATATTCCATCGAGTCGCGTCCTTTAGCCAGGAAGAAGCTAAACGAGCTGAGCTGCACGAGAAGCGCGCTGTTTATGCAAATGAGCCATGTGCTTAAGTTTCGTTTCTGTAAAATGTAAACGCACGTGCGCAAAACTGTATTAAACACATTATAATGTCAAAATGGCTGATGTGGCTCTAGAGTCGTTATGCTTTATTTATTGTAAAGTTTAGCAATGTAAAGTTTATTTATGCAGAATATTTAAATTAATAATCTGCTGCAGTGTAACTTGTACAACAGTGTTTGGAAACGTTTGATTTGATCTGCAGTGGATTGTGAGATTAAACCTCAGAGCTCCTCACTGCTGGATAATAACATGGATCTATTGAAATAAGGAACATCCTGAGCTTCTTCTGCTAAATGAGCTCATGGTTATGATTATGGTCTGGATAACAGAGTTAATGCAAAGATGAGCTTGTGTTGAGTTATTTTATTTATGAATGAAAAAAGAAAATATGTATTATTTCTTTTATTTTACAGTTAAATTATTATTTATGTAATTAGGGTTTTTTGTAATCTTAAATGTTCTTAAATGTTAAACTGTCGACCTCTTACACTTCAATTTTAAAAAAAAGGACCTTGTGGAATTTGGCAGATTTGTTTTTGCAGTTTATAGTTTTAGGGGGTTATTTTTTCTTGAACATATATCGAGATATATATCGTATATCGAGATATAGCAAAATATATCGAGATATATTTTTTGATCCATATTGCCCAGCCCTACGTCTACGTATCTTAAATATTTGGGGGACAGAGGATTTACTGTGTATCTCAATGTTTGTTCATTTTTGTGTTGTAGATGATATCCAAGTGCGCTTCTATGAGGAGGACAACTCTGGTGTGACCTGGCAGGCCCTGGGGGACTTCTCACCCACTGACGTACACAGACAGGTACTACTACAACTACTACTAGTACTACTTGATAAAATGGAGTAAGACTTGGATTTGAGGCCTGTGACTTGAGAAGCACTTTTAAATCTGAATTCTTTCTATTCTGAGCGTAATGATTCACTCTAAGACCTTATTTAAACATTTTAAAAGGAAAAAAATACATTTCTACAACTCTTACATACGCTATAGATACTCATATCTAAAAATACTATGATTTTATAAGTAGAATTTGCTTTAAAATTCATATAAATTGCGAAAATCTAAGCACTTTGGTTTAAAGACTTGAAATGACTTGAAGCTCAAAGCAGATGACTTGGACTTGACTTGGACTTATGGGCCAGTGACTTGAGATTTGCTTGGACTTGCCTGTATTTGACTTGGGACTCGGATTTGAGGTCAAAGACTTGAGACTTACTTGAAACTTGCAAAACAATGACTTGGTCCCACATCTGACTATTACTACTACTACTACTACTACTACTACTACTACTACTACTACTACTACTACTACTACTACTACTACTACTACTTAAATTTTTAACCTCGGTCTTCGTTCAGTCTCTCACTCTGTTAATGTTTGGCTGCTTTTGTTTTCTTGCAGTTTGCCATCGTGTTCAAAACTCCAAAGTACCGCGACCTGAACCTGCAGAAGCCCACGTCTGTGTTCGTCCAACTCAAGAGGAAGTCTGACAACGAGACCAGCGAACCCAAACCCTTCACCTACCACCCACAGATCATAGGTACAGACAAGACACGCACCCAGGTCATAGGACACGCACGCAGGTCATAGAACGCGCACGCAGGTCATAGAACATGCACCCAGGTCACAAGACACACCCCTTTCCCCTACCACCCACAGATCATAGGTACAGACAAGACATGCACCCAGGTCATAGGACACGCACTCAGGTCATAGGACACGCACTCAGGTCATAGGACACGCACCCAGGTCATAGAACACGCACCCAGGTCATATGACACGCACTCAGGTCATATGACTTGCACCCAGGTCATAGAACGCGCACCCAGGTCATAGAACATGCACCCAGGTCATAGGACGTGCACCCAGGTCATAGAACATGCACCCAGGTCATAGGACACGCCCACAGAGCACAGGACACGCTCCCAGGTCATAGGACATGCACCCAGGTCACAAGACACACCCCCTTCCCCTACCACCCACAGATCATAGGTACAGACAAAACATGCACCCAGGTCGTACGATACGCCTCCAGGTCACAGGACACACCCATCGAGCACAGGACACTCCATTCACCTACTACCCACAGATTATAGGTACGGACAAGACACACACCCAGGTCATAGGACATGCACCCAAGGCATGGAACATGCACTCAGGTCATAGGTACAGTCAAGACATGTTCCCAGGTCATAGGACATGCCTCCATATCATAGCACATGCCCCCAGGTCATAGGACACATCTCCAGGTCATAGGACATGCACCCAGGTCATATCACCAGACATGTCCCCCAGGTCATAAGACATGCCCACCGAGCACAGGACATGCCCCCTTTCACCTACCACCCACAGGTCATAGGTACAGACATGCCTCCAGGTCATAGGACATGCACCCAGGTCATAGGACATGCACCCAGGTCATAGGACACACCCAGGTCATAGGACGTGCACCCAGGTCATAGAACATGCACCCAGGTCATAGGACACGCCCACAGAGCACAGGACACGCTCCCAGGTCATAGGACATGCACCCAGGTCATAGGACACATCTCCAGGTCATAGGACATGCACCCAGGTCATAGGACACATCTCCAGGTCATAGCACATGCCCCCAGGTCATAGGACACATCTCCAGGTCATAGGACATGCACCCAGGTCATATCACCAGACATGT
>NW_026571299.1:7072298-7086952 GCF_026225935.1 Boleophthalmus pectinirostris | reverse complement strand
TTTAAGTTATTCTCACCAAAATAACTGTCACTGATCATCAAATAACAATCAATGATCAACAATTAATCAAGTTTTGCTCCATATATGGACTGAACCAGGACTAAACTAGGACTGAACCAGAACTGAACCAGGACTAAACCAGAACTAAACCAGGACTGAACCAGGACTGAACCAGAACTGAACCAGGACTAAACCAGGACTGAACCAGGACTGAACCAGGACTGAACTGAACCAGGACTAAACCAGGACTGAACCAGGACTGAACCAGGACTGAACCAGAACTGAACCAGGACTGAACCAGGACTGAACCAGGACTGAACCAGAACTAAACCAGGACTGAACCAGGACTAAACCAGAACTAAACCAGGACTGAACCAGGCCTAAACCAGGCCTAAACCAGGTCTAAACCAGAACTGAACCAGGACTAAACCAGGACTGATTACAGTTACTTTGTTGAAATAAATGGAGGTATTTTCCTGTTTTCACATTTTGGGCTAAATCCCTTTTTTTCTTTTTTTTTTTTCCGTAATTCCACTCATTGCCGGACACTGAACCAGGTCTAACCCAGGTCTAAAATCAGGTCTAAACCAGGACTAAAACTAGGTCTAAACCAGGATTAAAACCAGGTCTAAACCAGGTCTAAACCAGGACTAAAACTAGGTCTAAACCAGGATTAAAACCAGGTCTAAACCAGGTCTAAACCAGGATTAAAACCAGGTCTAAACCAGGACTAAAACCAGGTCTAAACCAGGTCTAAAACCAGGTCTAAACTAGGTCTAAACCAGGATTAAAACCAGGTCTAAGACAGGTTTAAACCAGGACTAAACCAGGTCTAAAACCAGGTCTAAAATCAGGTCTAAACCAGGACTAAAACCAGGTCTAAACCAGGACTAAAACCAGGTCTAAACCAGGACTAAACCAGGACTAAAACCAGGTCTAAGACAGGTTTAAACCAGGACTAAACCAGGTCTAAAATCAGGTCTAAACCAGGACTAAAACCAGGTCTAAACCAGGACTAAAATCAGGTCTAAACCAGGACTAAACCAGGACTAAAACCAGGTCTAAACAAGGTCTAAACCAGGACTAAAACCAGGTCTAAACCAGGTCTAAAACCAGGTCTAAACTAGACCTAAACCAGGACGAAGCCAGGACTAAAACCAGGTCTAAACCAGGATTTACAGGACTAAATCCTGCTGTGTGGACGTGTTTCCTCGTCTTCTATCAATAATATTTTTAATTTGGTTCAGTAAAGTCTGGACTTTTTATTTTCTTTTATCAGACAAAACTTCTTATGTTACGATTTCCTCGTCTTTGCTTCTCTACAACAAATCAAGTAATCCAAAGTATTCAGATTACATTACTCACTTTAAGTAATTTAATGGATTATGTTACAAACTACATTTTGGTGTGTGTAATCTGTAATCTGTAGGGGATTACATTTTCTTCACAACACTGCTGAAGATATTATTTTGTAAATCTGTCCCTCTTGTACCTGTGTGTCTCTGCAGGATACTACCAGAACTTCACCTCCTTTAACTACGGTTCTTCTGGAGCTGCAGGAGGCTTCTCTGGAGGATACTCAGCGAGCCTGGGCTCTGGAGCTGGGGCCAAACACGGTGAGAACGCGGAAGAATAATCAGATCTGGAAGCTGAACCCAAGATGGCGCCGTGCTGTTTCCAGTGACCTGTGCTCTTCCCATGGCCGGGCCTCATTTCTCTTTCCTCGCCGGTGTCCCAAAGAAAACAGAAAACAACAGAAGGAAGGAGTAAACATGAGCGAGGCTTCGGGAGCAGACGTCAGGGGAAAGAATTAAACTTTTTATGGATCTCTGAGGAGTTTATATCCTCTCGCCTCGTTTTGTCTCGTCTGTGGGCGGGACTTCCTCGCCCATTTCCCGCAGAATCGAGGAAAAGAAGCGAGGAACGAGAAATGACACGCGGCCCATTTCTTCTAACATTCTTTTGCGTTACTTCCTGAATATTGACCCCATCGACACGTGACGTCAGAAATGTGCAGTTCTGACCAAAACGAGCGCAGACTCAGAACGGGGCTAGGATAAATCATACAAAGCTCAACATTCAGGCATTTGAGGTGAAAAATAAATAAAAATAAATCGAAAACATTCATATTGTAAAAATGCAGAATTCTGGGAGCTGCAGTACCTGGAGCGGCCACTAGTCGATCTCACACCATCAAACGCAAACCTACACAAAAACTATGTCAAACATTTGTGCTGTTTTGTGCTGCAAAAGTTTCATTTGTGTTGCTTTAGTTGCTTTTTGAGATACTAATGATTGTTTTATTGGTCAAATTAGGATCAGCCAGCCCCTGGGAAGCTTAAAAATGCTCTAAAATGACCGGATGACCATAGATATATGGGTCCATTTGACCCGGTCACATAACAGCCATGTGACTTGGCCTTACATTGTCTCTGTTCTTCGTGTGCCTTGTGGTGCTCTTTATGCTCTTTATATATTTGGAAACTGTTTGAACCTCAGAGGGGCACATTTGTACCCCTCTCTATCCCCTTGAGGATAGCACAAGGGTTAAGACACAGGTGTCAAACATACGGCCCGGGGGCCAGATCCGGCCCTCCAAGACCTTTAATCTGGCCCTCGGCTGATTTTCTACTAAAATATTTTAATTATATTTTCTATTAAAATCTTGTTAATTTTCTGTGGTGTTTATCACAGCAGCGTCTCCAGCGTCTCTGTACGTGGCCCCTCCCACCAGAGCAGCACAAATGAAGACTTGTCTCTTTCCAAACGCTCTTAAAGGACGATCGTTTGACTGTTGACCGTGACACCCTCATCAGAAAAATGTCAAAAATGAGAAAAGTGGAGCCGAGTGCAGGATTTTACAACAAAAATGGACTTATTCCTGTTTACTTACAAGTTCATGTTAAAACTTTGTGCTGAAATTGTATTTTTCTTAAAGCTTCAGGTTGTTCATAATATTATAATATTTTGTAAAAGAAAGAGTTCATCAATTAAAAAAGATTTCTGTAATAGATTTGTGTTTTTCTGCACAAATATTTGAACTTATTGTTATTTTTGGGGGTTTATATGACATGAGTTTTCTGATCCGGCCCCTTTGGGATCAAAGTAGGTTGGATACGGCCCCCGGACCAAAATGAGTTTGACACCCCTGGGTTAAGATATCAGCAGTTTCATTTTCATCCAGTAGCCAGACTGGTGCCACCTAGTGCCTCCGTTCAATTTCATTTCTCTCCAGCGACTAGGTCAGGAATCAGAAAACACTAGAGCACTATGCACTAGAAGTTGTAGACCGCGCACCGACCAATCAGTGAAGAGCTGTGAAGACATGACGTCAAAATCAAGCTCCAGTCTGTGTCCCGTTTGTGGAACAGCACAACAGTAAACAAAGCGTCGAGATGGATGTAGACAAAGACAGACATTCTGTGATGGCAACGATTCCCAAGATCGAAGATTTAAAGCCAGAACAAAGAGAATGTTTGGTGAATTTTATCAAAGGGAAAGACGTTATTGCCCTTCTTCCTACAGGATTTGGTGCATTACATACGTCACAACCAAACAACAGTGATTGGTTAAATTTAAAAAAGTACCCGCCTACTGTCGAGCGAACAAATCCTAACGCTGCGAGGTCAGACTGTTTCCACAAAGTGAAACTGTCCAATGAATCAGGCTGGATATCCAACCCCTCAAAATGATAAATTGCGCTCAAAACAGGCAGAAAATTATATGAAATGTGACTAATTTAATTTATCTTAGTATATTTCTAAAATGATTTATTTTTATTTTTGAGGAAATGATATGGTGTCATTTCCCCTCAGCTGAGTGCGACAAACTTTGCAAAACTAGTGAACATAAATGATCTCAGGCTGTGAAAAAGTCTGATTTATAATATAAAATATGGATCAAAAGAAAGATACCAAAGACTGAAACATAGAGCACAAAACAGCACAAATGATGCACAAACAATTTACACCATTTTGCAAAGTTTTAGAGCGTTTTAAAGCTTCCTGGGCGCTGGGTGATCCCAATTTGACCTATAAAAGAATTATTAATATCTCAAAAAATTAAAGCAGCACAAATAAAACTTTTTGCAGCACAAACGAAGCACAAACGATTGACAGTTTTTGTTTAGGTTTGCGTTTGATGGGGGGGAGGTACAGACCGGGAGATCCCCAAAGGCTCAAAATCAGTCTGACTTGTACCGTCTGCATTTAATTACAAAATATTTTACTATCCGGGAATCAGGAGGTACACTGTTTGCATGCTAGTTGACGTTAGTATTACCCTGACTGTGAATTTTTTTTTCTCAGCTTCCAGAAGTTCCTCAGCGGATGACGGCGATCCGGACGACGACTCCTCCTCGGGGGCGGTTCTCAAAAACACAACCCAGAAACGAGACTCCAGACTGGGGCAGAGCGAGGAGGGCGCGGGGGGTCCTCCTGCGGATCGCACAGGTACAGAAACCCAGACCTGGTTTAGTCCCAGTTTAGATAAAACAGCTGAAAGAGTTAGATAATAACTGAAAGCACTACTCTGTCTGAAGGTCTGTGACTCAAGTTAATCTTTTATTTATTTATTTTAACACCATCAGAACAGAAAAAGCTGACTTATGTGAATCTGTGTATCATTCGTTTATTCGTTTTTCAGTAAAAAAACAAAAATAAGAAAACGAAAAAGCAACTGTTTTCTTCATTATTTGTCTCCAAAATCAAAATGAAAAACGGATAACGATTCCTTTTTGCAGTTTTCGATTTTGTGTTTAAATGAAGAATGGAAAAGACGTTTTCCCATTTACGTGACTCTGTGTCTGCGATGCCGGACTTTTGTACCGCATACGGACTGAACCAGGACTGATCCAGGTCCAGGATCAGAGCGGGACCAGACCGGGACTGAGACCGGACTGAGACCGGGACCAGACCGGGACTGAGACCGGGACCAGACCGGGACCAGACCGGGACTGAGACCGGGACTGAGACCGGGACTGAGACCGGACTGAGACCGGGACTGAGACCGGGACTGAGAGCGGGACCGAGAGCGGGACCGAGAGCGGGACTGAGACCGGGACCAGAGCGGGACCAGACCGGGACTGAGACCGGGACTGAGACCGGGACCAGACCGGGACCAGACCGGGACTGAGACCGGGACCAGAGCGGGATCAGACCGGGACCAGAGCGGGACTGAGACCGGAACTGAGACCGGGACCAGGCCAGGACTGAGACCGAGACCAGACCGAGACCAGACCAAGACCAGAGCGGGACTCCGAGCTTTGACTCCAAGCCTCCGCAGGGTCCGAGCCTCAGCTTCGAGCTCCGGCCCTGCAGTGGGCTCTGAGCCTCCGATCTGGTCCTGGTTTGGTCCTGGTTTGGTCCCGATCTGGTCCCGGTCTGGTCTCGGTCTGGTCTTGGTCTGGTTTCGGTCTCAGTTTCGGTCTGGTCCCGGTCTGGTCCTGGTCTGGTCCCGGACCTGGATCAGTCCTGGTTCAATCTGTTTTTTCCATTCTTCATTTAAACACAAAATCCGAAAACTGAAAAAACAAATCGTTATCCTTTTTTTCATTTTGGTTTTGGAGACAAATAATGAAGAAAACAGTTGTTTTTTTCCTTTGCTTATTTTTAGTTTTATATTGAAAAACTAATGAGCGAGTGATACATGGATCTACGTGGAAGAGCTGAGATGATTTTTTGCTGTTAAACAAGTCCGTCTTAAATAAAATGATCGTTCGGCAGCAGTTTTTCCGTCTCACTTTTTTTTGTTGGAAATAAAACTCCTAAACAGGACCACGGGCGCTCGTATTGATCACAGGCTCCTGAAAATGTGACGTTTATACTGATTTTGTGTTTTTTCTTTGAGTTTTCAGACAATTGAAAAACTTTTTGGGTAGTTTTTGGGCAGTTTGGGCGGTCACCATGGCAACTAACGAACATCCCTCCCATAGAAATACATAGAAACACTTAAGAGCTCGGTTTTATTTTGATTTGATTGTTGCGGTGTTGTTCAGACCTTTTCTTGTTCCGTCGTTTCAGATGATGCAGCTCGTCGCCAGGTGGAGGCGCTCTTCCAGTTCTCGGTCTCAGGAAACCCGGCCTTTCTCCTGGCCCCGCAGCGCCACCTACTGTCAGTTCAGGACGAGGACGGAGACACGTGGGTTTCCTCCTAAACTTCCTGTTGATACTTGTACTTGTACTTGTACTTGTACCTGTACACTGCCCCACGAAGGAAAAACGCAGTAACTTTGCAGACGGTTAAAACGAGAGGAAAGAGAAAAAGAAAAACGTCTTTAAATAGTAGACGTGCTCCCTCTTGTGTATGTCAGAGTTAATTTTTTTTTATCAATCAACCGTCACCACTGATTGGACTTTTGACCCCTGAATGTAGAAAGAAAACATATTTGGGAAGATCTTTCACCGTCAGAAACATAAAAATTCAAGTAAACATAATATAATAATAAATAAAAAGGTTTGTAGTGTTGTACCAGCAGCAAAGAACAATAAACAACATCCAGAAAGCATCCAAAAACAGACAATGATGCAAACATTTCTTTTAATTATGATAAATAAGTTAATAAAATAGAATAAAAATAAATAAGTAATTAAATCAAGTTAGATCAGAAGTGTCAAACTCAAATTCACAGAGGCCAAAATTAAAAACTGGGACTAAGTCGTGGGCCAAACAAATGTTTTCTCTTCTTTCGAAATATATAATGTTAAACCTTTTCTTATTAAAATGAATGTTTAATAAGAGTTTTGCTTAAACATTGAATCCAGAACAAGCAGAATATAAAATAATAACACAGCAGACCTACAGCACAGAGCAAATCCACTGTGATACGCGGCTGAAGTTTGACTAAAAAAATGTAAAATAAATCTGTGTTTGTCACGATGTGCGTTTGGTTTGGTAAATGTGCTGATGCAGCTAAATACCAGTGTAAAACAGCTGAAAAAACAGCTTTAAAATGTGAAAAAACTGGTTTAAAAATCCTACCCACTTTTTTCACTTTCTGTACTGTTTTTCTGTAAAGTGCCAGAGGAAGTTCTCTTAAAGAAGTGGTTCTTAAACTGTGGGTGAGGGTCCAAAAAAAGGGGGCACAAAGTGTTTTAGTGCAGTTTGACTTATTTATTTTATTTTATATTTTATGCCTAAATGAATATTGATCAGATAAAACTGAGATAGACTGATAAAAACATTGATATAAATGAGCCAAAATAACTGTAAAATACAAATAACCTTAGAAAATTACAAAGATGAACTCAACTTGATCTAGATTTTGGTCTTGATTTTGTCCTAATTTGGTCTTGATTTGATCTAGATTTGGTCTCAAGTTGGTTACAGTTTTGTCTCAATTTGATCTAGATTTGGTCTCGATTTTTGTCTCAATTTGATCTAGATTTGGTCTCGATTTTTGTCTCAATTTGATCTAGATTTGGTCTCAATTTTTGTCTCAATTTGATCTAGATTTGGTCTCAATTTGATCTAGATTTGGTCTTGATTTTGTCTCAATTTGATCTAGATTTGGTCTTGATTTTGTCTCAATTTGGTCTCGATTTGGTCTCGATTTGATCTCGATTTGATCTCGATTTGATCTCAATTTTGTCACGATTTGATCTAGATTTAGTATCGATTTGATCTCGATTTGATCTCAATTTTGTCACGATTTGATCTAGATTTAGTATCGATTTGGTCTTGATTTGATCTCGATCTCGTCTCGATTTGGTCTCGATTTGATTTAGATTTGGTTTCCATTTGGTCTAAATTTTGTCTCGATTTGGTCTCAATCTGGTCTCGATTTGGTCTCGATTTGGTCTCAGTGGTCCGTAATCTCGGTCTTGTCTCAGTCTCGACCCTCAGAGGTCTTGGTCTTGTCTCGGTCTCGACCCTCAGAGGTCTTGGTCTTGTCTCGGTCTCGACCCTCAGAGGTCTTGGTCTTGTCTCGGTCTCTGGACCCTGTGGTCTCGGACTGGTCTTGGTCTCGGTTAGTGCGCTCTTGAATACAACACTGGTGCATTTACTGAACTGTTTCCTGGACCTGGTCTTATTAACTCGAAATAGATTCCCCAGTTTCCAAAAAAACAAACAAACAAAAAAAAAAGGGTCACTGGAGTCAGTTTAAAAAATTGTTAGTAAAACAAGTCTGTATTTTGTCCCATTTCAGAATTAGAAAACAAAACAGGAAAGTGCAGCATCAGTGTTTGGATTTGTCGGTTAGAAAATTCCCGGCTTCGGTTGCTGCACTTTTCCTCGGAATTACGGAAGAATTTTGAGTTTTTGCAAATTTCACGTGAGGATTTCTCAAAAACAAGACCGAGCTGAGTCATAAAACTTTGTCAGCAAATAAAACACGTTATGACGAAGGTGTTTTTTGGGTTTAGTAAAATTTTGTTACTGCGTTGTTTTTTTTTGTCGGGCAGTAAATATGTTTTTTTTTGTTTTTTGTAAAGAGTAACAGTTTTTTTTATTTATTTATGTATTTATTTGTGTTTGTAGAGGTCTGCACTTGGCCGTTCTGCACAGCCAGCAGGAGGCGCTACAGAGTCTGATCCAGGTCCTGTCGGTTTTCTCCACAGAGGAACTGCTCAATATGAGGAACCATTTATACCAGGTGAACCAGGACTGAACCAGGACTGAACCAGGACTAAACCAGGACTAAACCAGGGCTAAACCAGGACTGAACCAGGACTGAACCAGGACTAAACCAGGACTGAACCAGGACTGAACCAGGACTGAACCAGGACTAAACCAGGACTGAAACCAGGACTAAACCAGGACTGAACCAGGACTGAACCAGGACTGAACCAGGACTAAACCAGGACTGAACCAGGACTGAACCAGGACTAAACCAGGACTGAACCAGGACTAACTGAGGACTAAACCAGGACTAAACCAGGACTGAACCAGGACTGAACCAGGACTAAACCAGGACTAAAAGAGGACTGAACCAGGACTAAACCAGGACTAAACCAGGACTAACTGAGGACTGAACCAGGACTGAACGAAGACTGAACCAGGACTGAACCAGGACTAACCGAGGACTAAACCAGGACTAACCGAGGACTGAAACCAGGACTGACTGAGGACTAAACCAGGACTAACCGAGGACTGAACCAGGACTAACTGAGGACTAAACCAAGACTAAAACAGGACTGAACCAGGACTAAACCAGGACTGAACCAGGACTAAACCAGGATTGAACCAGGACTAAACCAGGACTAACCGAGGACTAAACCAGGACTGAACCAGGACTGAACCAGGACTAAACCAGGACTGATCCAGGTCTAAAGCAGGACTAATCCAGGACTGAACCAGGACTAACGGAGGACTGAACCGGGACTGAGCTGGGACTAAACCGGGACTGAACCAGGACTAACGGAGGACTGAACCGGGACTGAACCGGGACTGAACCGGGACTGAACCAGGACTGAACCAGGACTAACGGAGGACTGAACCGGGACTGAACCGGGACTGAACCGGGACTGAACCGGGACTAAACCAGGACTAACGGAGGACTGAACCGGGACTGAGCTGGGACTAAACCGGGACTGAACCAGGACTAACGGAGGACTGAACCGGGACTGAACCGGGACTGAACCGGGACTAAACCAGGACTGAACCAGGACTGAACCAGGACTAACGGAGGACTGAACCGGGACTGAACCGGGACTGAACCGGGACTGAACCGGACTAAACCAGGACTAACGGAGGACTGAACCGGGACTGAACCGGGACCAAACCAGGACTGAACCAGGACTAAGGGAGGACTGAACCGGGACTGAACCGGGACTAAACCCAGACTAAATCAGGACTAAACCAGGACTGAACCAGGACTAAAAGCACATTTTCACATTTTTAAGACAATTAAAATCAGGTACAGTGACTTTTGTTTTAAAAATTTGACTAAAATGTTCATTAAATTAAAGTTTGGTCAAATAATTCTTTCAGGTTTGTAGTTCTGTAACAAAATTATTTAGTAAAATACACAAAAATACTCTTGGCAATATATCGATACTGTATCAGCACATTAAACGATACGATATTTCGATATTTAAATATTTTTGGCACCACAGTTTTGTTAGTTTTTTTGCAGAAATCAGCGGACTTGTTTTTTTTTTTTAAGTCGTTTTAGATGAATATTGTGATTTTTCCCAGACTCCTTTGCACCTGGCGGTCCTGACGCAGCAGAAGGACGCCGTAGACACTCTCCTATTGGCCGGAGCTGACCCCGCCCTCACAGATCGCCACGGCAACACGGCGCTTCACCTGGCGACGGCGCAGGAAGTGGGAGACATGACGTCGCACCTGCTGCAGAGGCCCCAGGTCAGGGCGCTCATGGGGGTCGCAAATACTGCAGGTACTACTGTCAGAAATACTACTGCTACTACTACTACTACTACTACTAATACTACTATTGGTTCTACTACTGGTACTACTACTGCTGCTGCTACTACTTCTACTCTGTCAAACAAGGACTTAAACCAGAACCAAACCAGGATTTAAACTGGGATTTAAACCAGGATTAAACCAGGACTGAGTCAGAACTAAACCAGGATTTAAACCAGAACCAAACCAGGACTAGGTCAGGAGTAAAACCAGGATCAAACTAGGATTTAAACCAGAAATAAACCAGGGCTTAAACCGGGACTAAACCAGGACCAAATCAGGACGTAAACAGAACCAAACCAGGATTCAAACCAGAACTAAACCAGGACTAAACCCAGAATCAAACCAGGATTTAAACCAGAACTAAACCAGAACTAAACCAGGACTAAATCAGGACTAAAGCAGGACTAAAGCAGGTCTAAACCAGGATTTAAACCAGAACTAAACCAGGAATAAACCAGACATAATCCAGGACTAAACCAGCAATAAACCAGGGTTTAAACCAGAACCAAACCAGGACTAAAACCAGGATTAAAAACGGAACTAAACCAGGAATAAACAAGGAAAAAAATCAGGAGTAAACAAGGACTAAACCAGTACTTTTACCAGAACCAGACCAGTATTAAACCAGGACTAAACCAGGACCAAACCAAGACTAAACCAAGACTAAACCTGGACTTAAACCAGACCCAAACCCGGCCTGTGGTCCCTGACCCGTCTGCGCTCTGTGTTTCAGGACAGTGTCCGCTCCACATGGCCGTTTTGTCCAATCGTCTGTCGTCCCTTCGGAGCCTACTACAGAGCGGCGCCGACGTGGAGCTGCAGGAGAGGACGAGCGGCAGGACGCCCCTGCACCTGGCGACCGAGGCGGACAACGTCTCACTGGCCGGGTGCCTGCTCCTGGAGGTACCACAAACCCCAACCACAAGGAACACAACCATAAACGGGGGCGGGAGAGAAGTTTTTTTTTTCTCTTTCCAAAATTTGGCCCTTTATTTCTTTCCTTTATCATTAATTTACATCAGATTTTATCCCCATTTCTCCCAATTTGGTCGTCAGTCAACCTCCTCTCCAGCAGCAGGTGAACACAGATGTGATGTGGACTCATGGAGCAAATGATCCGAGGGTGAAATGACTCTGAATCATCCCTTTAAATGTGGTATAAAAATAAAAATTACTTGAATAAGAGTTTAATTTTTAGAAAAATCTGTGGGAACATAGGGCTGACCCCAGATAAACCACGTCTTAAAATCAAGTTTTTATCATTTATGACTTTTATCCAAAGTCAAACCTTTTTTATCTTTTAATCTTTTTGAACGGGTCATGCAGGCTTTTATTTCGTCACATCTGGACTCCTGCACTTTCCTGTAGCTGTTAGTCCCCAACTCCACGACATTTAACAGGAACCAAAAAACGAGAACATATCACACCAATCCTTGTGTCTTTGCACTGGCTTCTTGTTCCATTTAGAATTGATTTTAAGGTTTTATCCAGCTCCGGCTCATGGGGCCCAAAAGGTTTATTCATACTTGGTAAGAACCTTAGAACTTTGGTCTTGCTCCCAGAACAAAATTACATAATTCTGGGTCAAACACAATAGACTCCAGGCAAAACAGAAGAAAAAGTTAAGAATCCCACGAGCAAAAATCTAGTTAAAAGGCTTTTATTAGAAAGTTCAAAGCTGTTTCCACCTTAACTGGTCTTGATCAGGACTAAACCAGGACTGAACCAGGACTGAACCAGGACTGAACCAGGACTAAACCAGGACTGAACCAGGACTGAACCAGGACTGAACCAGGACTGACTGAACCAGGACTGAACCAGGACTAAACCAGGACTGAACCAGGACTGAACCAGGACTAAACCAGGACTGAAACCAGGACTGAACCAGGACTAAACCAGGACTGAACCAGGACTGAACCAGGACTAAACCAGGACTGAACCAGGACTGAACCAGGACTAACCAGGACTGACAGGACTAAACCAGGACTGAACCAGGACTAACCAGGACTAAACCAGGACTAAACCAGGACTAAACCAGGACCAGGACTAAGGACTAAACAGGACTAAACCAGGACTGAAAGGACTAAACAGGACTAAACCAGGACTAAACCAGGACTAACCGAGGACTGAACCAAACTGCTTTAGACCTGGTTTAGTCCTGGTTTAGTCCTGGTTTTAGTCCTGGTTTAGTCCTGGTTTTAGTCCTGGTTTAGTCCTGGTTTAGCCCAAAATATGAAAACAGGAAAACACCTCTGTGTAATCCATTTATTTCAACAAAGTAACTGTAATCCAATTACCACTGACTGAAACAGTAACTGTAACTGAATACAGTTACTCATCATTTGTACTCTGATTACTCTGGTACATGTAATCTGTTACTCCCTGGATTCATGTGTGTGTCTTGTGTCTTGTGTTTTCCAGGGAAATGCCCGAGTGGACAGTTGTACGTTTGACGGTTCGACTCCGCTGCACGTGGCTGCAGGTCGCGGCTCGGCCAAACTCACCGCTCTGCTCATGGCGGCAGGTGAGTGCAGAACCGCCTCAGGTCAGGGCGCTCGGGGGGGGCGCAAATACTGCAGGTACTACTGCCAGAAATACTACTACTACTACTGGTACTACTACTACTACTACTACTACTGGTACTACTACTATTTATACTGGTACTACTAAAACTACTCCTACTCCTATTTCTACTCTGTCAAACAAGGACTTAAACCAGAACCAAACCAGGACTAAACCAGGACTAAACCAGGACTAAACCAGGGACTAAACATAGGACTTAAACCAGGAACCAAAACCCGGACTAAACCAGGATGTGAACAGAACCAAACCAGGATTTAAACCAGAACTAAATCAGAACTAAAACAGGACTAAACCAGGACATAAACCAGAACCAAACCAGGATTTAAACCAAGACTAAATCAGGACTAAACCAGGACTTAAACCAGAACCAGAACTAAACCAGGAAAACTAAAACCAGGACTTAAACCAGAACTAAATCAGGACTAAATCAGGACTAAATAAACCAGAAAACCAAACCAGGAACTTAAACCAGAACTAAATCAGGACTAAATCAGGACTAAACCAGGACTTAAACCAGAACCAAACCAGAACTTAAACCAGAACTAAATCAGGACTAAATCAGGACTAAACCAGGACTAAACCAGGACTTAAACCAGAACCAAACCAGAACTTAAACCAGGATTTAAACCAGAACTAAATCCAGGACTTAAACCAGGACTTAAACCAGGACCAAACCAGATGCGGCTCGGCCAAACTCACCGCTGCTCGTGGCGGCAGGTGAGCGCAGTACCACCACTCGCCACCAGGCTCCGCTCTGACCCCGACCCCCGAATACTCAGGGGCAAACAGACAAATGACTCCGCAGATAAATACTCGTTTAAATACTCATTCAGAACACTGTATCAGTCAGGCCGTACTCACTACTACTACTACTACTACTACTACTACTACTACTACTACGACCGTTAAAAGTATTTGCTGAGAGTGAGTACTTTTCGTGTGCGCAGGAGCCGACCCCCTCAGAGAAAACCTGGAGCCTCTGTACATGTGTGAGGAAGAGGAGGAGGACGAAGGATACGTCCCCGGAACCACCCCCCTCAACATGGCCGCCAACGCACAGGTGAGACCGCGACGCAAACTCAGCAGGAGGGGGCGCTGCTCTGCTCTTATTTATGTTTTTATTATGGTTTTTTTTTGATTGTTTTTCAGGTTTTAGAGCTTCTTAACGGAAAAGAGTACGAACCAAAACCACCTCAGTACCCCCTCAGCCCTCCTCAAGGTTAGTCCTGGTTTAGAGTCCAGGTTGAGTCCTGGTTTAGTTTTAGTCTCGCTTTAGACCGGTTCTAGTCCTGCTTTAGTCCTCCTTTATTATGGGTTTAGTCCTGGTTTAGTTTTAGTCCTGCTTTAGACCAATGTAGTCGTGCTTTAGTCCCAGTTTACCTAGTCTAGGTTTAGTCCTGCTTTAGTCCTGTTTTAGTTCTTGTTTAGTCCTGGTTTAGTCCTGTTTTAGTCCTGCTTTAAACCAGTTTTAGTCCTGCTTTAGTCCTTGTTTAGTCCTGTTTTAGTCCTTGTTTAGTCCTTTTGTAGTCCTGTTTTTAGTCCTTGTTTAGTCCTGCTTTAGTCCTGTTTTTAGTCCTGTTTTAGTTCTAGTTTAGTCCATGTTCAGTCTTTGTTTAGTCCTTGTTTATTCCTTTTTTAGTCCTGTTTTAGTCCTTGTTTAGTCCTGTTTTAGTCCATGTTTAGTCCTTGTTTAGTCCTTG
>NW_026571299.1:7007298-7067298 GCF_026225935.1 Boleophthalmus pectinirostris | reverse complement strand
CTGCCGGAGGATCTGCCACCTCGTTTCCATGGAGATCTTGGCCTGGAATATTCCACAGTGTCCACGTATCCAACTTCTTTAAAAAGTTACTCAAGTAAATGTAACTAAAGTGCTGAAAATCATCTTAACTTTCTCCGTCGCTGATTAGCCTCCGTCAAAGTTTGAGATTCGTGAGCTGATCTTCAGTTTTAAAGGTGCACTGTGGAACTTTTTAGGTTGGAGATGCTGTTGCTGTGTCTGTAATGTTACGCAATGTTTTAAAGTTACATAAGAGGAATTTAATTAATTATCTGTGTTTTTATAGGTCGAAAAATGCCAAATCTCAACTGTAAACACACCTTTAAAAGTCTGGGGATAAAGGTTTTTTTATAGTACAGAAACCAGATCTAAACCAGGACTAAACTAGGTCTAGACCAGGTCCTAAACTAGGTCTAAACCAGGTCCTATACTAGGTCTAAACCAGGACTAAACCAGATCTAAAATACGTCTAAACCAGGTCTAAACCAGGACTAAACCAGGTCTAAATCAGGTCCTAAACCAGGACTAAACCAGGTCTAAGCCAGGTCTAAATCAGGTCCTAAACCTGGTCTAAACCTGGTCTAAACCTGGTCTAAACCAGGTCTAAATCAGGTCCTAAACCAGTTCTAAACCGGGTCTAATCAAGGTCTAAACAAGGTCTAAACCAGGTGTAAATTTGGTCCTAAACCAGGTAAACCAGGTAAACCAGGATCTAAAACCAGGACTAAACCAGGACTAAACCAGGTCTAAATCAGGTCCTAAACCAGTTCTAAACCGGGTCTAATCAAGGTCTAAACAAGGTCTAAACCAGGTGTAAATTTGGTCCTAAACCAGGTCTAAACCAGGACTAAACCCAGAACTAAACCAGGTCTAAATCAGGTCCTAAACCAGGACTAAACCAGGTCTAAATCAGGTCCTAAACCAGGACTAAACCAGGACTAAACCAGGTCTAAATCAGGTCCTAAACCAGGACTAAACCAGGACTAAACCAGGTCTAAATCAGGTCCTAAACCAGTTCTAAACCAGTTCTAAACCAGGTCTAAATCAGGTCCTAAACCAGGACTAAACCAGGTCTAAATCAGGTCCTAAACCAGTTCTAAACCGGGTCTAATCAAGGTCTAAACTAGGCCTAAACCAGGTGTAAATTTGGTCCTAAACCAGGTATAAACCAGGACTAAACCAGGTCTAAATCAGGTCCTAAACCAGGACTAAACCAGGTCTAAATCAGGTCCTAAACCAAGACTAAACCAGATCTAAACCAGGACTAAACCAGGTCTAAATCAGGTCCTAAACCAGGTCCTAAACCAGTTCTAAACCGGGTCTAATCAAGGTCTAAACAAGGTCTAAACCAGGTGTAAATTTGGTCCTAAACCAGGTCTAAACCAGGACTAAACCCAGAACTAAACCAGGTCTAAACCAGGTCTAAACCAGGTCTAAACCAGGACTAAACCAGGTCTAAACCAGGTCTAAACCAGGACTAAAGAAAAACAAACTGACCTGGTGTCATCTTCTACTTGTTTCTATGGAGAGTGAGAAGTTTAATGCCATACTTTGGGACATTACGGGCAAAGCAACGACACAAGCAGGTCTAAACAAACAGGAAAGTTCCACAGTGCACCTTTAAAAGTCTAAATATTGTTTTTATGGTACAGAAATGAGGAAAAAAAACATGAGGTGTAGTAAAAATTTAAAAATCCTGAAATCCTTGGGCATCTTGAACGCATCAGGAGGACAGTCGACCAATCAGAGCGCAGCGTCACCCGGACCGGACTGAATGTGTTTGAATGGGACTTTTATTATTGATGTTTGAATGTTTGTTTTGTGTTTTAGCAGAAAATGTTAAAAGCCAAAGAAAAGAAAAGAGTGTTTTTGGTTTTTTGTTGTTGTTGTTTTTTCTATGAATGAGTTGGTACTGAGCAGAGGACAGACGTGGTACTGAACAAGAGTCTGGGAAACTTTCATCTTTTAACCAGAGGTTTGGATTTTAAATTGAAACTCTACAGTTTTATCTGTGATCAGGATTAAACCAGATTAAATCTGGACTCAAGAAAAACAAGATAACAAGGACTAAACCAGGTCTAAACCAGGTCAAAAACCAGGTCTAAACTAGGATTAAACCAGGTCTAAACCAGGTCTAAACCAGGATTGAAACAGGTCTAAACCAGGATTAAAATGGGTCTAAAACCAGGTCTAAACCAGGATTAAAATGGGTCTAAAACCAGGTCTAAACCAGGTCTAAAAAGGACTAAAGAAAAACAAAATAACAAGGTCTAAACTAGGATTAAAACAGGTCTAAACCAGGTCTAAACCAGGATTTAAATGGGTCTAAAACCAGGTCTAAACCAGGATTGAAACAGGTCTAAACCAGGTCTAAACCAGGTCTAAACCAAGTCTAAAAAGGACTAAAGAAAAACAAAATGACAAGGTCTAAACCAGGACTAAAAAAAGGTCTAAACCAGGACTAAACCAGGTCTTAATCAGGACTAAACCAAGACTAAACCAGGTCTAAACCAGGTCTTGGTTTTTTGTCTAAACATGATTGAGTAAAATTTCTGGGGTGAATTTATAAACTGGTGCTAACTGTGGTCACGTCACTGCGAGAAGCACAAGGCATTCTGGGAGATGTAGTGTTCTCTGTCAGAGCTGTACAGACATTGGCTTTTCATGGTTTGATATTTTTTAATAAAGTTTTTTTTAAATAAAGGGCTTGTGTTTTCATTTTTTAAAACTACAATAGGTTTCTAATTGTTTTATTATCGGTTATTGTTAATTAAAATGATCAATTTTATTATTTAAACCAGGACTTCCTCCTTGAAAATAACAAAAAGATCATTTCAGGCAGTGGACACACGGTGGCGCTACAGGCCGAGGAGGTTTTTACATAAGTTTTAAAGTACAGATACTGGACTCGAAGTAAAAGTATCACATAAAATATCTAAATTATTGTGACCCAGAAAAGTCTGAGTTTTGAGCTGATTTATACAAAAACCACTGATTTGTCTAAAACCAGGTCTAAACCAGGATTAAATTAAGACTAAACCAGGACTAAAACAGGTCAAATCAGGACTAAAGAAACAAGATAATAATGTCTAAACCAGGTCTAAACCAGGAGTAAACCAGGTCTAAACGAGGACTAAAGAAAAACAAGAAAACAAGGTCTAAATCAGATCTAAACCATGACTAAAAAAAGGTCTAAACCAGGTCCAAACTAAGACTAAACCAGGACTACATCAGATCTAAACCAGGACTAAACTAAACTAAACTAAACTAAACCAGGTCTAAACTAAACCAGGACTAAACCAGACTAAACCAGGACTAAACTAAGACTAAACCAATACTAAACTAAGACTAAACCAGGACTAAACTAAGACTAAACCAAGACTAAACCAGGACTAAACCAAGACTAAACCAGGACTAAACCAGGTCTAAGACAGGTCTAAACTAAGACTAAACCAGGACTACATCAGATCTAAACCAGGACTAAACCAAGACTAAACCAGGACTAAACTAAGACTAAACCAAAACTAAACAGGACTAAACCAGGACTAAACCAGGACTAAACTAAGACTAAACCAGGACTAAACTAAGACTAAACCAGGACTACATCAGATCTAAACCAAGACTAAACCAGGACTAAACTAAGACTAAACCAGGACTAAACCAGGACTAAACCAAGACTAAACCAGGACTAAACTAAGGACTAAACCAGGACTAAAACTAAGACTAAAACCAGGACTAAACCAAGACTAAACCAGGACTAAACCAGGACTAAACCAGGACTAAACTAAGACTAAACCAAACTAAACCAGGACTAAACCAAGACTAAACCAGACTAAACAAGACTAAAACTAAAACCGGACTATCATGACTGACAAGAGAATCCACAATGTTACACGACCTTTTCACAGTTTTTTTTATTTTTTTTTTTTATACCAACCATCCAGACTCGGGTGTGTCCCAGTTCTGAATTGTGAAAATGTGGTCACTCTAATCTAAGTATCGTTTAAAATGTACTTTAAGTGTTTCAAAAGTACTTCACTCTGATTTTGATTTTTAAATTGTGATTTTGATCAGCAGAAGCATGAATCAATTTCACCGGTGAATTTGCCAGTTTGCTGGTTGTCATGTCAACAAAGTATTTTGATTTAATGTTGAAAACCACTTTCTGTTGTGCACTAATGTGAGTCAGTACAGTCACATTTTCTTTGTGATTTGGTTTTTAAGCAGCTTTTCTGTATTTTACTTAAAGGTTGTATGGAGGATTTTTTGTTTTTGTTTCAAATTGTCGATGAAAGTTCAAAATAAAATTATAATAGAGATGCAGCAGCCTTGTAATTATGATGACCAAAAAAAAAAAAAGAATGAAAATCCATCAACTGTGGATGTGATGGAATCCGTGTATCATTCGTTCATTTGTTTTTCAATATAAAACCAAAAATAAGAAAACGAAAAAACAACTGTTTTCTTCATTATTTGTCTCCAAAACCAAAATGAAAAAACAGATAATGATTCGTTTTTTCAGTTTTCGATATTGTGTTTAAATGAACAATGGAAAAAACGGATAACGGCCGTTTCCCGTTTATGTGACTTCAGTGACTGCGATGTCGAACTTTTGCACCGCGTACGGACTGAACCAGGACTGATCCAGGTCCAGGACCAGGACCAGAGAGGGACTGAGACCAGGACCACACACCGGGAGCAGAGAGGAACTGAGACCGAGACCAGCGGTCCGAGCGGTTCCGTGTCATCGTCTCCGCACTGGTTCCGTGCGAGGAAAGTGAGAATGTTCTGTGGACTACAGGTCCGGACGGGCTGCTCCAGTCCTCCGCGCTCAAGAACCACTGCGGCTGGTTCCGAGGTGGTGCAAAGCAACAAACTGACGCTTTCACACCAATGAAAACGAACCGAACTAAGAGCTTTTGGTTCAAATGGACCAGGTCCGGGACCAGACCGGGACAGACGGAGCCTCCGGACCAGACCACACCAAGGCCCAGATCGGAGGCTCAGAGCCCACGGCCGGAGCTCGAAGCTGAGGCTTGGACCCCGTGGAGGCTCAGAGTCAAAGCTTGGAGTCCGCCCAGTCCTTGCTCTGGTCCTGCTCTGGTCCGCTCTGGTCCTGCTCTGGTCCCGCTCTGGTCCGCTCTTTCCGCCCCAGTCTCGCTCTTGGTCCCGCTCTGGGTCTCGGACCTGGATCAGTCCTGGTTCAGTCTGTACGCGGTAAAAGCGCCCGGTGAAAGTTCCGGCTATAGAAAAAAACGGCTGTTGGGTTGTCAATCAAACTCCCTACGTTTGTAGTGTCACTGAGTTGCCGACGCGCTGGGATTATGTGGTTTACGTTTACCTCATGCACTGATGCTGTTTACTCAACCAACACAGTGGGTCTTAGCGTCTTTTTCGAACTGTAGCTTCTTCTCACACAAAGTTTGTTGTGACGGCAGAAAAAAACTCACGACCAGTTCGCCACAAAAGAAAGTCTGTTTTTGACGTAGCTGAAAGAAGAAGAGACGGGGAAGAGGAGCGAAGCGCGACAACTGAAAATGGACAAACAGTCGCTGCATTTCTCTTTCCTTGGAAAAATCTTCTATACAACCTTTAAACAAATGATAATGTATGTCTCTCTTTACTGTTGGTGAGGATCAAATTGGTCAAAAATAGGAACTTCTTGAACATTTCTTGTATAAAACTGAGGACAAATCAGTGTTTTTTGTATAAATCTGCAGGGACAGGGGACACAGGACTCAAAACTGGGACTGTCCTGGGTAAATAGAGACGTCTGGACACCCTGAGTTTGAGTCTGTTCCTTTTGAGTTTGAAGAATAATGAAGGTCTTGCCAAAATTTACGTCTAACTCATGGATAACTCTTTTTTTTTGGTTCCAGAGATTAAACCAGGACTAAACCAGGTCTAAACTGGGTCTAAACCAGAACTAAAACAGGAGTAAAACAAGTCAAATCAGGACTTAAGAAAAACAAACTGACCTGGACAGACGACCAATCAGAGCGCAGCGTCACCTGGACTGTGTTTTTGTCATTTTTAAGCAGCTTTTTTTGTATTTTACCTAAACAAATGACAACTTATGCCTCTTTTTACTGTTGGTGGGGATCAAATTGGTCAAAAATAGGAACTTCTTGAACATTTCTTGTATAAAACTGAGACAAATCAGTGGTTTTGGATAAATCTGCTGGGACAGGGGACACAGGACTCAAAACTGGGACTGTCCGATGCTGTTACCTGGTTTTAAGAATAGTTACGGTTTTGCTGAAATTCACGTCTATAAACTATAAACCCCAAGTTGTTTGCTTCTTGAGTAAATATTTTTTGTTGGTTCCAGAGATTAGACGTCCTTTCCTGATAGTATCAAAGACAAATCTGTCGTTTATTGTCCATTCTTGACTCACTTGTGTGTCAGTTTAAAATCGAAGGGACTTTTATTGGTGCGTTTTTTCGCTTTATGGTCGTTTTCAAGCATCGTTTTCTGTATTTTAGCTCAACAAATGACAATATCTCCTCTTCCTCACTGTTGGCAGGGATCCAGTTGGTCAAAAATAGGAACTTCTTGAACATTTTTTGTATAAAACTGAGACAAATCACCAGTTTTGTTTAAATCTGCGGGGACAGGGGACACAGGACTCAAAACTGGGACTGTCCCAGGAAAATAAAGACGTCTGGTCACTTTAAGTTGGGAGTTTATTCCAGTTACAGGGTTTTAAAAAGAGTGAGGGTTTAAGGGATTGTTTGCATCTTGGGTAACTCTTTTTTTTTTTTTTTTTTTTGGTTCTAGAGATTAGTCTTCTTTTCCTGATAGTATCAAAGGAAATCCTGTCCTCTAAACTGAACATTTTAAGATGCCCTGTGTTTAGTGTGACCAGATTTACAAAATTTTGAAAACTGGGACACACTCGGGTTGGGATTTTTGTTATAAATAAAATTGTGAAAAGAAAAGAGCGCGTAACATTGTCCATTCTCGACTCATTTGTGGCTCAGTTTAAAATCTAAGGGACTTTTGTTGGTGCTTTTTTTTTGCTTTATTGTAGTTTTAAAGCATCTTTTTCTGTATTTTAGCTCAACAAACGACAATATAATCCTCTTCTTTCCTCTTCAGATTGGTCAAAAATAGGGACAACTGGAACATTTCTTGTATAAAACTGAGACAAATCACCAGTTTTGTATAAATCTGCTGGGACAGAGGACACAGGACTCAAAACTTGGACCGTCCCAAGTAAATAGAGACGTCTGGACACTCTGAGTTTGCGTCTTGTTCCTCATGATGCAGTCACTGGGTTTTAAGAAGAGTTTGGGTCTTGCTGAAAGTTGGTTCCAGAGATTCGACTCCGTTTCCTGAGAGGATGAAAGGCAAAATCTGTCCTCTAAACATTTGATCATTTTCAAGAGGTCCTGTGTATAAAGCTGGGGTCCTCAAACTCTTTTCTCTGCCACGTTTTCGCTCTCGACTGTGATGTGGGTCGGGGGCGGTTCGGCCGTTTAACGTAACTGTTTGACCCTGACGACGCAGATTATATTCTTTGAAAACCGCCGCACTTTCTTTACACATCAGACAAACTGCACGCTCCAACACTGAACAACAAAATAATCGGTTGTCCACTGTTCTTTGAAAACTCCGCACTCTCTGTCAACTTTACGCACTTTAACACGAGTCATTTCTCTGTCCTTAACTAAACTACACAACTCTGCTCGTGTGTCGACTGTCACGGTTCGATCTTGAGTTTGTCAGGCGACGAAAATTCTGCGGCAAATGTAAATATGTCGTATAGTAATTTAAATATATGTATACATACTTTATAAATATCATTTTTAACTGGAAAAAATCAATAAAATACAAGATGCAGACGTGTTATTTGCCAAAAAAGTAATAAAAAAAATAGGCCATGACACTTTTAAGGATTGGGTTAGGGCCAGTTCAAGCGTTGGGGGGCCGGTCAAAGGGGCCTGGAGGACCTTAATGCTCAATTCAGATTTTTTTTGTGAAATCCGATGTTTTTGCGAGGTCGTTCACATTTCCAATTAAATGTGACTTGTATGTGACTCCAGTGTGAACATTAAACGGCCCGAAAGTGTCCCGCATGTGACACTGGAGACACGACGACGTCAACCGCAGCGAGCGTCTCTGTGTTTGTTATAGAAAAATAGTGAAAGGTGAAGGCGATGGGCAGGATTGATCCACAGGAAGGACCAAAAAGGAAACTTTGTCTGCCTAAATCATCCCGAGTTTGCAGTGAACATTTTGTACTCAACCTTGGTTAAAAATTTAAAAAGTCAACGCCAAAGCGAAAGGCACCAACTGTTCACCAAGAAACACCTTCCACTGCAAAGAGACCAAGACGTGATGTTGCTGTAAAACCACAAGAACAAGAAAGTGCAGCTCAGTCTGTTTGTCTTCTGCTCCTCTCACTTAACAAACGGGATCAAGCTTTGTTGACGCTCCACGTACAAAATGTTCACTGCAAACTTGGGATGATTTAGACAGTCAAAGATTTTCTTTTTGGTCCTTCCTGTGGATCAATCCTGCCCATCGCCTTCACCTTTCACTATTTTTCAATTCTGTTGGGAAGAGAAACAGTTTGAACGGAGGTTTAGAGTCACACACATCTGATTCCCTTTTGCATTTATGGAGTTGCAAACAAGTTTCTCGAGTCATTTTCTGCTGTTAAGATCCAACAACCACACAATTACGATGTCCGAATCCCAAAACTAAAATATGACAATATCAGAACCAGAAAGACTTGAAAAGATCGACTTTGTCATAGACGCATCCCACTGGGAAAACAAACATTTCGGTTTGATGCTCACTTTTTTGGAAAATCGTTCCCAGTCTGCACTGCGCAACAACCAGAAGTCCGAGATTCTTGATGTGTCTATTGAGCACCTGGAGATTTTAAAGTTCCTCTCGTACTGGAGCCAGAACATGAACAACTTACTTGTTTTAAGGAGGAGATTGAGAAGGAGAAGGACGAGGTTTTTGGCCGTGGTGTTTAGTGGGACAGTCCGTTTAAAGGAACATGTGGATGCAGAGACGTAGCCAAGAGTGGTGGGATTGCTGTGTGCTTCAGTGACACGGAGTTCAATAACAATGTTCGTATGACGAGAAGAACGTTTGTGTACATTTGTGGCTTGTTGATAACGTGTAGGTGGGATGAATGTGACCTGTCCGTTCACACTGAAGTCGCATGTCAAAAGATCAGATATGTATCGGTTTCAGGAGCACATATCTAAGTGTCCTGGGTCACATTTGAAAAAATCGGATCTGTGTTGTTCAGACTGTCAATAAAAGATCAGATACAGGAACATAGGGGCCAAAAAATCAGATTTGGGTCCCTTCAAGTTGCAGTGTGAGCGTAGTTTGATGACCCTTGGTATAGAGTGACCACACGTCTCTATTTAAACGGGACAGTCCCAGTTTTGAGTCCTGTGTCCCCTGTCCCAGCAGATTTATCCAAAACCAGTGATTTGTCCCAGTTTTATACAAGAAACGTCCCAGTTGTCCAGATTTTTAACCAATTTAATCACTGTCAACAGTAAAAAGCGACATAACTTGTAATTTGTTTAAGTAAAACACAGAAAAGAACAACCAAAACATGAAGAAAATGTGACTATACTGACTCACATTAGTGCCAAGTGTCGAGTAATTTTCATTAATTACGAACTCGTTTCACAATTTTATTACCAACCACCACAAACCAAACCAGGAATGTCCCAGTTTTTTTTATTTTTAAAATTTGGTCACATACCTGTTTATTTATCACCTGATTTTAAACTCTGATGATTAGACACAAGTGGATATGTCAAAGGCAACTCTTTTAAGAATCTCTTCTTTACTTACCACAAAGTCCACTTCACCTGGTTCAAAGTCTCTAGTCCCAGTGAGAAGACCACGGTGATCCTTAATCTACACCTAAAACCAAGTCCTGACCTTAAACGTTACAAAAACCCTGCTCCTAAACCTGATTCTGAACCTGTTTGTCATGAAAAAACGAAGCAATTCTGGATTTTCATGGTCCCACAAACGTCAAAACTGTAGATGCACGAAGACGACGCAGTGACAAGGTGTTTAAGATCAACTATTACTCAAAATTTAACTCACAATTTATTATTATTTGTTGATAAATGTGTGAAATTATCCAAGAAAACGTCCGTGTGATTCTGTAGTTCTGGGTGATTGTGCCGCTTCTGCAATTTCCTCGTGGTGTGGTTGTGGATAAAGTTTTTAGGTGTTTTGTCCGACTTTAAGCACAGAAATCTAAAAATTTTACTTAAACTTCTATACTGAATGTTTCCCAGCATCTTTAAGAACCCAGTGCACAACAGCGCCCTCCACAGACTGTATGAAGAACGATCGGCTTCAGTCAAATGAAGCTCAGCGAGGGTGGCGGTTATAGGAGCGAATTTTGAGCATTTTTATATGGATTATTTTATTCAACTTGGGTTATATTTACAATAAAAACAGCTTAAATTGTGTAAATAAAATCCTTAAAAATTCGGGACCAGGATCGGTATCTGGAATTACAAATATTTAAGAGATCGGTATCGAATCGGCATTAGGAATAGGAATTTATTTATGGACAAAATAGCAAAATCAAAATTAATCATTTCAGGATCATGTACAGTAAGTTTTTATGAACATTTTAAGACCAACATGATGAATAAGAAAGAAATCTGTGCATATTTGTCTGTAGTTGAGTGTAAAATAAAAATTCGTAAACTCTCGGATGAGTCCAGTTGTACGTAAAATGTTTTGTGTGTTTTTTATCCATCAGAATACGAATTGAAAAGTTACAACATCAAGAATTGTAATCATGAAATGAAACGATTACGCTTTTTTCACGTACGAATATGACTTCACAGACACGACTCGACTGTCAGAAATACAGGACTAAACCAGGACTGAACCAGGACTGAGCCAGGAGGACTAAACCAGGACTAAAATAGGACTAAAGCAGGAATAAAAAACAGGACTAAACCAGGACTACGTCAGGACAGATGTTGTTTAGACCTGGTAGTCATTCTAATCTAGACTAAGCTGGCTCAGTCCTAGTTCAGTCCCGTTTAGTCTTGGTTTAGTCCTGTTTTAGTCCTGGGTTTAGTACTGGTGTAGTCCCGGTTTAGTCCCAGTTTAGTCCCAGTTCAGTCCCAGTTTAGTCCTGTCTTTAGTTCTGGTTTAGTGCTATTTTAGTCCTCATTCAGTCCTGGTTTAGTCCTCCTGGTTCAGTTTTGGTTTAGTCCTGTTTTAGTGCCGTTTTAGTCAGGGTTTAGTCCTGCCTTAGTCCTAGTTTAGTCCTGGGTTCAATTATGGTTCAGTCCTGTTTTAGTCCTGTTTTAGTCCTAGTTTAGTCCTGTTTTAGTCCTGTTTTAGTCCTGGTTCAGTCCGTATGCAGCATCTCGATCTCGATGTTTCTTCCGTCTGTGAAATTACGTCATCGTATTTTTCAGTCGAGTCTCGTCTGAGTTCACGTTCGTACTTCAGAAAGTGTAACCGTTCCATTTCGTTTCTCGATTATAATTCTCGCCGTCGTAACTTTTCAATTCATATTCTGACGGACAAAAAACACACAAAACATTTTACGCACGACTGGACTCACTCCAGAATTTACGAATATTCATTTTACGCATCAACTGTAAACAAATACGCACCGATTTCCCAAAATATATAAACTCCCTCCTCCCCCCGAAGTGATGAAGAAACCAGGCGGCCGTTTTGGAGCCAGTTTTATTGACTGATAAAATCCTGTGACAGCGGCTCTCGACTAAAAACCAGAACAACTTAAATAAACATGATTGTGAGACATGCAGCGCGAGGGCGGGCTCCTGCGTGTTGGCACAAACACACCAAAAGTCCCCAAGAAAAGAAAAGCACACACTTCCAAAGCATTTTCATCGTCAGGACAACCCAGAGGTCAAAGGTTAACGCAAAGGTGAAGAGGAGGAGGGAGGAGGGTGGAGGGTGGGTGGATGGGTGGGGGGGGCGGCGACGGGTGGGAGGGGGTGGGGGGGGGGGCGGGGTTCACATGGCGTATTTTTGGGTCCAGTCCTGAGCTGTCTTGTTGTATCTGAAAAAAGAGAGAGAGAAAAAGAAGAGGAGTTAGATTCAGGAACGAGGAGGGAGGAAGCACGATGCCATGCTCCAAAAAAAAACAGTTTTTTAAATGCAAACGCACAAACATCTGTACTCGAGTAAAAGTGCTTCAGGGGAGTTACTTCACATAATGTTACTCGAGAAGAAGTGGAACAAGATCGAGAGCAGTAATGGACCTTTTCACAACGGTGCAAAATATCTGGAAATGAATCTGTGTGTCACTCGTTCATACGTTTTTCAAAATAAAACCAAAAATAAGAAAATGAAAAAAACAAAAAACAAAACAGATAATGATTCATTTTTTTCATTTTTGTGTTTAAATGAATAATGGAAAAAACAGATAACGACCATTTCCCATTGCTGTGACTTAAACTGCGATGCCAGACTAAACCAGGACTAAAACAGGTCTAAACCAGCTCTAAACCGGTCTCAGTCCTAGTCTCAATCCTGGTCTCAGTCCCAGTCTTAGTCTGGTCCCAGTTTCAGGACTGAACCAGGACTAAAACAGGACTAAATCGGTGTTAGTCCTAGTCTCAATCCCATTCTCAGTCCCGGTCCTGGTCCGGTCCCGGTCTCAGGACTAATCCAGGACTGAAACAGAACTGAACCGGGACTAAACCAGGACCCGAACCAGGACCCAAACCAGGACCGGAACCAGGAGTGTCAGGACTGGCCCAGATGTGTGCCCGCCTAGACTTTCGGGTGATCAGGAAACCGGGACTGAGACTGAGACCGGGACTGAGACCTTTTTTAGTCCCGGTTTTTGTCTTGGTTTAGTCCCGGTTTTTGTCTTGGTTTAGTCCCGGTTTTTGTCTTGGTTTAGTCCCGTTTTTTGTCTTGATTCCCGGTTTTTGTCTTGGTTTTAAGTCCCGGTTTTTGTCCTGGTTCAGTCCTGGTTCAGTCCGTATGCAACGCAAAAGTCCGGCATCACAGTTTAAGTCACGAAAACGGGAAACTGTTGTTATCTATTTTTTCCATTATCGATTTAAACACAAAATTGAAAAATGAAAAAACATCTCGTTACTTTTTTTTTCATTTTGGTTTTGGAGACAAATAATGAAGAAAAAAGCTTTTTTTTTTCCGCTTTCTTATTTTTGGTTTTATTTTGAAAAACAAATGAACGAATGATACACAAATTGAAATATCTGCCGTATTCTCCACCAGCAACAAGGTCCACGAAGGATAAACATTCTTCATGAAGAATTTATCTACAACTATGAAGGTAAGAAAAACGAAAACTAAAAGGCGAACAACAACGACGACGCGTTTTCTTCTTCATTACATATTTTTTGGCTGGTGCGACTTACGGTAGTTCAAAGACGGCTTAATTCTAGTCTAGAGGTAGATTATTTTAAGATATCTTGTCTTGTCTTGCAGGCACGGACAGATAATTTCTCTACTTTAGTAATTTTCTGATAGATTTAAATGTTTATGTCTCAAATTTTGGCAAAGATTTGTTGCAGTTACAGATAAGACGAGTGATGTTTTTTTTTTTTGGTATAAAGTCAACTGGAGCCAGAGTCGATGGAGCCGGAAGTGCGCCCATGCTCACTTCCTGTTGTTTGTCCATTTATGCAGTCAGTGGTCCAGATGAGTGAGTGAGAAAGTCCATGCTGACCCTGGTCCCGCCTCCACACTCGCTGCGTTCACATGCACGAGGACCGAGGACCGAGGACAGACCAGGTCCAGTTTCATCTAACGCGTTTAAACGACGACTCAGGACGCCGCGGATCCGTTCTCCCGAATCCCGATCACACCCGGAGAAGCTGGAGCGAACCCGGACTCCCGCTGCGATTTACACTCGAGAGGCATTCAACTGCACCAGGTCACAAACAGTCAGGAAAAACAGTGTCCCAGTCTGGAGCAGGTCCGACACGAGTTTTCATTCAGTTGTTTAGCGCATTCCCAAGTCCTCAGCAGGGATGTCCCACTTTAGAGTATTTTAGAGCATCAGATTTGGTGAAAAGATCGGTAGATACAGAATATATCATCCTCTAGAGCAGAGATTCCCAACATTTTTTTTCTGGGGACCCATATTTTAAAAGTCACACACCTTCGCGACGCAAATCAATCACAAAATAAAGTTGTATTTGAGCATTTTTGAACATTAACGAGGATATTTTATTGTTGACTGACTGATCGTGTCTCTCTGAACAATTAGTATTACTCAAGTTTTTAAATAAGCAAAAAAAAAAAGATCCATAAGTCGCCTATTTGGACTTTAAATGTGGCCTATTTCTTTTTCTTTTCAACTTTCCATTGAACCAGCAATAGTGGAACAAAATAGTCAATCAAATAATTACCAAAAGATTAGAAATATACTATAAATTATACTTCATAAAACAAATTATAGGAGTGCTGTTGGACAAATCCATGTCTTTGGAGGGGCACTGCAGCCAAGTGGTTAAAAGTTGGTTTTTATCAGCTTCGGAACATCACTAAACTCACACCAATTTTATCAAACGCTGATCTTGAAATGATTGTTCACTCTTTTATTTCATCTCGTTTAGATTATTGTAATTCTCTTTTTACTTGTTTTAATGCTTCTACACTTAAGCGGCTGCAGCTTGTACAAAAATGCGGCTGCAAGGTTTTTAACGGGAGCGAACAGGCGAAATCACATTACTCCTGTTTTATTTTCACTGCTCTGGTTTCCTGTTAAGTTCTGTGTTGATTTTAAAATTTTGGTTTTATCTTGCAGAGTTTTAAATGGTCAGGCGCTCCAGTACATCAGGGACTTACTGCGCCCCTACTCCTCAGGCCGCACCCTCCGGTACTCAGGTCAGGGTCTCTTGATGATCCCAAAGACCCGATTTAAAACTCGGGGTGACGTTTGCTTTCAGGCTGTGGCTCCCAAATTATGGAATATTGACTCTTTTAAAAAGCAGCTCAAGACACTGATATTTAGACAGGCTTTTATTTGACTGTGTCTGTAATTCCTCTGTTCTTGTTTATGTCGTTTTTATGCTGTTTTGCTCTGTAAAGAACTTTGTGATTTTTTTTATCTGTGAAAGGTGCTCTACAAATAAAGATTTACTTACTTTACTTATACAAAACATGTCTTAACATTTCATCCTACACGCAGAAAATCTCAGTCTTTGGGAAACAATGCTCTAGGGGTGTGCAAAAATATCGAAATATCAACATATCGTATCGTTTAATGCAATGATACAGTGTTGATATCGTGGGCTCCTGTATCAATATATCGCTAAGAGTATTTTGTAGTGTATTTTACTAAATTATTTAGTTACAGCTACAGTTTTGTTGCTTGTCCAGAGGAAGGAAACTCATTTATGCGACACATTTGACATTTTCACCGTTTCGATGAGGGTTTGTCCTAATAAATCTCACAATTTGCAAGTTTTTTCTCTCTGTTCTCGGGCTGCTCCCTCTCCTCCAGCGCGACCGTCTCAAGTATCTGATGTGCGAAGTTCATTCTTTTATACTGTTTTGATGAGTAAAATGGGCACGTTTCAGATGAACTTTGCACAAGAAGTGGTTTAACAAAGACCTTTCATATCACAGTAAGTAAGAGTTAGGATTTATTTTTTATTGAACCGTACAGAATCGATTTGAAATATATCGTATTGAATCACATTGAGGTATGTATCGTATCGGCAACTTCTTTTCGATTCCCAGCCCAGAGCAGCTTAAACACAAACTTTTAATGACAGAGATGATATTTGTTTTAAATCTGTCATGTTTTCACGGAGACTTAAGAGTGAAAAACAAACTTGGGACAAATCGGCAGAGGAGGAGGAGGAGGAGCAGAGCTAAATGCACTAACTTGTTTACACTTTAAGTAATCATGTGCTTTGGGCGACCTCGAAAACATAAATATAATATAATAAAAAAGTGAGATACAAAATCCTCTAATGATTCTCTCACTGTGATCTGAGGCTGTTGTACTGTGGACGAGTTTAATTTTACAACATTATAACAAATAATTAGGCTATTTTTAAGTTAGTCTGTACTTTTTCTACTTCACTCACGATCATTAACAATTAGAAGATCAGTTTTGGGAATCGCAAATATAAAATCGTGGGTCAGCGAGACTGTGTGGGGACATCCCTGGTCCTCAGTGCGTGTAAAAGGTCGTGAGTAACACAACAGTCCACATGAGCCAAACCGGAGCACAGACACAGCCATGCCTCAGTCTAGCTTACCCTCACAGCATGGCGTACTTCTCTGTCCACTCCCTGGCTAGTCTGTTGTACCTGAGGTTTACAACCAACCGCTTTAGTTTGAGAGCTCGAGTTTGATTTGACCCCTGCCTCCTGTAACCTGAGTGTTTTTAAAAAGGTCCATAACGCACTATTCTATATAGATCTGTCAGAATGTTGTTTCCTCGTCACAAACAGACCTGCAGTTGTGTTTTGTTTCATTCACATTCATTTAGACTGAGTTCTTGTCTCAAACTGAAAACACTGTTCCACCTTGTGATGTCATGTGGTAATACAGGAAGTGCTCCAGACTCAGGACTAAACACGGGAGTCAGGACCAGTTACTTTATAAAAGTAGTGTTTGCTCATTCCTTCTTTAAAAAGTAATCCCTTACTTTACTTAGTTGCTCTCTATGGAAATAAGTTTTTACTTTACGCGTCACTTCTTGGTGGTAAACTTCACCTGAGGATAAAACCATCACGAAACCGAGAGTCGACAAGAACCATAAGCGAAAGTTGAAAAGAACTTTGAAGAGAGAGTTCAAGAAGACGTGAAACTGTTAAGAGGTAAATGGGTTCATCAGTCTGCCCAGGGGATTCAACTCAGCGGGTGAGGGACGACCGCTCAGTGTGGGAGGATCCCCTCGAGGGACGTCTCCCCGGGTGTCGCTGGCCCCCATCGATCGCTCTCCCTCCAAGGCGGTGCCTGGGTCGGCCAGAAAAGTCTTGAGGTGGCACGACGCTCCAGCTGTGTGCTTTACAGCTGCGCCCTCTCAGGGACAGGGGCCCCTGTTCCCGGTGTGACTGTCCTCAGTGCTGCCTCCAGGGCGGGGACCAGCCCACATACACAGAAAAGTAACACTGCAGAATTGAAAAAGGAACTACGTTTTGTTACAAAATGTTCAATAGTAGCATGTTACTCTATTTTTACCTGGAAAAAGTATTTACTGTGACACGTTACACCCAACACTGGTCAGGACTAAACACAGTCAGTGTTTCAGATTCATGAAGCTAAAACCTGGAACAGTCTGAACATGTGAGACAGACTCTACTCTGACTCAGAACAGTTCTGTTTAGCTTTATATGACTGAAAGGTTTTTATTCTGCACTCTTCTGTCTCATTTAATGTCTCTCTCTCTTTTTAATTTTATGATTATACTCCTTCACTAGAATCATTTAGATAATGTCATTTCCAATCTCATGAAATTATGTACATTTACTTCAGTAGAGAACTAAAGGTAAAGTAAAAAAAAAGGTGTTAACTTGAAAATTACCACTTCATGACATCACAAGGTAGAACAGAGCATTTTGACCTTTGGAGAGGTAGAAAGACTAAAAATTAAAAGTTACTCAAACATGTGAATGAAACAAAACACAACTCCAGGTCTGTTTTTGACATGAAAACAACATTACAACACAGTCTGAAGGCTCAGCAGTGTAACACAGGACCAGAGTTACTCTGCTGATCTCTCTCTTTATTTAGCGGCTTAGTAATATTATTTTGTCCGTCATCTTGTCACCAAATTTATTTAAAGGTGTACTATGTCACTTTTCTGGCAAAGGGCCTGCCAGCTGCTTGTCTAAATGAAAATGTTAGTGCTTTACTTAATGTTCCACAGTATGGCATTAAAGCTCCTACATTATTACACAAAACTGACTCTTGTGAGTTTTAAGTCGTGTTATAATGTTATTTCCTTCTCAAAAACAGACCTGGAGTTGTGTTTTGTTTCATTCACACGTGTTTTGAGGAAGCTTTTTTATTATTTTGTCATGACATCTTGACATCTCCAAAGCTCAAAACGCTCTGTACCACCTTGTGATGTCATGTAGAGGTAGTTTTCAACAAAAACAACAGAGTACTTTCAGTTTGAGAGAAGAAATGAGCCTAAATCTTCAGGGTTTGTGAGTTAAACATGTGTGAATGAAACAAAATACAACTCCAGGTCTGTTTGTGATGATGAAACAACATTATGTCATCACGTAAAGAGCCATGAAACACCCTCGCGAATCTTCAAAATCTGAACGACGGGTTGTGGGGAAGCCCGGCGCGCTCTCCGGACTTTAGAACTGAGCGAACATTTGTGCTCAGGATCATTCAAGTTTATTTATGTCTATAGCACATTTAAAATAACTTCAGCTGACAAAAGTGCTTCACATATAAGCCAACAAAATAGAAATCATGGCGTTTTCATTTTTTTCTCCAGACACGGCGGGACATTGATGTGCCCAGCGGTGCCAGGTCGGGGCTGAGAGGGGCTCCCGTAGACGCCAGTGGCTGCGCTCGTCACGTAATAATCTGTGTTTGAATCACTGGTGCCGTTAGTCCAACCCGAAAACTCAAATGTACTGAAATGTTCTGGCCGTGGTTGATCCTAAAGAGGCCAGTACAGACACGACTTTCGACTCAAAAGTCAGAATGTTAACAAATATGCACTAAAATACTAAAATAAGTCCAGGGATAGAGATACACTTCTATTTTAGACCCACACATTTACACAGATAATCAGAAGAAAAAAGTGATTTTGGTGTTTATTGGCCCTTTAAACTCAGGATGTTTCGGTTCTCAGCAAAAAAAAAAAAAAAAAAAACACACCTGCAATACACGCATCAAGAATCTCGGACTTCCGGTCATCGCGCAGTACATACTGGGAAGGATCGTCTGAAAAAGTGAGCATCAAATCGCCATGTTTGTTTTCCCAGTGGGATGTGTCTATTGACAAAGTCGATCTTTTCAAGTCTTTTGAACCATATCGCTTTTGTTTCTGGTTCTGATATTGTCATATTTTAGTTTTGGGATTCGGACATCGTTAATTGTGTGGTTGTTGGATCCTAACAGCAGAAAACGGCTTGAGAAATTTGTTTGCGAACTCCATAAATGCAAAAGTGAATCAGATGTGTGTGACTGCAAAAACCTCTGTTCAAACGGAATTGAAAAATAGTGAAAGGTGAAGGTGATGGGCAGGATTGATCCACAGGAAGAACCAAAAAGGAAACATTTGACTGCCTAAATCATCCTGAGTTTGCAGCGAACATTTTATATGTGGAGCGCCATTAAAGCAAAACCCTGATCCTTCACTCAATCTCGAATTTAAAAAGTCAACGCCGAAGCGAAAGGCACCAACTGTTCACCAAGAAACACCTTCCACTGCAAAGAGACCAAGACGTGATGTTGCTGTAAAACCACAAGAACAAGAAAGTGCAGCTCAGTCTGTTTGTCTTCTGCTCCTCTCCATTAACAAACGGGATCCCACTTTGATGGAGCTCCACATACAAAATGTTCGCTGCAAACTCGGGATGATTTAGGCAGTCAAAGATTACCTTTTTGGTCCTTCCTGTGGATCAATCCTGCCCATCGCCTTCACCTTTCACTATTTTTCAATTCCGCTGGGAAGGGAAACAGTTTGAACGGAGGTTTGCAGTCACACACATCTGATTCACTTTTCGCATTTATGAAGTTTGCAAACAAATTTCTCGAGCCGTTTTCCGCTGTCAGTCAATAGACTCATCCCACTGGGAAAACAAACATGGCGATTTGATGCTCACTTTTTCAGAAAATCCTTCCCAGTATCAATTGCGCAATGACCGGAAGTCAGAGATTCTTGATGCGTCTATTAAAGAAATACCTAATAGAGGTTAAATGCCACACTATGGAACATTTCACGCCGAGCTTTATATCTGTATGGAGACAAGCAGGTGATGGACAGATATGTTTTTAGTTCTTCTAGTCTATTTTGATGCTACTTCCACTCATGAAGTAAAAGCCTAGAGGGGAGGAGTCAGTCCAGGTAAAAACAAAAACAAAACCAAAACAAAGATGGCGGTAGTGTCGGCGCTGGCGTCGGTCGAGACTCACCTAGCGGGGTCGGTTTTGTAGATGCGGGCGATCTCGGGCACTAGAGGGTCGTCAGGGTTTGGGTCACATAACAGAGAACAGATGGACAATAGGACTGAGGAGAGACAACAGAACAACAGTTAGACGAAGAAAAAAATATTTAAGTTTAGTGCGTCGTGTGTGTGTGTGTGTGTGTGTGTGTGTGTGTGGATTTGTGTTTGCATCGTTAAAATTCAGATTCAAACGAAGGATCAACCTGTGGAAATTCTGAACATTTTGGGTGCGCAACGGACTAATTCCTTTTGGTCCATCTCACATGATCTCAATTTTTATCAACATTTCAGTATTTCAATTAGGGATGGGCATTCGATGAAATTTTCTTAATCGATCGTCAGAAGAATTAACGATCAATTATCGATTAATCATTAACGTTTTTATATTAAAATGATCATCATTATTATTACTATCTGCACTAATCTGCATAAATAAATTCAACTTTACGGCATATAAACCGTAAAGACTCTGGAGCCACATCAGCCCGTTTGACATTATAATGTGTTTAATTCAGTTTTGCGCAACTCTCACAGAAACAAAACTTAAAACTGCATTGGTAATTTGCATAAAGTAAGAGAAGATAAAACTACAGCTCTTGTGTCGCTGATGTGGTTCAATTTCTGTCAGATTAAAAGACATGACTCAGTGGAATACAGGTTAGTGTGACCAGATTTGCGTTTGTCAAAACCAGGACACCGTACGGGGGGAGGGAGGCGGGGACTCGTCATCCACATTGAGCGACTCTCACCTGGCAAAACTTTTTCCCACTGGACACAGAAACATATGTGCTGCTTTATACACTGTGCACATGGACTCACACTTGTCCCGAACGCAACGGAAAGTGTGGAATTTCTTGTACAAATCATTGTTAAATACACATTTGTGCTTCGGTACGTTGCAGACTGACCCACTGTTTGTGTCTCGCTCCTTCTGATGCAGAGACACATGTACACACCTGTTTGGTCACGCTACACACAGCAACCTACATTCGGTTTGTCGATTAAAATTAACGTAATTGATGAAAATCTTAATGATCAATTATCGATTAATCGATTAATCATGCCCATCCCTAATTTCAATCATTTTACTCAATACAATATATGGAGAATAAATGACTTTTTGGCTCTGCTGATAAAATAAAATACTAAATACAGATATTAGGGGTGTAACGGTACAAAAATCACGGTTCGGTAAAAATGCGAAACCATTTGCTTCTTGTTTATTTGTGTTTTTATTAAACCAACAATTTGTTTTAACTTTATGCAAACGGGAAAATAAAATAAATGCAAAGTGCTGCTTGGTAATACTACTAAGTTAAATAAAATATTCTCAAATAAGCAACAAATGTATTAAATATTATAAGGAAACAACAGGAAACAAAACTAGTTTTCCCAGTATTTTGTTCAGATTATTGTTTGACTGCGGGGGCCACCTTCATCTCCTCTATTAATGGGAAACACTGTGGGCCTTGTGACAAAAAAGCTGTTATATTTGGCCCTGATAAGTTCTGGTCCGGTTCCAGACTGTACTCTGACAGAGGGAGGGACTGGAGAGACCACAGGACTGAAGTAGGCACAGGCTGGTACTGCAGTTTGACGATGAATAATTTTATCATGATCATTATAACAGTTGCTGACAGTTTATAAATGTTATGGATTTTAATTATTATAGTTTAATTGTTAAGATCCATGTTTCTCTGAGGGCAGCTCCAACTTCCCAAAAACGAGACTCAAAAGCCGGGGTAAGTCGAGGTGACCCTGGGTTGACCCTGGGTTGACTTTTTTCGTGGTTGGCCTCAAACTTTGGAAAACTCGACCCTCCCCTTCAGTCCATTCTTTATAATCTTGTTTCCCGTTTCCATGGCTTTAACTGCAATGCTGGACTTTTGCACCACATACGGACTGAACCAGGACTGAACCAGGACTGAACCAGGACTGAACCAGGACTGAACCAGGACTGAACCAGGACTGAACCAGGACTGAACCAGGACTAAAACAGTATTGAACCTGGACTAAAACAGGACTGAACCAGGACCATAAAATGACCAAAACAGGACTAAACCAGGTCTAAACCAGATCTGATCTAGGTCTAAACCAGGTCTAAACCAGGTCTAAACCAGGTCTGAACCACATCTAAACTAGGACTGAACCAGGTCTAAACCAGGGTCTAACCAGAACTGAACCAGAACTGAACCAAGACTAAACAAAGTCTAAACAAAATCTAAACCAAGTCTAAACCAGGACTGGAGTGTCAGGACCAGAATGAGATCAGAACCAGGACTGAGACCGTTTTAGTCCTGGTTTAGTCCTGTTTTAGTCCGGCATCGTTTTTTTAAGTGACGGAAATGGTCGTTATCCGTTTTTTTTCCATTCTTCATTTAAACACAAAATCGAAAACTGAAAAAAAGAATCGTTATCTGTTTTTTCATTTTGGTTTTGGAGACAAATAATGAAGAAAATTGTTGTTTTTTCGTTTTCTGCATTATCACTCTAATATAAAATGCCCCACAAACGATTATTGTCCACTCTTTTTTTTTTTTTTTGAAGTAATATTTTTGTATATTGCCCCGTCCCTCGTGTGGAGCCCTGGGTTATTTACACCGTCGCACGCTGCTTCATAGCAACAACATAAGCTCCACTTAGAATAGACCGGGACCGGGCCTGAACCGACCAATCACGTCACGCGGAAAACACACACGCTTCATGAAGGTGCAAATGCAAAGAGACCACACTTCAGAAATGAAAAAAAAAAAAAAAAAAACGCATCACAGGCTCTGATGGCCGATGTCCAGAACGTTATTTTGAGGGTGTCCGTTTTATGCACCCACGACGTTTTAAGCATGAAAAAACAAACAGCTTCTCTAATTCTTTCTGCTTTTAAATTGCTCGACTCTGATGAAGGTTTTTGAATTTATTTGCACTGTAATAAATTATTGTACTGAGTTCGACTTGTGGACTCTTAAGTGAAATGACATCTGGGACAAGGCCTGTAACGATAATAAATCAATTAATCGTACGATAACTTTTAACAATACCAGCGATAAATTCTATTTGCTTGTTTGTTTGTTTTCCTTGTCTCTGTCTCTTTCTCACTCTCTACCAAAAGACTTAATATCATTCGTTCATTCGTTTTTCAAAATAAAACCAAAAATAAAAAAAAAAAAAAAAAAAAAAAGATGACTTTCTTCATTATTTGTCTCCAAAACCAGAATTAAAAAATGGACAGCGATTAGTTTTTTGATTTTGTGTTTAAATTAATTATGAAAAACACGGGTAACAGTCGTTTCCCGTTTCTTTGAGTTAAACTGCGATGCCGGACTGAACCAGGACTGAACCAGGACTGAACCTGGACTGAACCTGGACTAACCTGGACTGAACCTGGACTGAACAAGTACTAAACCAGGACTAAAACAGGACTAAACTAGAACTAAAAAGGATTAAAAAAGGACTAAACCAGGACTAAAAAAGGACTGAACCAGGACTAAAAAAGGACTAAACCAGGACTAAAAAAGGACTAAACCAGGACTAAAAGGACTAAACTAAACCAGGACTAAAAAAAGGACCTAAACCAGGACTAAAAAAGGACTAAATAAACCAGGACTAAAAAAGGACTGAACCAGGACTAAAAAAGCTAAACCAGGACTAAACCAGGACTAAAAAAGGGACTGAACCAGGACTAAAAAAGGACTGAACCAGGACTAAAAAAGGACTGAAAACTAAAACCAGGACTAAAAAAAAAGGACTAAACCTAAAAAGGGACTAAAAAAGGACTAAACCGGGACTAAAAAAGGACTAAACCAGGACTAAAAAAGGACTAAAAAATTAAAAACCAGGACTAAACCAGGACTAAACCAGGACTAAACCAGGACTAAACCAGGACTAAACCAGGACTAAACCAGGACTAAACCAGGACTAAACCAGGACTAAACAGCCTTCAGATGAACCAGGATTCTCCCCGAGGTTAAAAGTCATTTCTAGAGTACATAAAGTAGGTCACCTTTTGAGACTGTTAGCGCTGGAGACCACTGCGATCTCAAGATGTCCAGACAGATGCTGCCGTTACTGTTGATGTTGGGGTGGTAGATTCTGGTCGTGAAGGCCACCTGGAAACAGCGGAGGGTCAGACCGGGACACGGCACGGATCAAACTGTACAGAGAGAGGCTGATGCGGGTCTGACCGTAAGAGCGTCTGAGCACAAATAAGAGTTTAGATTCTCCTCACAGCGGGAGACCGGGAGCCACACGCAAACAAACAAACACAAAACACTGCCGAGGCTCAGGGAGAGGACAGCTGCGGGTACGACTCTCCTCCACCGCTCAAAAGTTTTAGAACACCATGATTGCAATTCAAGTCCAATGAAGAGCTTGAAATGGTACAAAGGTAAAAACTGAACAGGCAGAGGTAAAAAAAAAAAGATAAAAGATACAAAAGACAAGTCCAAGTTCTGACAAAACTACCTCAGGAAAAAAGAACACGATGGTAAAACTTGAAAACATGAAGTGTCCAGACTTAAACCCCATCGAGCTGGTTTGGGATGAACTGGACAGAAGAGTGAAGCGACCAACAAGTGCCACACATTTATGGAAACTTCTGCGACAGACTTGGGAAGAACTTTCTGAAGAATGTTTGATTTCTGTCGTAAAAAGAATGAGCCACGAGCGTGTTCAGCTGTTCTATCTGCCAAAGGTGGACACTTTCATCGATAAAAATGTTTTAGAATACATTTCGGTCGACAGTAAACAGTAAAAAAATTGGAAAAAGTGTGGTGTTCCAAAACTTTTGACCCAGGACTCTTCTCTCACCGAAAACATCTGAATCAAAGGCCCCATTCAGACTAGTTCATATTCGAGTCGTTTTCGTTGTGGATGCAGTGTTCGTTCACACTAATCCGATTGAAAACGGCTCCGGAGACGGAACGATCTGATCCAGCAATGTGTGGACGCCTGAAAACGCTGATACGCTGTGAAGTAATTCACCACCAAAACACTAAGGCTACGTTCAGACTGCAGGGCTTAACGCTCAATTCCGATTTTTTTGTGAAATCCGATGTTTTTGCGAGGTCGTTCACATTTCCAACTAAATGTGACTTGTATGTGACTCCAGTGTGAACATTAAACGGCCCAAAAGTGTCCCGCATGTGCACTGGAGACACGATGACGTCGACCGCAGCGAGCGTCTCTGTGTTTACGGAAGTTGTCCAAACATGGACGCAGCATTGAGCACCTGGAGATTTTAAAGTTCCTCTCGTACCGGAGCCAGAACATGAACAACTTACTTGTTTTAAGGAGGAGATTGAGAAGGAGAAGGACGAGGTTTTTGGTCGTGGTGTTTTGTGGGACAGCGGCAGCGACGTCCGTTGAAAGGAACGTGTGGATGTGGAGACGGAGCCAAGAGTGGTGAGTGGTGATGTGCTTCACTTCAGTGACACGGAGTTTATTAACAATTTTCGCCTACTTCAGCGCAGAATAGTGACGTTTGTGGCTTGTTGATAACGTGTAGGTCGGGTGAATACACTTTGACCGTTCAGACTGAAGACACATGTCAAAAGATCAGATATGTATCAGTTTTAGGAGCACATATCCAAGTGTCCTGGGTCGCTTTTGAAAAAATCTGATCTGTGTCGTTCAGACTCTCATTAAAAGATCAGATACAGGAACATAGAGGCCAAAAAATCGGATTCGGGTCACTTCAGCCTGCAGTCTGAACGTAGCCTAAGAGTCTAGAATATATGTCCATTCATATAAACGTGTGTCTGTGTGTAAGACCTGCAGACGTATAATCTCTGAAAAGTTTAACATGAACCATCTCGAACGCGACAGAAACAGAGAACAGACTCACCATCAGCAGAACACCCCTCTGTCACAGAAAGAACACTCATATTCCACTAAGTCGTGCCCTAAGTCTGACAGAAGCTGAACCGCATCAGCGACACAATAGTGAGTTGTTTTTTTGAGCGCTCAGTTTATGCAAATTAGTCATGCGGTCTTAAGTTTAGTTTCTGTAAAACGTAAACAAATATGATCAAAGCTGTGTGGAGAGGGAAGACTTGTGGACACAGAAACGACATGTCTGGAGGCAAATCGTTTCTGATTCGGTGATTCGTTTCAGTGTAAACGTAACCAAAGTCTAACCTCTCCTCTACTCTCCTGACTTGTGTGTTTCTGTTTGCGTTTGTGTGTGTTTGCGTGTACATGTGTGTCTGCGTGTGCACATGTCCGTTTCAGTTGCAGCCACTTCTTTCGTTCTGTGCTTCTTATTAATAAACAAGCTGAAGAAAGTAAAATATTTGGACCATTTTGGAGTAAAACATGAATATTTAGTAACGCGCTGCACTTCCACATTGTGTTTTGAGCGTCTCTGTGCTGATCATAAGACTGTATTGTAAATAAGCCAGATGCCCTGAGTTATTGTCCTATCAACATTAAAGTGAATGGTGTGAAATATCACAGGGCTCTTATCGGCCGCACATGTGATTCAGAACGACTCGAGGTCGCACTGACCTTCTCCTGCTGCGAGTGTGTGAGCCTTAAGCACCGGGTCATTCAGGAAAGTGCCTCATACACACACAAACGCACACAAAAACACACACAAAAACACACACGCACTCAAATACATACAAACACATACATACAAACACATACAAAATCGCACACACACACAATCACATACAGAGACACACAAACGCCCGCATACACACACACAATCACATACAGAGACACACAAACGCCCGCATACACACACACAATCGCAGACAAACACACACACCGACACACAAACGCATACAGACACACAAACACACACACAAATGCACACAAACAGACACACAACCGCACACAGACACACAAACACATACAGACACACAAATACACACACAAATGCACAGACAGACAAACACAAGCGCATACAGACGCATACAAACACACACACAAACGCACACACACACACGCACACAGACACACAAGCGCATACAGATGCACACAAACACACACAGACACACAAACGCACACACATACGCACAAGCACATACAAACAGACGCACACAATCGCACACAGACACACAAACACACACGCACTCACACATGCAAACACGCAGACATACGCACACACACGCAAACGCATAGAAACAGACACTCACACACAGACACACACACAGCTTTGTTCAGTGTAGTTCAGTGTAGTTCAGTGTAGTTCAGTGTAGTTCAGTGTAGTTCAGTGTAGTTCAGTGTAGTTCAGTGTAGTTCAGTGTAGTTCAGTGTAGTTCAGTGTAGTTCAGTGTAGTTTAGTGTCTTCTTCATGCGTCTCCCGTCAGTGGAGTGTAAACTGTGGGCTCTGCGGCGCACACGTGTGGTCTATAAGTCCATAAAAAAAAAATAAAAAAAATCTAACTTACGATTTGAAAATATTCTGCAAACTACGGAAATTGGTCAAAAGTGAAATGATTGTATTCAGTGATTATATTAAACCCACTGGCCACTGGGGAAATATTTTATGAATATACAGTATGTATTATGAACGCAGCTCTGTGCTAAACTCCCTGTGCCTGCAGAGAGAGTTCTGCAAAGAAAGTGGTGAAATTTCAAATCAATTTTCCCCCAAACAAACTGGAAAAAACTTCAAATTCATTTAATTTAATTGATATTTTGCCGCACCCTATCTGAAATGAACAACTGTTTTCTAAATCAATTAACCAGATTTGATCGCGATGGAGCCTCAGGGAAACTGCTTCAGGACATTATTGATGAAGGACACTTGAAGACAATATGACCGTTTTCCTCCTGTGAAATACTTTTGCAAAACGAAAATGCCAGAGAGCTACAATTTTTTCCAGAAATTGAGTAAATATCAGAGCCAAAACGAGCCTTAGATGAGGTACAGTTAGACGCCTATAAAGCATAAACCATTATTCATTTATTAGTGCACAAAATTAGGCATAAAAATGATACATGTGCAACGGTAAAGGACATTTAAATAAATAACATTTTACTTATTCAGCACAATAAATGGAATTCAGAAATCCCTTGGTGAGCCAGGACTTGAGCCAGGGCTTAAACCAGGACTTAAACCAGGGCTTAAACCAGGACTAAGGGCCTATTTACTCGAGAACAGCTTGCAGGTAAAAACGACAAAATATTTTTGTTGGAAGTGCCTTTTGTTTAGACAGTGACGGTGTTTTTGGGGCTTAAAAACGCAAAAATCTGAAACCACCCCTCAGAGTGGAAAAGTTGAATACGCACCATCGTAGTGTTTCCATCTACACTGCCCAAGACACAAAACTCTGGTCAGATCTGCTCAGGTCGTGTACGCGTTTACGTCATGTACATCACCACTATGGTTGAGCGGTAATACGCAATGGTACCACTTTCATAACTGTCATTAAAATAAGATATGCAGCACATAAGGACCTAATGTAATATTATAATTTATTGATCCCTACATTTGTTTGTTCAGAACAAATGAATGTGTGGTTGTATTTTAAATGTAATGTTATTACAATTTAAAACTAATAGTGTTTATAATGTTTCTTTTAACTGAGCGGGGAGAGGACGTTTGATCAGTTTCGCTCCGTTGTCACATGACGCTCATAAGGGAGATCAAGAATAAGACGGCAAGTCCGGGCCACAAGAGAGTTGGTCTCAAAAAACAAACAAACTAGTACTTCTACAATTTGGCAACATTTTGGTTTCAGGCCACATATGTTTACGTTTTACAGAAACAAATCTTAAAACCACATGACTCATTTGCATAAACTATAAAGCGCTGATAAAAACAGCTCTTTCCTTGTGCGCTGATGCGGTTCAGCTTCTGTCGGACTAAAGGACACGACTCAGTGGAATACGAGTGTTCTTTCAGTGACAGAGGGTGTTCTGATGATGGTGAGTCTGTTCTGTGTGTGTGTGTGTCGCATTGGAGATGGTTCATGTGAAACTTTTCAGAGAGTCCGCAGGTCATACGCATAGACCGTACAGCAGTGCGGCTTCGTAGTTTACCAAAGTCGTACTAAAACGTTTTGGTAATACTGTATACCCGGTAAAATCCCGAGAAGGTTTAACGGTATCAAAATTTGGATACCGCCAAACCCTAACCACCCACTTTTGCGTCACCATATGCGCGCCGATTTCCTCCTGAAAACACTTGTCTAAACGTGGAATAAAAAGTGAAGACGCGACGCCACTTTTACGTCTTCTGCTCAGACCGTCATCGTATAAATGTAGCCTCAACCAGGACTTAAACCAGGACGAGTGGGCTGACCTTAGGTGGTTTGAAGGGGTAGTCTGTGGGGAAGTGAATGGTGAGGAAGAAGACTCCTCCTTGATATGGACTGTCCGGCTGCAACACAAAAAAACAAAAAACAACGACCATGAGTTTGAGTTCGGCTCCGTTTCGAAAAAGGACAAGGTAGAAGGAGATACTCACAGGGCCCATTATAGTGGCCTGCCAATGAAACACTGTGGAGAGAGAGAGAGAAGAACAGATTAAACACCGGGACAGAGGAGTATTATACTGTTACCATGGCGACGCAATGCACACATAAGCAAACACCGTCAAAAAAAGTGTCAAGACCGTCTGAAAACTCAAGAAAATGGATTTAAACGGCACATTTTCAGGAGCAGCAAATCATCATCATCTCAGCCGTTGTTGCTCCATCTAAAGTCTGCCATTTCTGGTCAGATTGTGTTAAAATTAAGCTAAAAAAAAAAAAAAAATCTAACTTGAGTAACAGAGCTTCAAGACAGAGCAGTGCCTTCAGTTAGCGTCACCACATCATCACAGAAATTCAAGGTACAAAGACCAGACACAAGGATGAGCACTGAGCCCGCACACCAGAGCCACACTACAGATTGCAAAAATATTGATATTTTACAGCTGGTGTCGTCAACGTTCCCTGGTGGTGACGCTAACTGTAGGCACTGCTCTGTCTGAGGTTTTATTAATCTGATCTTTGTTTTAACACAATCTGACCGAAAAGAGTTGAAACTACAAATGTTGAGCTGATTATCAAATAACATTATAGTCTTAAGTCTTAACTAACATTAGTAGTGGTATAATGATAAACAAAAATCACGGTTCGGTTCATTTTCGGTACAAAACGGAAAACCATTTGCTTGTTGTTTATTTGTGTGTTTATTAAACCAACAATTTGTTTTAACTTTATACAAACGGGAAAATAAATAAATGCAAAGTGCTGACTGGTAATACTAATAAGTTAAATTAAACATTCTTAAATAAGCAACAAATGTATGAAATATTATAAAAAATATATTCTTTGTAAACAGTAAACAAAATTTCTCAAAAAGTAAAGTGCAGCACAAACAGGAACTTTTACTCAATCTTCATATTTTTGGCCAAAAAAAACCCAACAACTTGTCCACACTGTCTGGAGTAAGTGCAGGGGAGGAGGGGGGAGATTCTTTGCTGGCGAAAGGCGAAAGTGAAGACCGCGGCTCAATGACGAACGTAGTTTTGTGAGGATTCACGTGGTTCGGAAGGATGTAGTCAAGGCAGTCGCTCTAACTATAAAGCGCTGCGGCAAAACACTGACACCCCAATCACGGACAAGTTCCCTCGTGAATATTAAAGAGCAGAGTCTTCCGTGTAGCTGCACATGTCGTGGCAAAATGTAAACAGACACAAATTGCGAGAATTCACTCATGTACAGCCGCGCACGAATTCATGGTTTGGCACGAATACATGCACCATTACACCCCGACGATAACAGATTATGCTAAAAAGTAGTGATGTCGAGATGAAGCCCCATGAGGCACTGAAGCGTTCCGTCCATTTGCTCGACTCTTGAGCCGATGCTTCAAGGTGCTTCATTTGCTCCACTGCGACATCAAGTGGACAAAAAATGTATAACAGCCAGAGTGATAATAATAATAATACAATCAACACGATCTGTTGCAGCAGCGACTGAAAATACACTTTCACTCGGGACAGAGGTTGTAGGTATGGGAGAAGAGGAGATTCAGTGCCGGCAAAAGGTGAGAGTGAGGACCACGGCGAAACACCTGTAGTTTTGGGAGGATTCACGTGGTTCGGAGGCGGGGGGCAATTGTTGACAAGCCGGCCGCCCTAACTAAAGCTCTGCGGGAAACACTGCCCCAATCACGGATGAGTTCCCTTGTGAATATTAGCTGTAGCTGCACATGCACTGGTGGAATATAAACACACACAAATTGCGCAAACTCACTCGTGCACGGCCCTGCACCAAACTGAACGTCCTGTACCAAAACGGTTCGGCATGAATACATGAACTGTTACACCGCTAAGCATTAGGCCACAGTTTTTCAGTTGTCACTCTCTCTTTTTGTTGAAAATCAAAAACTCCTAAACAGGACCACGAACACTCAGACTGATCACAGGCTCCTAAAAATGTGCTGTTTTAATCCATTTAGTCTTTTCTCCTGAGTGCGAATGTGAATCGTGTGCATCGTGTCACCATGGTAAACACTGAACATTTGACCATACACAAACACGTAGAACACCCCCAGCGTGATGTGATGTGTATCAATAGACCTTTTTCACAATGGCCAGAAGTGTCGCGATGTTGGGTAAACGTAACCTCAGGTTAATGGTTTTCTGTGGCAAAATGTGTGTGTGTAAATGTGTGTCGTATAGGCGAGTTTCATTGTTGACAAAAGCGCGCGTTGCATGCTGGGAATTATTTTGGTTGGCGGCAAGAAACACTAATTCAACATGACGGACGGAGCGAGAAAGCACGTAAAGGGTATTGATCCTGGTTATTTATCCACTCTAACGGCAGAGGACCCAAGACCATTTGACCAATTTGGTCATAAGCATCGATGGACGTCAAATCACCCTTTTCAACCCCGACAAAAGGTGGACCAAACCAAATTTCTGGTCAGAATCGCCAACTACCTGGACAAATATTCACTTGGGCGATATCCACAATGACTTGGTGGAAAACTCCTGGGCCATTCACAGCAGAAAAGATGAAAACCTCCAAGAGTCTCGATGTGTTGTTGAACTTGTTGGAGTCCACGGTTTGTTAGGATCTTCTACGTTTGCTCTGCGAATGTTTGAAAGCCGTTTAATTCACCGTTAGCGGTTCTTTTCACTCAGAATACGAAAAAGACATTTTCCTTCTTCTGTGCTTCTATTTGTGCATCCGATAATGCAGCAGGAATTTACTATTATCGGGGAGAAATACGCGAGGTTACGCACTGTGTTTGACGCTACCGTGTTTCTTGCCTCCGACCAAAATATTTCCCAGCATGCAACGCGGGCTTTTAATAACAATGACGTCAGCTCAAACTCGCCTATTCTCCACCAGCTTCATAAATCTGTCCCATCACCAGATCTTCAACCAACAAGGTCCACAAAGGATAAACATTCTAACATGAAGAATTAATCCAAAACTATCAAGGTAAGAAAGATCAAAACTTAAAAAGGAGAACAATGACGAGCGTTAGAGAACTACTGAACAAAAATAACGTTATGGTCATGAATAAAACAGAAGTAGCTTGTTCACTCAGACTGATTGTAGAATAAAACAAAAAATCGATTTCATGATGTTTAAATGCTCGACATGTAATTTAATTGTAGAATCAGTCGGAGTGAACAAGTTACTTCTGTTTTTTTCATGACCATAACATTATTTTTGTTCAGTAGTTCTCTAACGCATCGTCATTGTTCTCCTTTTAAGTTTTCGTCTTTCTACCCTTGATAGTTGTGGATAAATTCTTCATGTTAGAATGTTTATCCTTTGTGGAGCTTGTTGGTTGAAGATCTGGTGATGGGGCAGATTTACGAAGCTGCTGGAAAATACGTCACACATTTACACACACATTTCACCACAGAAAACCATTAACAGGAAGTTGCATTTACCCTGCATAGCTGCACTTCTGAAAAAAAGTCAATTGGCTGATGCAAAAATCGTTATCACAAGAAAATAAATGTCAGAACAGCACAAGGTTCTCCATTTTATACAAGTTCACCATTTTTGAAAGGATTAATAGTTCTTACATTAGACTTGGGTTGTACGTTTTTTATTTTGACCCAATTTGAGTCAATAAAGACATGTCCGTTTTTTGTTTTAACTTAAATTATTGTGCCAAAAATATGTAAAATTGTCCAAATCAATTTCGTTTAGTTTTATACTCAGACTTCAGTAGCACAAGTGACCCATATTTGAATAATTTTAATCAATAAACTAAATAAATGAACATTACAGAGAGGGACAATATCACTCTATGCTCTGATCTATGTTATAATGTCGTTTCCTCATGACAAACACACCACGAGTTAGTTGTGTTTTGGTTGCATTCACACATGTTTAACACACAAACACCCACGCTACTTAGCTCTTCCTCAAACTGTAAACACTCCGTTCCACCTTGTGATGTCACGTGGCGGCACAGGAAGCGCTCCACCTTCGCCGGAGTCGTAATTTCAGCCCTGGAACTGCCAATCTCCGCTGAACGACTGCAGGTTAAATGTGGTTATTAACTTGAAAACTACTGCTTCGTGATATCATGAGGTGGAACAGAGCGTTTTTGGAGGTTTGGGGACGTGGACAGACTGAGAGTGATAATAAAGAGTTACTCAAACATGTGTGAATGAAACGAAACTCAACTCCAGGTCTGTTTTTGAAAAGGAAACAACATTCTAACATGACTAAAAGTTCACAAGAGACAGTTTTGCATAATATAGAACGATGTAAGACTCTGGTTCATTTGATAAACAAAACACACGTCTGCAGTGCTCCCCGTGCGGCTGATGATTACAGACAAACCAGTTTATCGGTTTGCTGGTACATCGGGCCGATATTTCCACTTTTTTGGTAGTGTCGAGGCTTCGAAGCGTGTGCCGAGTAATCCAGAAAGACTTTGGTGAAGCGCGTATCGAGTAGGGATGGGCATGATTAATCTATTAATCGATAATTTATCATTAAGAATTTCATCGATTACGTTCATTTTAATCGACAAACCGAATGTAGGTTGCTGTGCGTAGCGTGACCAAACAGGTCTGTACATGTGTCTCTGCATCAGAAGGAGTGAGACACAAACAGTGGGTCAGTCTGCAACGTACTGAAGCACAAATGCGTATTTAACGATGATTTGTACAAGAAATTCTACACTTTCCGTTGCGTTCGGGACAAGTGTGAGTCCATGTGCACAGTGTATAAAGCAGCACATATGTTTCTGTGTCCAGTGGGGAAAAGTTTTGCCAGGTGAGAGTCGCTCAATGTCGATTAATTCTTCCGACGATCGATTAAGAAAATTTCATCAAATGACCATCCCTAGTTTCGTTTAAAGTCCAGTGCGGTTTATTTGTGAAAAAAGTTCGAAAATAGACCATTTAATGGCAGCATGCCTTATAATCCAGAGCGCCTAATAGTGCGGAAAATACAGTACCATTACACCCCTCGTTATCGGCCTTAAATCTACAGCACAGACATTCGATATTTTGCTTTGGCCGACCTGCTGCCCACAATACACAAATAAATCTTAACATGAACTCTTTTAAAGGTCTTATATTATGCAAAACTGACTCTTGTGAGGGTTTAGTAATGTTATAATGTCGTTACCTCCTCAAAAACAGACCTGGAGTTGTGTTTTGTTTCATTCACACACGTTTGAGTAACTTTATTATTATTCTGTCCACATCTCCAAAGCTCAAAATGTTGCGTTCCAACTTGTGATGTCATAAAGTTTTCAGTTTGAGAGAAAAACTCAACCTAAATATTCAAGGTTTGTGTGTTAAATGTGTGAATGAAACAAAACACAACTCCTAAATTTGGTGCTTTTGGTCAATATAGAAAAAAAATGACGTGAATATTCGCTGATGCACTAAAGCTGGTGGAGGTGCAGTGACATAATACACTAGTGCCCTTAAGGGGGGGGTCTAACTCTCTGCTATGGCCAGAGTTTGGTCCAGAGCAGACACAGGAGCAAACAGGTCTTACTGTCTTCTCCCACTGGTCCAGCTGAGCACTGCGCCGGAGGGTCTTTGGACAGGTCCGTTAGCTCCTGGAAAACAAAAAGAGAAACGGCAAATGAAAATGATGTTTGGATCCTACTTTAGTCCAGAGTTAGAAGGATAACCCAGGAATAAAAGAGAAAAGATGAAAGTAAACCAAGGCTGAACCAGGAGTAAACCAGGACTAAACCAGGAAACTAAACCAGGGTAAACCAGAAACCAGACTGAACCAGGTAAACCAGGACTAAACCAGGAAACCAGGACCAGGACTAAACTAAACCAGGGCCAAAACTAAACCAGAGCTAAACCAGGACCAAACTTGGGCTAAGCCAGAACGAAACCAGGTATAAACCATTACTACACCAGGATTAAACCAGTGCGAAAACAGGACTAAACCAGGACTAAACCAAGACTAAACCAGGACTAAACCAGGAAAACAGGACTAAACCAAGACTAAACCAAGGACTAAACCAACTAAACCAGGACTAAACCAGGACTAAAACCAGGACTAAACAGGACTAAAAGGACCAAAGAAATAAACCAGGGTTAAACCAGGACTAAACCAGGCCTAAAATAGGGTGGTCTGAAATGAGTGTTATTGAAAAAAAAATATATCTAGACCTTTTTTTAGATGCCAATGAGTCTGAAATCTGCCAAAACGAGCCGGTAAGTACCTTTGTTTTCACTGCAGTATCAGATAAAACTTTCAAACTCTTAAATAAAAATCAAACTCCATTTCAATATTAAGGAATAAAGTAGATACAGATTACGATACACTTTACTCTTTTCTATTCCCATGTGGTCTTATATCTGTGTAAACCCTCGGTGGTCCAGGTCTAAACCAGGTCTAAGCCAGGTCCATGGGCGTATTCTAGTCCATGTGCTCTTATATTTGTTCTGATACAGCTCAAAATAATTCAAAAGTTTTTCAGGAAAGGTTCATTTTTGTCCTGAGAGAACTTTTTGTTTTGACGTCTTGTCGTCTCTGAGATAACCAACAAAACCAAAGCTCAAGGAGGACCAAACCAGGACTAAACACGCAGGAAAGGTAGGAGTCCAGTAAATAAAAGCGGGACAGGATATAATGAGGGGGTCTAGTTTCTTTGTAGTACAGTTACAGTCCCAGCTGGTCCGGTTTTAGTCCTGGACCGGGTTTGGGGGACTCAGCACTGGGATATATTTGTATTGAGACTCAGTTTAGACCCGGTTTAGACTTTCACGGGCCGGTATGTGGACCACAGCATCGACTTTCAGCTTAGAAAGGCCACACAGCACCGAGCTCCAGAGTGGCCAGAGAAGACCTGGTCTAGATCTGGTTCAGTCCTGGTTTAGTCCTGGTTTAGATTCCTAGAAGCCCAGATTACGCCATTTTCGATGATCTGTTTTATTTTTAATCTTATTTCCTCATCACTAACATACCAAGAGTTGTGTTTTGATTCACTCACTTTGAAAACATCGTGTTCCACCTTGCGATGTCATGTTGTGACACAAGTGCTCCACTGTGTTTTTAAAATCCAAACACCTTCACTGGAATCATTTGGATCATTTCAGCTGTGGAATTGGTTAAAACTCTCACTACATGACATTAAAAGTTGGATGAAAGCATTTTAAGGTTTGGAAATGTAGACAAAATTACTCAAACGTGTGTGAATGAAACAAAACACAACTCCAGGTTTGTTTTTGAGGATGAAACAACATTCAAACGTGACTTAAAAGCTCACAAGAGTCAATTCTGCATCATATCGGACCTTTAAATCCTGGTCTAGATCTGTCCTACATCAAATTTAGTCAATGTTCACACTCGCACATAGACAGTGTTGGGGAGTAACAGATTACATGTACCGGAGTTACGTAATCAGAGTACAAATTATGAGTAACTGTATTCAGTTACAGTTACTGTTTCAGTGAGTGGTAATTGGATTACAGTTACTTTGTTGAAATAAATGGATTACACGGCGGCATTTTCCAGTTTTTACATTTTGGGCTGTATCCCCCTTTTGTTTTTTCTGTAATTCCACTCATTGCCGCATACTAAACTAGGTCTAAACCAGGTCTAAACCAGGTCTAAACCAGGTCTAAACCAGGTCTAAACCAGGTCTAAAACCAGGTCTAAAACCAGGCCTAAACCAGGTCTAAACCAGGACTAAAACCAGGTCTAAAACCAGGTCTAAAACAGGATTTAACAGGTCTAAACCAGGTCTAAAACAGGATTTAACAGGTCTAAACCAGGTCTAAACCAGGTCTAAAACAGGATTTAACAGGTCTAAACCAGGTCTAAAACCAGGTCTAAAACCAGGTCTAAACCAGGTCTAAACCAGGTCTAAAACCAGGTCTACAACCAATTCTAAAACCAGGTCTAAACTAGATCTAAATCAGGAATAAAACAGGATTTAACAGAACTAAACCAGGTTTAAATCAGGACTAAACCAGGATTTAACAGGACTAAACCAGGACTAAACCAGGTTTAAATCAGGACTAAACCAGGTTTAAATCAGGACTAAACCAGGTTTAAATCAGGACTAAACCAGGACTAAACCAGGACTAAACCATGCCGCATGGACCATGTCTCCTCCTCTTCTATCAATAATATTTTTTAATACGGTTAAGGAAAGTCTGGGCTTTTTATTTTCTTTAAGCAGATAAAACTTCTTATGCGAAAATATCCGAGTCTTTGCTTCTCTACAGCAAATCAAGTAATCCAAAGTATTCAGATTACATTACTCACTTTAAGTAATTTAATGGATTCCGTTACAAACTACATTTTGGGGTTTGTAATCTGTAATCTGTAGGGGAATACATTTTAAAAGTCACCTTCCCAACACTGCACAAAGACCGCGTCAAAACCGGGACTGGAACCAAGATCAAAACTACTACTAATCCTGGACTAGACGAGGACTAAACCAGGATTAAACCGAGTCTACATCTGGATTAAACCGGGTTCAAACCAGGACCCAACGAGGACAAGAGTGGACACACCCTTAGACCTCTTGTACATGGCTGAGATTGTATATTTTATTATTTTTCCATTTTATTTGGACATTTTTTGCTACTTATTTAGAATTTATTATTACCATTTATATTTTTACTCTTTGTTATTGTATTATATTGTGATGAGTGAGCGTCTGTGTCCAAATAATTTCTCTTGTGGATCAATAAAGTTCGTCTAAGTCTAAAACTTAGTAGGATCCTGGTCTACATTACACTAAAGCATCCCTATGTACCTTTTCTAGTTGTACATCTAGCACTGTCTTATCTCCATGGAGATGTTATCACTTTGCCCGGAATGTTCCGCAGTATGATCACCCTTCATGGAGACAAGCGGGCGAAGCCGACGGGACCGAATCACGAGTCAGATCTACGGAGAGGGGAAAAACACCTGTGACTGTCTAAATGTCATAATAACGTGGTGCATTCCAGGTAAAGCGGAAACATCTCCATGGAGACGGCAGGTGAAGGACTACCTCACCTGAAAAGTTACGTAGTACGAGGCAGGGTTGTAACAATAAGCGAAATATCGTGATATCGTATCGTCAAACTTCTTACAATAATATCGTGGACCATCACAATACATATCGAATTACAAATCTCTTTGCTTAAATGAAGAGGTCCGGTCTACCTCCTTGTCCCCTAGCCTCCTACCTCCTTCTTATTCTCCTACCTCCTTGTCCCCTAGCCTCCTACCTCCTTCTTATTCTCTTACCTCCTTGTCCCCTAGCCTCCTACCTCCTTCTTATTCTCTTACCTCCTTGTCCCCTAGCCTCCTACCTCCTTCATATTCTCTTACCTCCTTGTCCCCTAGCCTCCTACCTCCTCCTTATTCTCTTACCTCCTTCATATTCTCCTACCTCCTTCTTATTCTCTTACCTCCTTGACCCCTAGCCTCCTACCTCCTTCATATTCTCTTACCTCCTTGTCCCCTAGCCTCCTACCTCCTTCTTATTCTCTTACCTCCTTCATATTCTCTTACCTCCTTGTCCCCTAGCCTCCTACCTCCTTCATATTCTCCTAACTCCTTGTCCCCTAGCTTCCTATCTCCTTCTTATTCTCTTACCTCCTTGTCCCCTAGCCTTCTAGCTCTTTGTTTCCTACCTCCTTGACCCCTAGCTTCCTACCTATGGTGCCGCAATAGCTAAAAGATTTTTTAAAAAAGACAGAGGGAACTACATAGACCATGATCCTTTGCTCCATTTCAGTGCAGACTACAAGAACAAACAACAGTTCTAAACACTTAAGTCTTAGTTCTTTGGATTAAATCTTGTCGAGACATTTTAAGAGGAAAAAAAGTAGCATATACCACAAAATATCGCAACAAATATCGTACCGTAAGATGTATATCGTGAAAATATCGTACCGAGAGATTTGGATATCGTTACATCTCGGGCTGGGTATCATTAAGAAGTTGTCGATACGATACGTACCTCGATACATAGGCCACGATACGATACGCTTTTCCGATACAGTGAGCTTTCGATTCGATAGGATTCGTAACAATATATTTCACACTGATTCGATACGGTTCAGTGTAAAAAAGGCTAACTCGTGGTTGTTATACTAAAAGTTTACTAAGTTTATGCAAAGTTAATTTGAAAAACACCAATTTTACTCATCAAAATTTTGAAAATGTCAACACTTCTGTAGCTCTTACACAAAATTATTTAGTAAAATATACCAAAAATTACTCTTGCCGATATATCGATACAGCAGTCCACGATATCGATACTGTATCATCACATTAAACGATAATTCAATATTTTTGCACACCCCTAGTTACATCCCTAATCATGAGCCTCCCCTCCATATCGTGAGCTTTTCCACAATATCGCAATAATATCGCACCGTGAGGCTCATACCTTCACCTAGTACTAGCGCTGGGTATCATTAAGAAGTTGCCGATACGATACATACCTCGATACAGTGCACTTTCGTTTCGATATGATATATTTCAAATCGATTCGATACAGTTCAATAAAAAATAAAGGCTAAATCGTGGCTGTGATACTAAAAAAGTCTTTGTTAAACCACTTCTTGTGCAAAGTTCATATGAAACACGCCTATTTTACTCATTAAAACAGTGAAAATGTCAAATGTGTTGCATGAACAAGTTTCCTTCCTCAAAACAAACAACAAAACTGTAGCTGTAACAAAATAATTTTGTAAAATACACCAAAAAATACTCTTGGCAATATATCGATACTGTATCATCACATTAAACTATACGAAATATAGATATTTAAATGTTTTTGCACACACCTACATAGTACACCTTTAAACAGGTTCATTCTGGGTTCAGTCCTGAGGCGTGTCTGTTTTTCAATTTTGCTCCATTTAAAACTAGTTATTAAACAAGCTGATAAAAAGTCGATAAAAAAATATGAATGAACCTTCCGTGAATAATGATTTTAAGATGTATCAGAGCAAGTAAAAGAGAACATGGACACAGATATAAGGTCACATGGGAATATAAATGTTGAAACTCTGAAAAAATTTTGTTTTTTACATTATCAAGGCATCTGAATCACATTTGTATAAACTATAATTGTAAAACATGCTTCTTTGCGTGTCTGTTTTTCACTTTTGCTCCATTTAAACAGTTCCTGTAAAAAATACTGGCCTTTCAGTGCGGCCTATGGTTGTCAAAAGTATCGAAAAACAGACACTAATCGATATTAAAACTAGTATTTCAACAAGCTGATAAAAAGTCAATAAAAAAATATGAATGAACCTTTCGTGAATAATGATTTTAAACTGTATCAGAGCAAGAATAAGAGAACATGGACACAGATATAAGGCCACATGGGAATATAAATGTTGAAACTCTGAAAAAAATTGTGTTTTTTTACATGATCAAGGCATCTGAATCACATTTGTTTAAACTATAATTGTAAAACACGCTTCTTTGCACTTGTACCTCTTACCTAAATAACTACCTCTCATTACCTCAAACTATGAAACGTGCAATTTCTTAATCAGAACTGCTGACTCAAGTCCAAGATTCCTTCCATGCAAAAAAAAAAAAAAAACCCTGGGTGCAGAGGACTATGTTTTTGGGCTAACCTGTTTTTGAATACGGATTTAAATACAGCTGATGTAAACATGCGGTCATTGTGCGTCCATTTTACGCTCTTAGAAGTGTCCTGTTTGTAATGCACACACAGTGTTGGGGAGTAACAGATTACATGTACCAGAGTTACGAAATCAAGAGTACAAATTATGAGTAACTCTATTCAGTTACAGTTACTGTTTCAGTGAGTGGTAATTGGATTACAGTTACTTTGTTGTTTTCACATTTCGGGCTATATTCTTTTTTTTTTTGGTAATTCCACTCATTGCCGAACACTAAACCAGGTCTAAACCCGGTCTAAACCCGGGTCTAAAACTGGGTCTAAACCAGATCCAAACCAGGTCTAAACCAGGTCCAAACCAGGTCTAAATCAGGTCTAAACCAGGTCTAAAACCGGGTCTAAACCAGATCTAAACCAGGTCCAAACCAGGTCTAAACCAGGTCCAAACCAAGACTAAAGCAGAACTAAAACCAGGTCTAAATCAGGATTAAACCAAGTCTAAACCAGGTCTAAAGTAGGTCTAAAGAAGGTCTAAAGCAGTCTAAAGCAGGTCTAAAGCAGGTCTAAAAGCAGGTCTAAAGCAGGTCTAAAACCAGGTCCAAACCAGGACTGAACCAGACTAAACCAGGACTGAACCAGATCTAAACCAGGACTGAACCAGGACTAAAACCAGGACTAAACCAGGACTAAAACCAGGTCTAAACCAGGACTAAACCAAAACTAAACCAGGCCTAAACCAGGTCTATAACAGGATTTAACAGGACTAAACCATGCTGCGTGGACCGTGTCTCCTTGTCTTCTCTCAATAATATTTTCAGTACGGTTCAAGTAAAGTCTTACGTTACGATTTCCTCGTCTTTGCTTCTCTACGGCAAAACCAAGTCATCCAAAGTATTCAGATGACGTTACTCACTTTTAAGTCATTTACTGGATTACGTTACATACCCCAAAAATTGTAGTTTGTAATCTGTAATCTGTAATCTGTAGGGGAATACATTTTTTAAAAGTAACCTTCCCAACACTGTGCAGCACACGGAACACCCAGTCCTGGAGTATTTTTGGAGCAATTATGCAATATTGTAAGAGGGCTAAACCAAAACTAAAAACATCACGGGTCAGCTCAACAATGCACACAAATGCGACAAATGTGCTCTTATAAAATCTAATCGTTACACCGGGTTTTTACACTAAGAAAAGCAGCGTGTTATTGCGTGTTTAACTCAATCGTATTTATATATAAGTAAGAGATTTGTGGTGTTTTATATGATCGGTTTTACATCGTTTGGAAACACCTGCTGCTAACGCGTCGTCCCCCCAGTTCCGCGGTGACTCGGAGGGGAAGCTAACGCGGCTAAAAGCGGACACAACACGGCCCGGAGCTGCGGGGAAACAGCGCCCGGAGCCGGGGGTGGAAAGGGGTACAGAGCGAACCCGGGGCCCGGTTACCTTAGAAATCCGCTTTAAAGCCATTGTGTCTGCGCCGAGGGGGCCGGCTGTCGAGCGGGAGCAGGCGGCGGAGAAGAGGAGGAGGCCAGGCCGGGGGAAGAGCGGAGCTTAGCGGGCTAACAACACTAGCATGGGACTGTGCTAAAACGGTGCTAAGGTTGAACACTGTGGCGGCGGTTGGAAGTTGGAGGCGGCGGGTAAACGAGGCGCAGAGGCCGAGCTCCGGGTGCGGATCGCCGGGGACGTGGGGGAAAGGGAGGAGGCTCTGGATCACCGGCGTTGGGTTGACCGACCGACCGCACGGGCTCAAAATGTCCTCCGGTTACCGACGGCGAGCGGAGAGAGAGCGGAGAGAGAGCGGGCGGGCGGGCGGCAGCTGTCACAACGGAGCCAGCGGAGGTCTCACTCTGGACGGGAAACCGGGAGCGGAGAGAGCAGAGAGAGGGGAAGAGGAGGACAGACCGATCACTCTGCGCTCTCGCCGAAACACTCGCCAATAAAAAGGAAGTGCGTGTCGAAATACTTTGACGTTAAACTAAATATCCCGGTTTACATTTACAGTACATTTATAGTTTATACAAGAAGAAAAAAACGTTCAGTTGTCCGCGTTTCTGACCGATTTGATCCGCACCAACAGTAAAGAGACGAATATATTGTCTTTTTTTTAAAATTATTATTATTTTATTTTTAGCTAAAATATAAAAATCATGCTTGGAAATGACCATAAAAAAACAATAATAAAAAAAAAAAAAAAAAAAAAAAAAAAGATGCTAAATAGACAATGCTGCGTGCTCTTAGTAATAATAATACATTCTTTAGCTAAAATATAGAAACGATGCTTGAAAATGACCTTAAAAGAAGTATTTATTGATCCACAAGGGAAATTATTTGGACACAGTAACTCACACATCAATATAAAAAATATAAATGGTAAAAAAAAATTCTAAATAAGTAGCAAAAATAGTAAGTACCAAAAGTAAAGAGAGGAATATATTGTTATTTGTTTAGGTAAAATATAAAAACCATGCTTGGAAATGACCATTAAAAATATTAATAAAAAAAAAAAAAAGCAACAACAACAAAGAATAGACAACGCTACATGCTCCTGGTAATAATAATAATAATACATAGTAAATAGTTCAGCTAAAATATAGAAACCATGCTTGAAAAGTCAAAATTAAGATAGAAAAATAAGTAATAAAACATCTCAGCTCTATACAAGAGGTCATAGGAAGACAGTGTAACAACAATAAAACCAGTGATTTGTCCCAGTTTTATACAAGAAATGTCCCAGTTGTCCACATTTCTGACCAATCTGATCCGCACCAACAGTAAAGAGGGGAATATATTGTCAGTTTTTTATTTATTTATTTATTTTTTTGCTAAAATATAAAAAACATGCTTGGAAATGACCATTAAAAAATATTAATTAAAAAAAAAAAAAAAAAAAGCAAAAACAGCCCCTCAGATTATGACAACAAGAAAGAATAGACAACGCTACGTGCTCTTAGTAATAATAATACATTGTTTAGCTAAAATATAGAAATGATGCTTGAAAATGACCTTAAAAGAAGTATTTATTGATTAACAAGGGAAATTATTTGGACACAGTAACTCACACATCAATATAAAAAAATATTGATAATAAATGGTTTAGACCTGGTTTAATCCTGGTTTAGTCCTGGTTTAGTCCTGGTTTAGACCTGGTTTAGTCCTGGTTTAGTCCTGGTTTAGTCCTGGTTTAGACCTGGTTTAGACCTGGTTTAGACCTGGTTTAGACCTGGTTTAGTTCCTGGATTAGTCCTGGTTTAGACCTGGTTTAGACCTGGTTTAGACCTGGTTTAGACCCTGGTTTGTTTGGACCTGGTTTAGACCTGGTTTTAATCCTGGTTTAGTCCTGGTTTAGACCTGGTTTAGACCTGGTTTAGACCTGGTTTAATCCTGGTTTAGTCCTGGTTTAGTCCTGGTTTAGACCTGGTTTAGACCTGGTTTAGACCTGGTTTAGACCTGGTTTTAATCCTGGTTTAGTCCTGGTTTTAGTCCTGGTTTAGTCCTGGATTAGTCCTGGTTTTAGACCTGGTTTTAGTCCTGGTTTAGACCTGGTTTTAGTCCTGGTTTAGTCCTGGATTAGTCCTGGTTTAGACCTGGTTTTAGTCCTGGTTTTAGTCCTGGTTTTAGACCTGGTTTTAGTCCTGGTTTAGACCTGGTTTTAATCCTGGGTTAGTCCTGGTTTAGACCTGGAAAAAAGGAAGTTTTATTTGATATATTTATTCATATGTATTGCCTGTTATGTTTACGTTGTAATAAATCATAAATATGTAGATGATGACACTGTTCAGTTTTATGGTAATGCAGCTGAAACATGAACAGGCCTGTAAATGTCAAACTGTGGCCCTCAAACCCTTTTTCCTGGCCCTGGACTCCTGGATTGGCCCACATTAGTCTGTCTTTAGCCCAAAAGCCACTGTCACTGTTTGTTATGGGCCAGTACTGAATGAATAACTCACATTTGGGTGAATAGACGTGATAGTAATAGAGGCATGGGCACCTCACCGCATCACGTAACCTCACCTTATTTTGGTTTTTGGTTTGGAGTGTAAGTTTCACATCTTTTTCTCAGTTTTTTTTTTCTTCTCTCAATAGGTTAGGCTATTTTTTTTTGTACATAGGCTTAACTCATGTACAAAGCAAAAAGTGGAGTGTTAAAATTGACTCTCACAGAATCAATTTTAACATTTTCTCAGAGTTCATATGAGTCCAGTCTGTTCTAGAGTTAATTTAACATATTTGGAAATATTAATTCAGTAACACTGGACCAAAGTTCTGCTGTTTAACCCCGAAATCAAGAGTTATATTAACGTTTTGAGAGTAAACCGAGTAACACTTTGTAGGGTTATTCTGATTTAACTGAACAACATACAGAGGTGTTTTATTTTTACACTTTATTTTAGTTAATTTAAGATGAAATTATGTACAAAACTGGTTCAAAATGGTCTTTTCTGGCGAGAGTTTGAAGTGGTGGTGGGAGGAGCCAAATTAACACTAAAAGAAGTTGAATTAACACCAGGAGAAGATGAATTAACTTCAATCATATCGACTCTGGTAAATAACCCCAACTCCCATTTAACGTTCAAATAGTTAAATTAACAGAGTCGTTTTTAACACAGTGTTAAAAACAACTCTGAAACATTTTAACCCTCCACTTTTTGCTGCGTACAAAGAAAGATTTTGCTTGTTGGTAGCGTTGAATGAATGAATAAGCTTTCTAGAATGATAACGGATTACAGATTCAGATGGAGAGTAGGGTTCTAAACAACTCTATTCACTATTTTTTAAGAAATATACAATAACATGAAGAGAAAATCCACATAGGCGCAGTGTGTCAAACATCATTATCCTGTTTATTACAGACTGGATCCACACGTCTGCTTCATGTGTTAATCTAAAGCTGCACACTCTGAATCACGGACACATTATAGAAAATAAAAGATAAATTTCAGACAGAGTTGACATTTGAACTCTTGACATTCTGCAGTGTGACGCCGCATGACCCCGACCTGTCACTGCCTGAACAACACTGCCCTCTGCTGATGGAAGTCTGTTTTCTGTAAACGCGATGCGATATGAATCAAAACAGGTCTACAAGATTTGTCTTATATTTTATTTATAAATAGTCTTGTAAAATTAAATATGATAAAAGCAAATAAATGATTTTCCCAATAACAATTGATTGAAATATTGTATTTTTTCCTCATAATTGTATGTGACAAGTAATATAACCTGCAGGTCTGTGTTTGATGGTGCAGTCTTGACTACAACACTAATAGACCAAGACCAGTCCGAGACCACAGGGTCCCAAGACCTGGTCAAGACCAAGACCTCTGAGAGTCGACACCAAGACAAGACAACGACCATGGCCCATCGAGACCAGATCAAGACCATTTTTGTAATTTTCAATGTTTATTTGTATTTTTAGTTATTTTGGCACATTTATATAAATATTTTTTATAAATCTATCTCCATTAAATAAGCCAAGGAAACTGTACTGGACTTAAACACTCTTAAACACACTTTTTGGACCTTCACCTACAGTTTGAGAACCTCTTCTTTGAGAGAACTTCCACTGTTTTTTCAAGTTTCTAACTGGAGTTGCATTCTCTTACTGGTTTTGCAGTGGGATTTAACCTCTGCACATTTAACAAACACACGTAATGACAAACAAAGATGCATTTGTGAACTTTTATTAGGTAAACTTCAGCCACATGTCATGGTAAGAATTTAATTGCCGACAGCAGCGGCCGTAATGAAATATGATCACATTCATCAAGTGTCAGAGCTCGAATCCAAGACAAGACCGAGTCCAAGTGCCTTCAAGACCAAGACAAGACCGAGTCCAAGTGCCTTCAAGATGGAGACAAGACCGAGTCCAAGTGCGTTCTAGATGGAGACAAGCCCGAGTCCAAGTGCCTTCAAGACCAAGACAAGACCGAGTCCAAGTGCCTTCAAGACCAACACAAGACCGAGTCCAAGCGCCTTCAAGACTGAGACAAGATGGAGTCCAAGTGCCCTCTAGATCGAGACAAGACCGAGTCCAAGTGCCTTCAATATCGAGACAAGACTGAGTCCAAGAACCTTCAAGACTGACACAAAACCAAGTCTAAGCCCCTTCAAGACCAAGACAAGACCGAGTCCAAGCGCCTTCAAGACTGAGACAAGATTGAGTTCAAACGCAGTCGAGTCCAAGACAAGACCAAGACCGTAAAAAAAACGGTGTCGAGACCAAGACTGGCATTTTGTATTTTAGTTCTCACCATTGACTGTATATTTAAATGGACATAACTTGACCTGTTAGTAGCCGCGTTCCAAACATGAAGAGACTGGGGGCTTGATTCTGGTGTTTTTATTTCACTGTTTTGTCCTTCAATCAGTTCTTATTCCTAATACGGAACTTGGCTCCAAATTCACTCCTGTAACTATAAACCTCAATGAGCTTCATTTGACTGGAACGCTGTGGGTGACGTCCCAATCCCTTAGTCCACTTCTTTATACAGTCTATGGTTCTAAAACTGATTATTCAACCAGATCCTATGACAAAAAAACTGTTTGTAATAAACGTAAAATCTCTCTGTGATGTGTGACATGAAAGAGAATGAACTGATGTGGGAGCGCGAATTACATTTATTCAAATCAAACAGAAAACACACACCGGTGTCTTCAAAGATGTGCAAATACAAAGAGCAGCTACTTCAAAAAATTAATGAATAAATAAGAATATAAATAAATAAAACAGCATAGCACACTTTTTATTTTTTTGAGATTATGTTTTGGGCAAAAAATCTTCATCATCAGGTCTTTTTCTTTTTCACGGACCACAGTTTGGTTTTCTGCTGAAACGTTAAAGATGCATTGTGTATCTTTTCTGGATCGGCCCGCAACTTGTTCGTCTCCATGGAGATGTTAATACTTTAGTTTAAATAGTCCACAGTATGGCATTAAACAAATCTGTCTTGCATTTGTTCAACTCCAGGTGTTATTAATTGCTCAAAAACATCTTAAAAACATCGATTCTTGTTGTGAGTGGGGTCGCCTCTCCACAGATCTAACCTGCAAGTCCCATGAAGATTCTTTATTTCTTTAAGTTTATACTGTGGGACATTCTAGGCACATCTCCATGGAGACAAGCAGTCTCCTTTTAAAATGTATTCCCCTACAGATTACAGATTACAAACCCAAAATGTAGTTTGTAACTTAATGCATTAAATTACTTAAAGTGAGTAATGTAATCTGAATACTTTGGATTATTTGATTTGTTGTAGAGAAGCAAAGACGAGGAACATAACGTAACATAAGATGTTTTATCTGCTAAAAGAAAATGAAAAGGCCGAGTCTTTACTCTTACTCTCTTTACTTAACCAGATTAAAACTATTATTGATAGAAGACCTGATTTAGTCCTGGTTTAGTCCTGTTAAATCCTGTTTTAGACCTAGTTTAGACCTGGTTTAGTCCTTGTTCAGACCTGGTTTAGACCTGGTTTAGTCCTGGTTTAGACCTAGTTTAGACCTGGTTTAGACCTGGTTTAGTCCTGGTTTAGACCTAGTTTAGACCTAGTTTAGTCCTAGTTTAGACCTGGTTTAGTCCTAGTTTAGACCTGGTTTAGACCTGGTTTAGTCCTGGTTTAGACCTAGTTTAGTCCTAGTTTAGACTTGGTTTAGACCTGGTTTAGTCCTGGTTCAGACCTGGTTTAGATCTGGTTTAGTCCTGGTTTAGTCCTAGTTTAGACCTGGTTTAGTCCTGGTTTAGACCTAGTTTAGACCTGTTGTAGACCTGGTTTAGACCTGGTTTAGACCTGGTTTAGACCTGGTTTAGTCCTGGTTTAGACCTAGTTTAGACCTGTTTTAGTCCTAGTTTAGACCTGGTTTAGTCCTAGTTTAGACCTGGTTTAGACCTGGTTTAGTCCTGGTTTAGACCTAGTTTAGACCTGGTTTAGTCCTAGTTTAGACCTGGTTTAGACCTGGTTTAGTCCTGGTTTAGACCTGGTTTAGTCCTAGTTTAGACCTGGTTTAGTCCTGGTTTAGACCTAGTTTAGACCTAGTTTTAGTCCTAGTTTAGACTTGGTTTTAGACCTGGTTTAGTCCTGGTTCAGACCTGGTTTAGATCTGGTTTAGTCCTGGTTTAGTCCTAGTTTAGACCTGGTTTAGACCTGGTTTAGACCTAGTTTAGACCTGTTGTAGACCTGGTTTAGACCTGGTTTTAGACCTGGTTTAGTCCTGGTTTAGACCTAGTTTAGACCTGTTGTAGACCTGGTTTAGACCTGTTGTAGACCTGGTTTAGACCTGTTGTAGACCCTGGTTTAGACCTGGTTTAGACCTGGTTTAGTCCTGGTTTAGACCTAGTTTAGACCTGTTGTAGACCTGGTTTAGACCTGGTTTAGACCTGGTTTAGACCTGGTTTAGTCCTGGTTTAGACCTAGTTTAGACCTGTTGTAGACCTGGTTTAGACCTGGTTTAGACCTGGTTTAGACCTGGTTTAGACCTGTTGTAGACCTGTTTAGACCTGGTTTAGACCTGGTTTAGTCCTGGTTTAGACCTAGTTTAGACCTGTTTTAGACCTGGTTTAGACCTGGTTTAGACCTGGTTTAGACCTGGTTTAGACCTGGTTTAGACCCGTTTTAGACCTGTTTTAGACCTGGTTTAGTCCTGGTTTAGACCTAGTTTAGACCTGTTGTAGACCTGGTTTAGACCTGGTTTAGTGTCCGGCAATGAGTGGAATTATTGAGAAAAAAATAGATGAATGAAATGTGAAATCTGCCTCTAAAATCTGCAAAGCAAATTTACCTACGGGTACAAATAAAACAACTTAACCTGACTTTAAAAAAAGAGGATAAGCCCCAAATATGAAAACAGGAAAATGCCGCCGTGTAATCCATTTATTTCAACAAAGTAACTGTAATCCAATTACCACTCACTGAAACAGTAACTGTAACTGAATACAGTTACTCATAATTTGTACTCTGATTACTAACCTCCGGTACATGTAATCTGTTACTCCCCAACACTGGTGACTGGCAGGTGACAGACCCTCCACTACACAATGCACCATTAAAATGATGTTAATACTTCATCTTTAGTTAAGCGTATTTTAACGGTGATGTGTATTTTTAAACATCTGATATGAAACACCACAAAAGATGTTATCAGGTCATTTCACAGTCAAATGGAGGGGATTTACATGACCTCAGTACACACAGGATTTAAATATTACTACTATTACCACTACTTCCTCTTTTGTAGCACGCCAAAGTATTTACTTAGATAAACTTTATTGATCCACAAGAGAAATGAATTGGACACAAGAGCTCAAACATCACACTAAAATATAATAACAAAGAGTAAAAATATGAACATAAAATCGAACAAAGTGCTATATAAGCCGCAAAGAACAATACAAAAGTAATAAAAATAGCGTACAAAAACAGACAATGATGCAGACAATCCAACCAATTATAATAAATAAATAAAAAGAACTAGAATACAAATAAATAAGGAATAAAATCAAGTTAAAACCAGTTAAAAAAAAGGGAGCCAAACGATGAAATGAGTCTTTAAAAGTGATTTAAAAGATAATGCTGATGGAGCGAGTCTTATTTCCTCAGGCAGATCGTTCTAAAGCCGAGGTGCCCGTGCTGAAAAGGTATCAAAAGTTTTATAACACCTTAATTTTTTAAATAATTTTTCCTCGATCTCGGGAATCGTCGCCAACAAAGAATGTATGGCTCTTGGCTGATTTGCTGGTGCCCAAACTCGCACTTCCGTCTAGTGTATTCTGATTCCTGATTACAGGGTGCGAAACGGAGGCAGACAGCAGTTTCCTCTCCAGCAGCAGAACACAGAATGATGTTTGGAGGCGCCTTTTATTCTTGTCTCACTGATTGGATAAAACTACAACAGCTAAAACAGTGACGGTAAAAATTAACATAAAATTAAACTTTAAATATTGACCTAACCTAACACTAACCCATCCTTCCATCCATCCATTTTGTTCCATTTATCCGGGGCCGGGTCACGGGGGCAGCAGTCTAAGCAGGATACTCCCAGACTTTCTTCACCCCAGACACTTCCTCCAGCTCCTCCGGGGGGATCCTGAGGTGTTCCCAGGCCAGCCCAGAGACATAGTCCCTCCAGCGTGTCCTGGGTCTTTTCCGGGTCCTCCTCCCAGTGAGACATGCCTGGAACACCTCCTGAGGGAGATGCCCAAGCCGGCTGCTGGCTCCTCTCGACATGGAGGAGCAGCAGCTCTACTCCGAGCTCCTCCACTGTGACTGAGCTCCTCACCCTGTCTCTAAGGGAGCGCCCAGACACCCTGGTACACTTGGTCACTACCCAGAGCTTGCCTCACGTGGAGGAGTTCATGTATCTCGGGGTCTAACACTAACCCTAAACCCAAAACCAAATAACTATTAAAACCCAACTATATACATGAAACCCCTAAAACCACACACCAATTTAACTTTAAAACTCATAAACCAATAAAACATAAATAAAAAAAGAGGAAAAGCAGGTAAAAACAACCACAACCACAACAACAACAACATTCATTAAAACACTATAAAATACACTACCACACACACACCTCAACTCTTAAAACATTTCAAAACAGATATATTGCACCATATATTTCACTAACTCAATTTAGGTAATTGGTTAATAATGTCTCCTTTTCCTCCAGGGATCACAGATTTTTAATTAAAGTGCCACTGTGCCTCAGGATTAAAAGCGGTAAAGGTAAAGACAATAAATACATTTTAAAACCAATTATGTGCAATGTCTTTTTAAGTTTAAAGTGCTGTGTGTGATCAAAAGTGCAGCGTTTTTAAAGGTGGGGGTAATAACTTGGTGTATGGAAGGATCCTTCTCCTCCAGACTTTAACACATGGATGGACAATTTGATGAAAATAGTCTCATGTGAGAAATTATTGGCTAAGATGAATGATAACATGGACATTTTTGTAAAATCTTGGGCACCTGTTTTTGATTGAAATGCCTGTGACAGGTTTGACTAAAACACATTTGAAATTGGTGCATTGGGAAAACAAATCTTTGTTTTTGGCCTTTATGGATGTGGGATCGATGTGGCCTTTTTATTTAGAACTGAAATGAATTGTATTTGTAACAGGTTAAACTGAGTGGAAATTAGAGACATGTGGAAGCTTGTCACATGCACTTTCACATTTTTATTTTATTGTTTATTTTTGCTCTGGAGTGCACTTGCATATGCATATGTACAGATAAATTTGTTGTTTTACTCCTTCAGCCCAAAGTAATGTGCTCCTCTTTGTTATGTTATATGGTAAAAATTGTAAAATAAAATCAAAACTTGAATAAAAAAAAAAAAAAAAAGTGCAGTGTTTTAAAGTGTCTTAGTGAAGAGAGAAGATGCCTGTTTGTTACAGTAAATGTACAAGTCAAAATAAAGTAGAAAAATAAGTAAAATACAGTAATAATTATAATAAAATCTCAGCTCGATAAGGAAATCATAAAGGAAAACAGTGCAAAACGTACATGATGATTGACAGGACGGGGGTTATCTGGGGTTATCCATACAGTGAGTTGTTGTTGTTGTACAGTTATGTGGAGTGTTATCTGTTACATGAGGGTGTGCTGTTGTAGGACATGTTATCTGTTGCATAAGGGTGAGTTTTTGTACAGCTGTAGGGAGTATTATCTGTTACATAGGGGTAAAATGTACAGGAATATATCTGTACATTTACCAGTCTCAAAACTTTCACAATCCGTGTATTATTTTGTTTATTCGTTTTTCAAAATATAAAAACAAAAATAAGAATTAAAAAAACAACGATTTTCTTCATTATTTGTCTCCAAAACTAAAATGAAAAAACAGATAATGATTCGTTTTTTCAGTTTTTGATTGGACTGGACTGAAGCAGGAGTGTCGGGACGGGCTCGGAGTTGCGCCCGTGCAGACTTTTGGGTGATCAGGACTGAGACTGGGACCAGACCGAGACCAGAGACCAGGACCAGGACTGAGAACGGTACTGACTAGACCTTGACTGAGACCAGGACTGAGACTGGTTTTGTCCTGGTTTAGACTTGGTTTAGTCCTGGTTCAGTTCTGGTTTAGTCCTGACTTAGACCTGGATTGGTCCTGGGATCAGTCCTGGTTTAGACCTGGTTTACTCCTGTTTTAGTCCTGTTTTGGTCCTAGTTCAGTCCTGGTTTAAACCTGGTTTAGAACTGTTTTAGTCCTGGTTCAGTCCTGGGATCAGTCCTGGTTTATACCTGGTTTCCCTGGGATCAGTCCTGGTTCAGTCCTGGGATCAGTCCTGGTTTGGTCTTGGTTTACTCCTGTTTTAGTCCTGTTTTGGTCCTAGTTCAGTCCTGGTTTAAACCTGGTTTAGTCCTGATTTAGACCTGGTTCAGTCCTGTTTTAGACCTGGTTTAGACCTGGTTTAGAACTGTTTTAGTCCTGGGATTAGTCCTGGTTTATACCTGGTTCAGTCCTGTTTTAGTTCTGTTTCAGTCCTGGTTCGGTCGTGGTTTAGTCCTGGTTTAGTCCTGGATTAGTCCTGGTTTAGTCCTGGTTTGGTCCTGGTTCATTCTTGTTTTTGTCCTGGTTCAGTCCTGGTTTAGACCTGGTTTAGTCCTGGTTCAGTTCTGGTTCAGTCCTGTTTTAATCCTGGTTCAGTCCTGGGATCAGTCCTGTTTTAGACCTGATTTAAACCTGGTTCAGTCCTGGTTCAGTCCTGTTTTAGTCTTGGTTTAGTCCTGGTTCAGTCCTGTTTTAGTCTTGGTTTAGTCCTGGTTCAGTCCTGTTTTAGTCTTGGTTTAGTCCTGGTTCAGTCCGGCATCACAATTTAAGCCACATAAACGGGGAAACGGCCATTATTATCAGTTTTTTCCATTTTTCATTTAAACACAAAATCGAAAAACTGAAAAAAACAAAACAAATCATGATCTGTTTTTTTTTTTCATTTTGGTTTTGGAGACAGAAACAGAAACGCAGCCACCCAGACGCATGTGCCCGTGCGTAACTGTGCGTATGTAAAGAAGGCCGTAGAATAATGATTATAAATAACCCTTTTGAAGCCTCTATAAACGCGTTAGAGTCGCACGAGACTTTGCATATTTTCTTTAAAAGCAAACAAAATGATTCAAATGAGGACCACAATATGAGCCGTGTTTGAGCTCAGACGGCGACAGACTGGCTGCAGCACTGACACAGTATTTGCCGGCCCTTTGACTCCGCCCCCTGTGTATCATTCACTCTGGCCCCTCAGTCCAGGTTTAGTCCAGTTTTTAGTTCCCGTTAAGACCTGGTCCAGTCCTGGTTCAGTCCTGGATTTCCAAATGGAGCCAGTTTTTCTTGGAGCTGTTACAATCCTGGGTTTGCTTGAACAAGGTAACTATTATTACTACTACTACTATTACTACTACTACTACTACTACTACTACACTGGAAAAAACTATATCTGTGTAAGTTAAAATGACTTAAATTAAGAACATTTTACTTTATTTGAGCTGATTCAACTTGACAAGTAAAATTATCTACCAACAGAATAAGTGTGTTTCGATTAGATTTTGTTTCTTATTTTAAGTGCAAAAAGTTGTTGTTTTTCTTTTTTTAAGTGGAGTAAGATGTATTTTCGTATTTTAAGTACAAAAAGTTTTATTCCACTGGCAGATCATTTTGCTTTTCAAGTGAAATTTACTCAAATTGTGATAAAAATTTTGTGAATTCAAGTCATCTGAACTTGACTACATTTTGTTTTTTGCTGTGTACTACTACTACTACTACTACTACTACTACTACTACTACTACTACTACTATTATTATTACTACTACTACTGCTAATGCTAATGGTGGGGACTTGCAAGTCGTGACTTGGACTTGAGTCACCATTTTCACGACTTGACATTTGATAAAATGAACTAAGACTTGGGACTCGACTCGGACTTGAAGGTCATTGACTTGAGAAACACTTCTTCTGACTGTAATGACCTAAGTCTTAGAGTCGGCGTCAGAGCACATCTACTGGAGGGGCGCGGGTCACCAGCAGGGGGGGCACTGCCATTTGAGAAATATTTTAACGCGGTGGAGTCATACACAGCAGACATGCTTCAAACATGTTTTTCTTTAACAGTATTAGGCTAATTATGTGTTGTTATTAGGGATGGGCATGATTAATTGATAATTGATCATTAAGAATTTCATCGATTACATTAATTTTAATCGACAAACCGAATGTAGGTTGCTGTGTGTAGTGTGACCAAACAGGTGTGTACATGTGTCTCTGCATCTGAAGGAGCGAGACACAAACAGTCAGTCAGTCTGCAACGTACTGAAGCATAAATGCGTAATTAACGATGATTTGTACAAGAAATTCCACACTTTCCGTTGCATTCGGGACAAGTGTGAGTCCATGTGCACAGTGTATAAAGTACGAACATATGTTTCGGTGTCCAGTGGGAAAAAGTTTTGCCAGGTGAGAGTCGCTCAATGTCGATGACGATGACCCACCTCCCTCCCCCCGTACGGTGTCCTGGTTCTGACAAACGCAAATCTGGTCACACTAACCTGTATTCTACTGAGTCATGTCTTTTAATCCGACAGAAATTGAACCACATCAGCGACACAAGAGCTGTAGTTTTATCTTCGCTGAGTTTATGCAAATTAGCGATGCGGTTTTAAGTTTAGTTTCTGTGAGAGTTGAACAAAACTGAATTAAACACATTATAATGTCAAACGGGCTGATGTGGCTCTAGAGTCGTTACGGTTTATATGTCATAAAGTTGAATTTATTTATGCAGATTAGTAGTGCAGAGAGTAATAATAATGATGATAATTTTAATATAAAAACGTTAATGATTAATCGATAATCGATTGTTAATTCTTCCGACGATCGATTAAGAAAATTTCATCGAATGCCCATCCCTAGTTGTTATTATAATCATTATTATATTAAGATGATTATTATTAGCTGCAATAGTTGTTGAGGCTGTGTGGTAGACGATACACACACAAGACAATAATAAAAGGTTGAGGTTTATTAAAAAACAATAAGTCCTGCCACTGGTTGTAAACATTAAACAACAGCCTCTCGTCAAAAACACCTCTGAACTAGAAATAGGCACGCATCGGACAGCACCAGGGCTGTAGTGAACGTGGTACACGAGGGTAACGCCGTCCAGTCCTGTCCTATAGAGACCTGAGACTTGAGGGACCGGGACTAAACCAGGACTAAACCAGGACTAAACCAGGACTAAACCAGGACTAAACCAGGACTAAACCAGGACCAGTGGCGGCTGATGGTATAATTTTTGGGAGGGGCACCAAGGGCAAAATTATAAATATATATAATGAATAATATAAGTATTATATATATATAGGCTGTAGTATTATAACAAATACCAGAAACAGACATTTTGGTTAGTATTGGCTGAACAATATCGATCAGAGCACAATGAACAGCCAAGAGCAAACTTTACGCAACAACACAGCGTAACACGCCGCTCACACCCAGACCCAACAACGTCAGTAAAACTACAATAAGAGACATGAACACAGATGCCGCTCCTACAGCACACGACAGAACAACCAGAGCAGCTCCATCATATACACCAGCTCATTTACGCACTATTAACTATTAACACTATAACACTATTTAACTATTAACACTATAACACTATTTAACTATTAACACTATAACACTATTAACTATTAACTATTAACACTATAACTATTACACTATTTAAACTATTAACACTATAACACTATTTACACTATTAACACTATATTAACACTATTAAAACACTATTTAACTATTAACTACTATAACACTATTATACTATTAACATTAACACTATAACACTATTTAACTATAATAACACTATAACACTATTAACTATTAACACTATAACACTAAACTATTAACACTATAACACACTATAACACTATTTAACTATTAACACTATAACACTATAAACTATTATAACAAACACTATAACACTATAACTATTAACACTATAACAACTATTTATAACACTAATAACACACTATTAACTATTAACACTATTTTAACTATTAACACTATAGCTATAACACAAGTGAGGCTCCAAGTTCAGATTTGCCGCAAACTAATGAAAACCAGCCTCTTACCTTCTCCAGAGACTGAAGCAGAATGTTTCCTCTGTCCACTGTCCCACTGGTTCTGTTTCCAAAAGTCTATTGTCCAATATGAAGAGATGAAACTGGTCCAAATCCTGGTCCAGTCTGGTCCGTGAGGCGAGGTCCCGGAGCCGAGTGCTCAGGTCAAACTTTTACACCCAGAAACAAGCGGGCAAAGGCGGATAGAGCAGCGAGCGAGAGCCCCGGCCCGGTGGCGACTGCCCCGGGTCCCAGCGGCGACTGTCCCGAGTCCGGGCGGCGACTGTCCCGGGTCGCGGCAAAGAATGTCCCGGTTCCGGCAGCGGTAGCGACAGCCCCGGGTCCCGGCGGCGGGTCTGTCCGTGTGTCTTTGACTCTGTTCTCGTCATTTCCTGTGTGGAGCTTTAGGCTAAAGTAGCAGCTGCCGCTAATCGTGAAGCTGCTTCAAGTTGACGCAGCAGGTTGACGTGACGTGACGTGAGTGACAGGACAGTTGTCCAATCACATTACACTAAATAAACAGAGACTGTGATGTCATTGATGTCACAGTAAAGTTTGTGCCCTCAGCCCGAAGTGAAATGCGCCAATCAAAATCATTTTAAAATAGTCATAATAACGGCCTGTTGGGGGGTGGGGCACCAGTGGCCGCTAGGGGGGGCACGGCCCTCAAATGCCCCCCCTTGCCGCCGACACCGCTCTAAGATCTTGACAAGACATTTAAAAAGGAAGAATTTGCATTTCTACAAATCTTACATACTCTATAAATACTCATATATAAAAATACTATGATTTTTATAAGTACAATTTATCTTAAAATTCATATAAATTGCAAAAATCTAAGCTAAATTTGGTACTTTGGTACTTGACATGACTTGAAGCTCAAAGCAGACAACTTGGACTTGACTTGGACTTATGGGCCAGTGACTCGAGACTCGACTTGGACCTGCCTGTATTTGACTTGGTACTTGACTCAGACTCGAGTTCAAAGACTTGAGACTTACTTGCGACTTGCAAAATGACGACTTGGTCCCACCTCTGACTTCTACCATAACAATTTCATCCATAAAAAGAGAACAATTTGAATTAAAATGGATAAAACATACGGACATCATTACAAAAGTGGAATGTTCAACAATATGGCATTAAACAATTCTATCTTGTAATTACCATAGACCAGACCTGTCAAACTCAGGCCCGGGGTCCAAATTTGGCCCTCGATATAATTATATTTGGCCCACAAGATCATATCAAATATGAATTAGAGCTGCCTGCCCACTACAGATCTGCTATAGAGACATTATTTATTTAAAATGTTGTTATTATTTTATATTTTGCTTGTTCTGGATTCAATGTTTAAGCAAAACTATTATTAAACATTTAAGTAAATATTTAGTTTGACCCACGACTTTGTCCCAGTTTTTAATTTTGGCCGTTTGTGAATTTGAGTTTGACACCCCTTTGCGTATAAATGGACATACCTAATGTATATTTAACTCATTTCTCTGGAAGACTGGAAACGCTGTGGATGACGTCACTCTCTTAGTCCATTTCCTTACTCAACTGTCCAGAACAATAAAAACATGCAGTGACTGAACCAGGTCCATTTAAAACACTTTAAACTAAACTAAGGTCCTAAACCAGGACTGAACCAGGACTAAACTAAACCAGGTCTAAACCAGGACTGAAACCAGGACTGAACCAGGACTAAACCTAAGGACTTAAACCAGGGAACTAAACTAACCAGGTCTAAACCAGGACTGAACCAGAACTAGTCTAAACTGAACCAGGACTAAACTAGGAAACCAGGACTGAAACCAGGACTAAACTAGGTCTAAACCAGGACTAAACTAGGTCTAAACCAGGACTGAACCAAGTCTAAACCAGACTAAACCACTAATGAAACCAGAACTGAACCAGGACTAAACCAGGTCAAAACCAGGACTAAACCAGGACTAAACTAGGTCTAAACCATGACTGAACCAGGCACTTGTAGGTTGCTTCACTCTTCTGTCCAGTTCATCCCAAACCAGCTCTATGAGTGAAGGCGTACGGAGTTTAAAAACACAGTGGAGCACCTCCTGTATCGCCACGTGACATCACAAGGCGGAACTCAGCCAAAATTTTCAGGGTTTGTGAGTTAAAAAGGTGCGAAAAAAACAAAACAAAACACAACTCCACGTCTGTTTGTGACGAGAAAACAACGTTATGTATTAAAAGATCAAAAACCGGCGCAATATTTTACTTAATATTTATTTATTTTATATTTTTATTTAATATTTGTCCTTCCATTTCTAATCATTAAAAAAATTAATCAGATGTTCGGTTTTGACAGTTACTATTCCACTTCTATCTCTTACTTCTGTACATATTTGTCTAGTCAGGATGTTTAGTTAAAGTGCACTTTGTATGTAAATATTCAAAGTACTTTATGGCTTTATGTAACTGTGTACTTCACTTTATGACCTCAGCAGATGCGCCCAGTCTGTGAGAACTGTTAAAAGTGAAGTACTTTATTTATCTGACCCCCAAAGTACTGCAAACGGAACATGGCTACTAACATCAGAATGTAAATATTTAGTAGTTTCTAAATGTTTATGCAGGTTCATTTACCACTGGTACTACTACAACTAGTACTACAACAACTGCAACTATTACTACAACTACTACAACAACCAATACAACTACAACTATTATTACTACTACAGCTACTACTACTACAAGTATTACTACTA